>NC_142152.1:31567500-31870000 GCF_024610735.1 Ursus americanus | reverse complement strand
AGAGTACGCACTTGGATACAGTTGATGGAAGTTTTCTGTTCAGTTGCCCAGGCAGGTTGGCTCCAGAGGGTTCTTAGAAGACCAGCCAAGGTCAGGAGTACCATTTGGGTCCGCATCAGTCATCTTTGCCCCAACCATGGCTGTATCCCTCTGGATCGTCCAGCCCCTGGATAATTCGTGACCCGGCGAAGCGTGGGGTAGGTAGCGTGGCAGGGGGCCTGTGTGTACACAGCCCAGAGGAATCCATCATACCACCTGAAAACACAGCTTGAATTGCAGGTCCTTGAGGTGCTGTGCTGTGGTTGCGTCATTTTGGTCCGATAATGATGATACAGCACTTCGTGATCGCTGGGTTCTCTCCTTGCTCGGCACACATCAGCTCATTTAATCCTGACTGCAGCCATTCATGCGTCCGGAAGCTGATGCAAAGGGGGTGAAGCATCTAGATTAAGAGCACGCTAACGGTAAGTGCACACCACTCTGCGGTTCCCCAGAATCTGAACTGGAGCCAGAGGAAGCCCCGACTGCGTGCAGGACACTTGGCTCCTCTGGGGAAAACCTCTGGGATCGGTGGTGCACAAAGGAGAAAAATGGGGTGATGGGAAAGGAGGTAGATGGAACTTTGAAACTGCGGGAGAAAGCGTGACTTGCACAAACATAGGTGACAGGGCAGAACACACAGAAATTCTCTCGGAGGTAGTTAGCCATACAGAATTAGACATTAGTATGAAGAGGATAGTAAGCTGCAAGCGGATTATTAGTACCATGAATGGAGAGGACCCTGCCTCAGACTGCTTACAGTTTCTGACATACCTGTCTCAGTGATAATCTCAGCGCTGCAGCCCAGCAGTGTCGGGCACCCCGAATACACCGCCACATTGAGTCGGTGGGATATCGAACATACGCAGGTTACAAAGATGACAGTCATGGCAGCTAACGTTAGTGGACCATTTTGATGTACCAGGCTTTACTGTGAGGGCTTTGCGTGTATCAGCTTGTTTGATCTGCACGGCAACCCCGTAAGGGAGGGAGGTGCCGTTATCACATTTTCCAGTTGAGGAAACTGAGGCCCAGAGTGGTTAAGTCCGCTTACCCAGGCTACACTCCTAGTCCGTAGCCAGGCATTCATTCACTGGGTATTTGAGGAGAGCCCACTGTGTGTGCCGCACTGCCCTCGGCTGCCGGGGTATGGTGATGAGCAAACAGACAAGGCCTTTCCCTCGTGGGGCTGCCAGGCACACGAATACACACACACTCGCAGGTTATAAGCTCTGAACATCTCTGATGATGCCTGTCAAGTATTAAGAGGGGGGAGGCAGGAATTTCTTAGGAGGAGAAAGGAGTTCACAAAGATGTAGGATTCGGAATAACTAGATGTCTTAGACAAAAACAGAAAGTAGGAGTAAATGACCTCAGATTCTGGAAGACCTTGGAAGCATAGGGAGAGTTTTAGCTGGGGGTAGATTGGGAATAGAGTCTGTATGTGGAGACAGAGCCTTCTCATGATGGCCCCTAGTGACACAAAACGTTTGAATGGAAGTGCAGTCACCGTGGACTGTTCAGACCCTCTCATTTTGCAGACAAGGAAAGCAAGGCCCAGAAAGTTTCTCTGAGACGCATTCCTGGGAGAGCAGTCCCACACACGCTTGCTGCAGCTTTCTTTGTAAAAGCCCCAAATTGAAACAATGTAAATAAATGTCCAGGGATGAGCTCCATCCATCTGTAGCCCACATGAATAGAGGCAAGACTTAATGCCGAAGGAGCAAAACAAGTTGCAAATTAATGTATACATTTGTCTCCATCTACGCAAGACAACAGCTCTATAAATAGTTTCCAAAGATACAGGTTCTTGTCTGCTTGTCTGAAGAGAAAAAGCTCTGGACAGATACCACTCTTGTAGGGAAGGTTACATCCTGAGAAGGGCAGGGCCATAGGATTGGGCAGCCTTTTTTGTAACGGCCTACTTTTTAAAATAAACGACTGTGTTCTTGTATTGGTCACATGATTGAAAGTTCAGTTGTTTTTGTTTTTTGTTTCTATTTTATTTACTTGACACAGAGAGAGAGAGAACACAAGCAGGGGGAGCTGCAGAGGGAGAGGGAGAAGCAGGCTCCCCACTTCAGAGTCCCTACTCCGATGTGGGGCTCCATCCCAGGACCCTGGGATCACGACCCGAGCCAAAGGCAGACACTTAACCAACTGAGCCACCCAGGCACCCAAAAATTAAGTTTTTAAGGAAAAGGACAGTTAAGTTGTCTGATGGTACACATTGAGTTAGTAGAGAAGGCAAGGCGAGTCTGGCTCCCAGTCCCCACTCAAGCACCTAAATAACAGGCGTGGAGGAGTGGGGTGGAGGGGACTCCAGAGCTTTGTAACCAGCCATGTATTGCCAAGGAATCCCGGGAACTATACAAATGCCAATGAGTTAAACAGGGTTTTGCTAAATGAATGTGTGTTTTTCAAAAAAGACTCCAGTTTCTAATGGCATTAGTATTCCAAACAGCTGAATCCCAGGCTGGAGAAAGGTACAAATGATGATTGCTCATTAGCAAATAGAATACAGATGTTAGGTTCATTTTGCCTGAGTGCCTCGGCACCTTGGGGAGCCACCGGCAGAGTGAGCCGGGCCCAGCAGCAAGGCTGCAGGCTCAGCACGCGGGAGGGCTCTGCAAAGGGGAGGGGACACAGGCCGCTT
The DNA here is from genome assembly GCF_024610735.1 of Ursus americanus. Taxonomy (NCBI): domain Eukaryota; kingdom Metazoa; phylum Chordata; class Mammalia; order Carnivora; family Ursidae; genus Ursus; species Ursus americanus. Next base: position 31,867,305 of record NC_142152.1, on the reverse strand, counting down.
CAAAGTTTATTGGGCTGGACTTTGTACATTTCCATTGGTAGTTTGTTAGGACCGATTGATCAGAGTGGGAAGCTAATGTTTCTAAAGCAACTAACTAAAAAAAATTTTTTTAATGTGTTTTTTATTTTACTTTTTTGGTTTCATTTATTAATAACTATCTTATGAACTAGGGTGCCTAGCTTTGGAAAGGAAACTGAGGCTCAGAGAGGTGAAGCAACTTACCCAAAGTCACGCAGCCACTGAATGCTGAATTAGAACCCAGATCATCTGGCTTCAGCGTTCTTGACTTTTTGGTGCCCTCCTCACTAACCACTGAGGGGACGGGAGGCAGATGCACAAAAACATTTTGAGATCTCACACTCCTGCCCTTTTTTCTTGATACACCCACTCCTCTTTTGAGCAGTTTCCAGGAAATGCATCCCATTTCTCAGGAGTCTTTTAAAGCTAAATTGAGGAATTCTTTTAAAATCAGGACAATGCGGGTCCGAGCTGGAGTAGGGTAGATACAAAGAATAGCAATATGTGAATTCAACATTCCTTGCCTGCAAGAAGTGTCTGGCCTGCTCATAGGGTAAAGATTGAAAAGCAAATCATCACGTACGGTGTAATGACAGTTCCACACAACAGGGAACAATGTGTGGAAGTTGGATTTTCATTAAGGGGTGGGTATGGTTTCGTTAGAAAGGATGGGGAAGGGACTCCAGGTTGTAATGATGAATTAAAATGCCCACAAGGGGAGCTGAAGCTGGCTGGAGGGGCCGGACTGCTACAAGTAGAGTGGCCAACCATTTCGATTTGAATGCCAGATGGGAAGGTTGGATCAGGTCTTCTAGGATGAAAAAGAGCTGGTAGAGGCTTAGAAGGCCTAGGGCTCTTGAGGCTGGTGCCACGTGGACAGGGATTTAGCAGAGAGAGAGCTCAAACAGAGGTCCTGATGTCAGTGGAGCCCCGAGGTTGAGGGTGCAAGTTAGTGGCCTGTGTGCACTCTAAATGTATTTACAGTCTGATTGTGTTGGGAACTCCTTACCTGCCAACTCCCACCTTGACCTGTCTTTTGCAGGTTATTCTGTTTGGGGGAGAATTGGGGTTTTTAAAAAATATATATATATAAATTTTATTTTCGGTTTTTATCCAGCAGGAATGATAGAAACTTTACACCTAATCAGGGCATAATGTCTTTTATTACTCCAGTGTTATTGCTCCCTACCCTATCACACACACACACAGCCACACCCTGCTTACAAACTCTGCTTGTGTGTCTGTCCACACAGCATCTTTTGCACACGGCTGTTAACGTTCCTATTAGTGGAGGCGCCCCTGGGGATCTGAGCCATGCCTCCTGCCAGTGGTCCAGCCCCGGAAGGCCTGTGGGCTGCTCACCTGACCTCTGCTCATTGGCAAAAACGTCCTGTTTCTGACTTTGGATCAGAACAGGTGAGCACGCCTCTAGCGATTCTCAGCAAGTTCATAAACCTTATCCTGAGGGACTAAGGTTACTTTATTAAGAAGTACCTGGTTCATGTTCAAGGTGAAATAAAGAGTTTTAGATACGAGGAGCCATTTTATTATTCTATCTGCGTCTGTCCAGCTATTAAAATTTGAACACAGCCAGTCGTCAGATTTTTCACCACCAACCACCAGACACATGTACCGACTGTCACTCACTGTAGGTCTCTCGGTCTAGCAGATTCTCTTGACTCCCGTACAACAGCATGCGCAGAGAGACCACTTTCCTTCTGCATCGGGGCGGGCAGGGTAAACAACCGGCATCATGCCCTATGAAAAAAACAAAATCAAGCTTCCAGAGACGACTGACCTTCACTTGTAGACTGAAGGTTTTTACTGTCTTTTTCACTAAGTCGCCGTCCTCGAACTTTTCTCACCTTACTGAATGGCTAGAACTCAGTCTGGTCAGATGCATTCTGGCTTGGGGGTACAAAATTAATTTAGAAACGACATTTTGAATAGTGGAAGCCTTTTATATAATGATGTGAAAATTGTTCTGCTTTTGAAAATCAAAATCAAACATGAAACAGTATGTGTCTCTGTAAAGAAGTCAGATATCTTGCTGGGATATTACTTTGGCTTTCTGCCAAAAAAAGAAAAAAGAAACCCTCTATTTATTCTCCTAACTCTGAAGAAATGAAGCAAAAAGGTATTTGAGGAAGGAGGAGGGGTTGTGATTGTTTTATCCTCAAGACTAGAAGCCAGATTTGCAAAGCAGCACTTTTTTTTTTTTTTAACTCTAATCCAGATGAGAAAAATTGGGCGCCTTCCCCAAATAGAATCTCTAAATCGTACTCAGTGAAAGCTTGAATAACTAGTTTGGATTTTGAAAGGCAGAAGACCCTTCCCGTTGCTGACTGCAGTTTAATTACATAATTAACCGACCAATCCTGTTTTTATCTGGTTTAGACGCCTTGCAAAATAATTTTCCATAGAATTACACTGCTGTTCTCATGTACATTCCCTTGTTAACCATCTAAAGGTAAATTCTTTTAATTCTCTTGCTTTTTTAAAGGGCTTGGCTTTGCCTCACCTTACGTGATAAACAATTTACAGTCAGAAGCTGCGTCTGGCCCTCTGATACGGATCAGAAAATGGAATTGTGTTACTCCCAAGGAGCCTGTGTTTTTTCCTTTAAGAAAATACTCTGCTTAGATGGAAGGCGTTCACATTACCTGGTCTCTGCTAGGCTGGAGGGAAAAAAATCTGACAAAATACAGAAAATATGGTTAGTTTCCATCAAAGTTGAATCACCTCGGGGGGCCAATCCAGTGAAAGGGAACTTCTGAGAGGTGGGTCAGCGTGAAGTGTCTGCTCTGGGAAGGGTTCGTTGCAACCCTTCATCTTTTCATGGCCCTAATTGAGTGAAGAATATAACCAACTTGACTTACAAAAGCTTCTGTTTGCTCCCTCCTCCTGCCCCAGAGCAAACAAAATAGGCAGGTTCCCAATTTGGAGCCGCTGGCTTGGGCGGCCTGAGGACCGGGCCTTTGTTTGCTGTCGAGTTGTCCAGGGCAGCAGAGCAAATAGATGGGAAGAGATTAAACCAAACAAGAAGGCCCTCCACGGGCGGGCGGGTGGCCCTTTCTTTCCCACCTGGAAAGTGTCGCCTGTGGGTGCAGCTGCCGGGTGGACAAGGCCCAGGGCCTGGGTCTCTGGTAGAGCTTTCCCGTGACAGACCCCTTCCTCTCTCCACACTGGATGAAGTGAGTAGGACTTGAGCATGCTTCACAGGTGATAGAATCGGTTTTAGAGTTTCAGTCCAACCTCCTTATTTTACAGATAAGGAAACTCCCTCATTTAAAAGATAAGGACACAGAAGCCATTTGTGCTAAGTAACCTGCCTGAGACCAGTTGGTAGATAATAAAAAGAAGATACATCATCAAAATTGAGAGCATACACTGATTTATTTATTAATCTGTGGGGGTTTTCTAACTTCTTCAAGAATGTTTTGATACTTTTTTGCTTGCACGTTGCCCCAAGAGACAGTTTTTCAATCTTCAAGGATCCGTGAGAAAGTTCATGGAGGAAAGACCCATAACTAACAAAGCACAGTGATAGTCTCATCATGCTTGATACTGTCAAAGCAGGTATAAAATTTGGAAGAAGCAGGAGCTTACTAAATTATTATATGCCCGTGAGCAGGTGCACCCCAGTTTTTGGAATTGCATGCGTTTTGTGCCCTAGAAACACAGTTGTTAAATTTTCCTCTGGGTGGCAGTCTTCCTGTCTCATCTACAACAAAAGGGAAGGGCCTTACTCCTCCTTCTTCAGTATTCTCTACATAGGTGAGCTGGAAGGGTCATATCGTCAGACCTCCTTCTTCAGTATTCTCTACATAGGTGAGCTGGAAGGGTCATATCGTCAGACCTCCTTCTTCAGTATTCTCTACATAGGTGAGCTGGAAGGGCCATATCGTCAGACCTCCTTCTTCAGTATTCTCTACATAGGTGAGCTGGAAGGGTCATATCGTCAGACCTCCTTCTTCAGTATTCTCTACATAGGTGAGCTGGAACGGTCATATCGTCAGACCAGTGGCTTGCCCAAAACGTAGGTCTTATTTTATTTATCTGTATATACCTCACCTATCTCCAAAAAAAGAAGAAAAGTGACTCAAAATGATAGAAGTGCAAGAAATGATGTCAGCAGTGCTTAATGTCGGATTTTATTTGTTAATGGCTCTGTGGGAAGGAAAGGGAGAGAAGGGCGCTCTGCCGGGGCTCTACGTCAGGGGTCCAGGCTGAGAGAATGACGGCAGTTGATTTGAAACCCAGCTCCAAGTTTCCTAACGGCAAAGGCAAAGAGAGAAATGTGGTGCGCACCGCTCACATTTCTAGTACCAGCATATATACCACTGAATGGCCTGCTCTGAGAACAAGGGCAATCTCAGGGCTTTATGAGAGGAGTAAGAAGTCGTGCCTTTAACAGAATTTAACGACAGGTGCAAAAGTGTCATGCCTACCCTTTTCTTATAAAGCCCTTGGTGAAAAGGAAGGACTCGGTGCTGAGGTTGCTGTGTGGACGGAAACCTCCCAAAGCTCAGAGAGGAGACCCGGACAAAAAGAATTATCTGGTGCCTTCTGATGTCACAGTTGCTCAATTCTGCTTTTTTTTTTTTTTAAGATTTTATTTATTTATTCAACAGAGATAGAGACAGTCAGCGACAGAGGGAACACAAGCAGGGGGAGTGGGAGAGGAAGAAGCAGTCTTATAGCGGAGGAGCCTGATGTGGGGCTCGATCCCATAACGCCGGGATCACGCCCTGAGCCGAAGGCAGACGCTTAACCGCTGTGCCACCCAGGCGCCCTATCAGTTCTGCTTCTTGATCCGGAAGCGAATTCATCTCCGAGCTGAGGGTGCCTTATTTTTCTTTGTCAACAATATCATTCCACCCAGTGCCGCAGTGGGTCGTCTCTACCAGGAACACCACGAAGAAGACTTTTCTCTACATCATCTACAGGGATGAAAGTGTCATCGGTCTGTGAAGTTGCTGCCCCTGAGATGGGGGAGGGGGGTCCCATTCTACAAAGAGAGTTGTCGCCCCCCTTCCTTGACCTACTCCTCCTTCAGGCTCAGCCACCATGTCCCTTCTTCAGGACCTGTACTTCCTCATGTTTGAGGCTCTCCTCCAGCCCCTCTTAGCAGGAGGGTTAATGGGGGAGGTGGCCTCTAATACCTCTCCTTTCTCCTCTTTCTCTTACCACCTTTCCCATTCTGCTTTAGAGGCAGAGGGAGAGGCAGAATCCCAACCAGGCTCCACGCCCAGCACGGAGCCCAATGTGAGGTTCAATCTCAACCCGCATGACCTGAGCCAAAATCGAGAGTCAGACACTTACCAACTGAGCGACCCAGGCGCCCCTCTGCTTTAGACTTCTTGATTGTCAGTATCTTGTCACTTCTAGTGGGTGTTTTACTTTCTCTTCCTTTTCTCATTGTCCCGGGGCTCAGAATCTCAACATTCCCTTCCTTTCATTACCTTCTTTTTGAGGGGGTAGATGGAAGGGACAGAAATTATGGGGGGAAGGTGGGAGGCACATCAATACAGAGGAAACCACAAAAGAAACGGAAGGAAGGGAGCAAGGAAAGAAAGAAAAGAAGAAAAGAAAGTTGTCCCCAGGCCATGCTGTGTGGAAGAAGGTGAGCGATGAAGTCACAGGTGTGTGGTCTACTCTGCCTCTTCCTGGGCCGCAGAAGGGACTGTGTGCAGCTACACCTGAGAGAGACTGCGGGTTCAGTGCTAGACCGCTGCGGTAAGGTATTTCAGCCAAGCGACTCAGATGAACTTTTGGGTTTCCCAGTGCATTACAGAAGTTAGGTTTACACGATCACTGTCGTCTGCTAAGTATGCAAAAGCATCATGTCTTAAGAAAAACAACGTATGGGGCGCCTGGGTGGCGCAGTCGTTAAGCGTCTGCCTTCAGCTCAGGGCGTGATCCTGGCATTCTGGGATCGAGCCCCACATCGGGCTCCTCTTCTGGGAGCCTGCTTCTTCCTCTCCCACTCCCCCTGCTGTGTTCCCTCTCTCACTGGCTGTCTCTATCTCTGTCAAATAAATAAATAAAATCTTTAAAAAAAAGGAAAGAAAAGAAAAGATAACGTATGCACCTTAATTTAAAAATACTTTATTGCTAAAAATGCTAACCACCCTCTGAGCTTTTAGCGGGTCATCCTCACTGATCAGAGATCACCGTCGGAAATAGAATAATGAGGGAAAAGTTTGAAATATTGAGAGAATTACCAAGATGGGACACGAAAACACGAAGTGACCAAATGCTGTTGGAAAAATGGCACTGATAAATTGCTTAACTCAGGGTTGCCACAGACCTTCAATTTGTTTAAAAAAAAAAAAAAAAAAAAAAACAGTGTCTGCGAAGCACTGTCAAAGGGCCCATGCCCGTCTGTGGGAGCCACTGAGCGGCTTCGCTGGTTGTACGGCAGCATGCCCAGGAGGCGCCTACGTGCTCAGGCGAAGGACGAGTGAGAACATCCCCCTCCTGCTGCCAGCCTCATAAAACAGAAGCCTGGTCCATCTTTGAACATCTTTCTGAAATTCTGTCAATTAAAGATGTAATTTTTTAAGTGATCTCCACACCCAACATGAGGCTCGAACTCTCATCCCTGAGATCAGTAGTCACACGTTCTACCAGTTGAGCCAGCCAGGTGCCCTGAACTTGTATCAGTTAAATAGAGCTGAGCTTCCTGGTTTATCTCTTTAAAAACAGAGCTACAGAATGTAACTGCTTCACATTGGTTCCAGTGTAACCAACTGTCCCCTCCTTGCCCCCACTGGAGGCAGACAGCTCCCTGGGTCCTCCTCAGTGATGTCCTGCTTCTATGGTCTGGGATACAGGGCAGGAGATGGCAAGTGTTCTAAGTGGTTAAAGCAGAAAGGGAAGTCATACAGGGAATTAAGGACTTAGAGAATCATTGGAAGAACCAGAAGAGGAGAAGCCGGGCTGGCCTTTCAGAAATGATTTCCAGAATCCTATAGAACTAACTACCAGAGAGGCTGCTGTCACTGCAACTATGAGGTCAGAGACACACTTCATGTCTGTGTCCCAGCGATCATTGCCACTCCTGTACCAGCCCCTGGGAGGGTGCTGGAAAATGGACACTGGACCACTGACTGCAGGAAGAGCCAGAGTCTCTGCATCCCTGTATGTCTGCTCAGACAGCCCAGGGGAGCCTCACCTCACCTGCACCTTCAGGCAGTCTGGCTACATCCAGGTGGCAGAGTGAATTCACACCCAGAACCCTAGCTGCAGGAGAGTCTAGAAAGCGAAGTTTGGTTTCTTGGGGTTTTTGGGGGTTTTTTTTTGGTTGGTTGGTTGGTTGGTTTTGTTGTCTTTTTTTTAGCTTCCCAATGAATCCAGCTAGAAGGCTAATGGGATAGAGGCTATATAATCCATAGTGTCTTCTGCACACAATCTTTGTGAATTATTGAATTCTGATAATACAACCCCACCCCCCCCCCCCACTACTGCTATCACTACCCCTGCCCACGTATATGTCTTGGTCTGCTCTGGCCACCATCACAAAATACCACAGACTGAGTAGTTTAAACAGAAATATATCTTCTCAGTTGGGAGACTGGAAAGTCAAAAATCAAGGTCCAGAGGGGTTTGTTTCTAGAAAGAGCTCGCTTCCTGGTCTGCAGAGGGTGACCTCTCACTGAATCCTCCCATGACCTTTCCCCTGTGCTCCTGGGCATAAGGGCATAGGACAATTTTCTTCTCTCTTCCTATTCTTCTGGAACCCCTAATCCTATCACCAGGGCTCCACCCTCATGCCTTAATCTAAGCCTAATTCTTTCACAAAGGCCCCATCTCCAAATACCATCACATGGGGGGCTAGGGCTTCAACATAGAAATTTGGGGGGGGTACATACATCCAGTTCTTAACAAAATGCATTTTTTCTTAGCATTGCAAAAACTTCAAAATTATTTCAAACCAAAGGATCATAATTCTTCCTTTGAGCAAGGGGAGAGCTTTTAGTCTCGTCCTAATGATGCATTCTGGGTTGAGACTTCATCTCTGATGGGGGAATGTGAAGCCAGTGATTCTTACCCTGTTCTGTATAATCCACCCCAGAGGGAGCTGGATAAAAGCTATGGACCTTTCTAGAAATGTCACGAAATACCAGTGTTTGCGTGCACTTTCTGCATTCAACCTTCCTGCGGACTGCCCAGGTACCCCTGCTCCCCCTTCTGGATGGTTCTTGTTCAAGGTTCAGTGTGAGCCGCTTTCCTTCCTCACAAACTGCTTTGTTCGGGTGGTCCTCAAGAAGCCAAGGTGTCGCTGATCAGGTCCCAGGGCGCTGAATGAGATTGAGTGCCTGGAGCTCGGAACTGTCTGTCCACACTCACCGAGAGAGAATCGGTTTGTGCGGTTGCATACACCGAAGCTCTGACTGGGATCTTTTCTATTAGCTTTAGTTAATAAACATGACCAAAATGACTTGGCCACTTTGGAACATTGAAGATTATGATAAAAATGAATTTACTCGGGAAGCTTAATCTCCAGACTTGCTTCAAGCTTGGGTTCTCGTTCCAGCACTGAAAACTGCAGGGAGAGAAACGTGCAGAATGCTATCAGCTGACTGGGTGGGACATGGGATATTCCAGATGAAAGGTAATGAAATAAAGAAAAGAATCAGATAAATGAACAATTTTATGTGAAATGGAATCAATAAAATTAAGTCCACTTTGGATTCATTAGCTGTTCTGTTTGGGGTTTTGGCTTTTTGCAAAGTGCTTAGATGGAGAAAATAGGCAACTAGAGAGTGTGAAGATACGTAAAACTTAATTGTGTTCTCTGGTCCAAACTGTATGGTTTCTTTGGAGAATACAATGAAACAAAGCTGGAGTAAGCCGAATTGGCTACTCAGCAGATACCAGGATTTTGTGATGTGGAAGGAATGCTTTGCCATCGCAGGAAGGGGCTGACCTCACAGCACCCCTCTTTAACCCTTTCCATCACCAGGTGCTGGGGCCATGGCCAGCGCACGGCTAAATGAAGTGTGCCGTTCAGAACCAACATTTAGGAACTGATGGTATTTCATCTGTGGCTTGTTATATAAATTAATGTAGCAAATAACTCTTGGGGATAAATATGGTGGAGGCCGATTTACTGAGGGGGAAGAAGCAAAGCTCTGGGGAATCGAGCCTTCTTCTGTGAATAGGATGTTTGAGTGACAACACTCTGCTAGGTGCTGTGGCAAGCCACAGTTCTGGAACTGACATAAGGGCAAGTATTTTGCAGAATCCCTGTGAAGCATGGAATTGGAGTTTCTGGGCCAAGTAGCTGCATGGAACGTTTCAAGAAATAATGTAAGCTTGAAGAATTTACCACTGACACATTCCCCCTCACTCATTGCAGTGGTGGAGTGAACTTTTATCCACGCATTTGCATTGGTGTATCATGCAGTGACTTTACATTGAGATGCAAATGAACTGGTCTCAATTAAGTACCTTTGTTGTGATGTATTTAGACTTCTTCCTTTGACTTCCCTCACCGAACCAAAAGAAAATAAAGTAGTAAAGTAGTATTTCTTCGTAGTGACATGCCTATAAAAGCAGTAAGGCAATTCTTTTATTTAAACTCTAGTTTTGGACACCTCTGAATAGTCGTTAAGTTTTTCTTTTCTGAATAGAGGAGCTTTTACAAATATAGAGAACCATAATTCACTCCCAGGCTGTTCAATTCAAGAAAACTACATCGGTTAAAAAAAAAAGAAAAAACCCACTGTATTTCTCAGGGCCATTTATGTGAAGCTCCTGCCTCCAAGCGAGAACTGTCACCGGCTGTGTAACTGTTGTGACTTGACACAGTCTTATCCATTTGAAACTACTTGTATCAAACTTTGGAATTTTTGATCCCCTTTTACTGCCAGGAAAAGATTAGCTGGTGCTGTACCATCCCTCTTTCCAACTTTTCAAGCATTGGCTGGGGATTTAAAATACTGCTGGGAAGAACTGGGCTGTTTGTCAGGGTTATTTACTGAGTCCTGGTGAAAAGTGAAGAAGCCATGGGCTCCCGAGGAGAACGAGAGACACAGATCGGCTGCGTGGGCTTTGTGTTGGAAGCGGGAACTGGAATTAAGGTGGCCACCAAGTAATGCGCTAACCACAACTTGGCCGTAAAATGTTTCAGTTCCTCACCCGGTGATTTTCTGCCATTGCTTTTGCTCCCCCTCTATCTGGACCTGCCTCAGGCATTTCATCTGTAGGATGGTTTCCGAGGGTCTCTTAGCTCAAGAACTCTATTATTCAACGCTGAGAACTGAAAACAGCCCAAGTAGGTTTTATTTCCCGGCAAAACGATTTGTTATGTATAATGATTCGGGCTATATAAGCTAGAAACATTGCTGGGTGAGGCCAGTTATGAGGTGTAATAAAATAACAAGAAATCCAGATTTTTGAAGTGGAGTCTCTGCAGCAACTTTACAAAACACCCGAGTGAAAAACAGTGATCAGGAATTGATCTTTTCAACTTTGCCATCCCGTGGCTAACTGGCCATATTAATTTGAGGGCTTGCTTTTGCCCCTCTCCCATGGCCAAAAAGACAGTGTAAAGCTCTGGCCAGTCTGTGTCTATTTAAAGAAATAAAACGTTTCTCAGTGAAAGACGGTAATTAGTAAACCCCAAACAGATCAGAGTTCCGCAGGGAATAAGCATGGATACCTGACCTCCCAAAGCGCCTGGGGACTCGGGCTGCCCATCACTGTGACGGCGGGTAGGGCTGTACCCGCCTTTTATGTGCTTCCCAGCGTGGAGGCAGCGCTGCCACGAGAGGTCAATTTGGATACTATGGTCACGTTTTAAAAAGAGAACCGTAATTATGACCTCTAATTATGTACAGTTATGCCTGCTGAGTTAAAGATAATGGCATCTCCTGCCTGGAAGTGTAAGTTAATTGCCTTCAGGGGTCAGGAGGGTGCTGACCCCTTTCCCCACCCCGCACACACTCCCCCAGCCTCAGCCGGGCATGCACCATAAGACAAAGTAAATTGGGCCTGCTGTGCCTTATCACGCTGTTTAAGCATCAGGTTTAAGCACTGTTTAACTCTTAACTCCAGCGGAAGGTCAAATTTAACTCGTGTTGAAGAGGGAAGTGAAACTTCAGTGAGTCTAGACCTAGCCTGGATTCCCCAGTGGCCTTCTTGGAGCCCAGCATCACCTGGAGCTCCGTGTCATGGGCCATATTTTTGTTCATAAAGAGCATCATTCCACATCTGCTGCAGTTGGTCTGGTATATTTTGCTGTCGTTTTTTTCTAACTATTAAAACGTTTTATTTGGAACATTTCAATCTATATTGCAAAGAATAAAACGATAAACCCCGGTCACCTTTCACCCGACGATCAGTAAATCTTGGCCAGGTGTGTTGCGTCTGTACCTCTCCCACTTCCTACCACCTTCCACCCCCAAGTAATGGGGATTCTGGAAATCCCTAGATATTGTATAATTTCTTCTGTATATATTTCACTATGTAGCTCAAAAAGACAGGAATTTTTTTTTTTTTTAAACAGCCCCAGGGGCGCCTGGGTGGCTCATCGGTTAACCGTCTGCCTTTGGCTCGGGTTGTCTGGGATCAAGTGCTGAGTTGGGCTCCCGCTTGGTGGGAGTCTGCCTCTCCCTCGCCCCTCCACAGCACCCTCCCTCTGTCCCTCCCACTCGTGCACGTGCTCTCTCTCTCTCAAATAAATAAAATCTTTAAAAAAAGGAAAAAAAAAGCAAAGTCACAGTATCAGTAACACACCTTAAAGTTTTTAATAAATTTTTCAATCTTTAAAGTTCTCATTACAAGGGGGAAAAAATGTAACTGTGTGAGGTGATAGATGTTAACTAAACTTACTGTGTAAGTTTATTTTTCATTATGATTTTGCAGTATATACCAAATCCTGTTGTATACTTTAAACTTCTAAAATGTTACACGTCAGTTATATCTCAAAACTGGGGGGAAATAATTCCTTAGTAATTCATCAATGTTTAGTTTTCTCCAATCACTTGTAGGGTCTTTTTTTTTTTTTTTTTTTTTTTTGAGATTTATTTATTTGTTACAGAGAGAGCACGTGCATGCACGAGTGGGAGAGGGAGAAAGAATCTCAAGCAGGCTCAGGGCTGAGCACAGAGCCCAACACGGGCCTTGATCCCACACCCCTGAGATCGTGACCTGAGCCAAAATCAAGAATAGGACACTTAACCTCCTGCACCACCCAGGCCCCTCTTGCTTGTAGTTTTTTTAACCACTTGTTTTTCAAATCAGGAACCAAATAAGGTTCATACATTGTAATCAATTGGTCTGTCCCTTATGTCTCTTTCAGTCTCTTGGCTCCCTTCCATAATTATCTGTCCAGTCTGTCATTTTTTTCTTGCTGCTGCTGCTGCTGTTTAAAAATTTGGGTGAGTCTGTAGAGTTTCCTGTAGTCTGGGTGCTGCTGATTCACCTTGTGTTGTCATTTACCTTGTTCCTTTGTCCCCTGGATTTCCTACAAATTGGGCATTAAATCCAGAGCAGGGTTCTTCAACCTTGGCAACTGATGTTTAGAGACAGATAATGCTTTGCTGGGGGGGGTGCTGTCCTATACGTTGTAGGGTGTTTAGCTGCATTTCTGGGCTCTACGCACTAGATGCCAGTAGTGTACGGACACACACACCAGTCATAACAATTGATATATCTCCACACGTTGCCAAGTGTTTCCAGATGGAACACTTTCTTGGGGTAAGATTTCTTCTAAGTGGGGTTTATACCTCTGTCAGGTGATACATTGTATCTGCTTGTTTCTTTTTCGTGATGTTAACAGCTATGGTTATCACTGCTTAGATAAATTAATTCACTAGGGGCTTGCAAATGCAAAATTTTATCGTTCCTTTTTCATGTATTATCTAGAATGCCTTTTTTAAAAAGATTTATCTATTTATTTTAGAGGGGGAGAGAGAGAGCATGCACCCGCAAGTTGGGGGGGTGCCAAGGGAGAGAGACTCTCAAGCAGACTCTGCACTCAGCGCGGAGCCCAACTTGAGGCTCGATCTCATGACCTTGAGATCGTGACCTGAGCCAAAACCAAGAGTCAGAAACTCAACCACCTGAGCCACCCAGGCTATATAGAGAAACATCTCCTCAATCACTTAGCTAGTTCAGGGATATTTCATACAGGAAAGGCAGAGTACTTGCTTGCTTCTTGCTTTCATCAGCTTTCGAAGACAGAGTCCATTCCTTAGCACTTCCACAGGTGGCCAGTGAGTTCCAATATTTTTTTAAACATCATTACAAACTATTGGGTGAAAATATTTTTGGTGTATTTCAGTTTCATGCGGTTACCATCCTCATAGGAATTCAAATTGTCCCATCTTTGTCCAATCGGAGGGCCCTCAAGTAGGTTCCTAAGTCGTTTAGACATGAAATGGGGTCTGTAGGCTTCAATAGTGTCCTCATTTTCTAGTGTGACAAGGTGCTCTGGGCTTTTTGTGTGTACAGCCTGCTCCAGACCCGTTTCTTTTAGTGGGAAATGGTAGAGACTGCAGTCTCTTGCCACTAGTAATTGTAACTGTGTACTTCTTCTGTTTGCTGTGGCTCTCAGACTCACCCAGATATGTGGGTAGCACCTCGACAGTGTGTAGAGCTTCCTAGATGAGTTTACAGACGACTCAGAAGCACCTCCTGTTTGCCTATAATCCTTAGCCCCTCTGGAGACTAAGACTAATTTTTCTTTGGCTTTTGAAGTCAGTGTTGCAGGCTAGACCACAGAATATGGAAATATTATGCCTGAGCTAACCACAAGGAGGCCTTTGTGGTTGATCATGTGGTAGGTTCTAGAAGTAGCAGAGCCTAGAAACTAATCAGTTATCTAGGAACGAATGAGACATCCTTAAAAGTCCCATTTCCTGAGGACCAGAAGACCCTTGATTGAGGCAAGCTCTTGATCAGGCCTTGACAATCTAGTAGGGTCACTGTCTTTATACTTTGCCAACCCTCTGTGGCAGTTCGACAAGCGAGGAAAAGTTCTTCCTGGTTCCTCTTCACTCTTCTCAGGTGCCTGAGGTTGTAGCCCACTCTGTAGAAAGTACGGGCTGACCCCCTGCAGCCCTCAGTGTATCTTCTGCCCTTGGAGCAAGCATCCTTCCTAAACTAAGAATTCAGTGAGAAGAATTCCTCCTTTTTCCCAGAATGCATGTAATAAGGCAGGCTTGTTGGAAGAGAGCTGTTGTTCCAGAAGGTAAATGATCACTAGCCTCCCACAGGGGCTACAGAGAGGGTTAAGAGTGTCCCTGCTGACGAGGGAGATCATCTCTTTGAGAAGACGCTATGTATAGGCAAGAAATGATTAGAAGAGAACTCAAGGCAGGCTCCTGGTCACAGTGAGAAGAGCTCTGGGTGTCTGGGAAGGGAGGGACCATTGCGGAGGTGTGCAGAGGACGCTTCATGGTGGAGTTGAATTTGGCAGGGCCGTATACTGCTTGCCCCCACAAACAGGCACAGCCAGCCATCCCTCTGCTGCCAGCACCCCACGAACCCCCACCCAGTGACGACCAGAGGACTAGTTCTAAACGTGATTTGGAGCCTCCTTTGCCAGGAGGCAGCAGGTGGGCGCGCTCAGAGGAGCGTTGCTCAGAAGCGGGGGATACACGGGGTTTTTAGTTCATTCATTCCATCTTGCCATCAATTCTGTCATCTATGTGCAAAATACAGCAGACTTCATGAAAAATAACTTTCAAAGAAGGCTGTGTTGAATATATGAGTTCGGTCTCAGGTCAGATTGGCTCTGTGAAGAGCATTTCTGTTTCAAAAGCAAGAACCTTTTCAAAACCAGTTCTTTTTCTTACCTAGGAGAAGCAGAGTGAGAAATAAATACAGGGGAAGGGGAGGGACGAAGGCCCCCTGGCATTTTCTCTCCATCATAATTCAAGCCAAAGCCCTGATTTCTGGGGTGTCTCTTCTGTCCTTACCTCTGGCTTCTGCACCCTGGCTTGCCTCACGGCAGGTGCACATTCTCTGGAGCAGTAATCATTTGAGGGGACAGCGGGCTGGTAGCCCTGTCTCAGCTTGTGCCTGTCTGGCCTTGAAGGGCGAGCTGAGTGCCCATCGCCAAGGGTCTCGGTGGTAAGAGCTTGCAGAAACAGGCTTTTTGGGTTTCTTCAGAATATGAACTGGGAAAGCCTGGATATGCTTGACAATGATCATCGGTTTGAGTTCCCCTCTCCTCCACTCCTCCACTCCTCCCCCTTCCCCAAAGCCCTTACTTTGAAAGGACAGTGGCCACTCTGAGCTCCAGCACAACCAGCGCCTGAAGACTCCCAGGCAGGCCTCAGGCTTAGCGAAGATGTGCTGAACCCCTTCCTAGAAGAGTCTTGCAAGAGTGAGAGAGCCACAGGCGCTGGCTCAGGGGCGGTTGATAGACCTTGCCTTTTCTGTCTTCCAGTAGTCTTTGTGCAGTTTTGCTTGCATCATCCCTGCTGGAACTTTTTTCCTATTGAAAGGTGAAATATGCATCTCATGGTAAGGGAATGAACTCAGCTGCTCTCACGAAGTAACCTGATCCACCAGTTTGCTGGGCTGACCTGCAAAGCTGTCTCCAGATGGTTTTGTCCTTGCCGCAGCCCCAGTGGAAACAGACCTTCCCCGACCACACCGTCGCCTTTTGTCACTTTTACCTTTAGAGTCTACCCAGGTCTGTTAATCATACTGTCTGGCGATTGTCCTCTCTCTTGATTTTTTGCAAAAACAGGTATGCCCCAGACACACACTGAAAACCTTTATTTGGCTTAACATTTATAGTTCTGGACTGAGTACATAGCATCCGCAAGAGGACATCAGGTTTGGCCTGAACTCACCTCTTTTAAAAGCATGCTTCCGTGACCGAGCTCTTGCCCTCAGCGCTTGGGCCTACTTCATGCCACATTATACTCGCTTCGTATTTTTATGTACTCAGTGTTTTAACCACTTATGCTATGGGGCTGGAAAGTAAGAAGCACAGTTTTTGTTTTTGTTTTTTTTAATCAAACACAGCTCTCCCTCCCCCCACCCCCAGAAAGGGGGATCCTTCAAAGTAGACTCCTTACAACCACAATGCTAGTTTCAGGGTTGCAGCCATTCCCAAAAACCGTTCTGGAGACTTCCGTGGGGATTGTCTTCAGAACAGATTTCCCATTCGCCCACCAGAAGATCAGCTCATTGCTTTATGGTTGGACTAAATTTTAAACCCAAGCTAGTCATTCCCAACCTCCTGACCTGTGGACTCTCTGAGTTCAGGGCTCCTCCTCGTTTCTCTTCCAGTAGCACCATGTAGTGCTTAAAATGTGGAAAGCTTAATCCTTTTATGTTCGTGATGCCTTTACTTATAGCCTTAATCTTGAGTCTGCGTGTCCATTTTGAACTGGATCTGAAAGGATTTGCTGATTATCGGTTTAATGATGTTTTTTGTTCTCAACGATGGGTGGGGCTGCCCGTGTGTCTTTGTACGCAGCTGAGGTATGCACTATTCAGTGGAAACAGAATTAATAACCATTATATTATTACAGCCTCCTCAGTGTACCCACTGACTCTGCAACCCCTAAAAGGTTCAGGACATCCCAGGAGCCAGGTTTGAGACAGACATTAAGGGAAGTTACCCTGTAGGATAAAGGAAAAGAAGTGCTTTGTTGGTGCTTTATTTTTATTTTTCATAATCTAGATTGTTTCCAAATAAATGTGTTTCAGAGATCTACACAAAGATTAAAAAAATATATACCAAGCGTCAGATTTGCTTTAATCTTTTTTTTTTTTCCTAATGTATTTGGGGGGCGGGGTGGAGATGATTAGACCGGAAAGTGTAAAAGGGTAAGCATTAAAACTGAGGCCCAGACAGAGCTCACTGACTGGTAATCCTAAGAATCAGTAGCCGCAGTTCACTTTGGAAGAATAGCCAAGGGGATGCACTGGCAGCATGGAGCATCATTCCCTATCAAGACCATACTCCAACCGCCCCGAAGCAGGAATAAGGACCTCCAAGTCTGTGATGGGAAATGTGCTTCCACCTCTTTTGGTTCCTCTTTGTATCTGAAGCTCAGGCGTCTAAGGGAGAAAGAGAAGGCTTTCAAGGACCCACTTGCCTGCAGATGTCAACGGATGATTGGAGAGAGAGAGAGAGAGAGAGAGAGAGAGAGAGAGAGAGTGTGTGTGTGTGTGTGTGTGTGTGTGTAAGGCCGCCTGGTTGTATCTGTATTTCCTTCTGATCTCTTGATAAGATGCCCCAAGCAGGATTTAAGTAACTATGTTTTAGTAATAAATTCTTCTGACTTTCATTTGGGAGCAGGGTGGCCAGAGAGCCGTTTGCTTTCTGAGAGCTAAAGGCAGGCGGAGGTCCCCTGCCTCCCTGGTGCACTCTCCATCAGCTTCCTGCCCTGGGGCCCTCTGGACAGACGGGGACCTCCTGACTAGCTGGAGAAGAAGCTGAAGACCATGGTGGGAGCTTTCGAGCGTCCTGCCCTGCCCTCCTCCTCACTGTCATACTCGGCCTTCCCAGAGTATGACTTCCCGTGGGCTGGCTTCCTTGTCCATTTTCTCACACGACACTGGGTCAGGCGCCGGTTCTGCTGCCCTACACGTGCAGACCTGGCGGACCGGTCTCCCTCTGTTGCCACAGATACAGGGTTCGGTGGTGGGGAGAGCCGTTCTGGGCCTTGGATAGACTGGCTTCTCCCCAGAGAACATACTAATAGTTTCATTTGAAGATCAGTTGTGGCAGAGTGGGGGGGATTCTGCCATATGTGCTTGAACTCACATCCGCACGATACAGGCACAGAGGGTCAAGGTGGGCAGCTACACATTCCTCTGAACTTCCTTCCCCTCCATGCTGCGTCCAGTTGTGAATCTCTCTTTCCTGCATTCTCTGCTTCCAGCCTCTTGGGGCACCCTTTCCGGGGATACTGTAACTAATTACTCAATGGGTTGTAAACAGATGAATTATTTTTTTATTTGTTCTCCATACACCCATCCATGCCCTGTGACTGTAGATGGGTTCTTGGAAGACCCTCTGACTGGTCTTGGAGTAGTAAAGGAAAATGCTGAGGGTCGCTCCCAGATGGAGAGCCTAACCATTAACCCACACCATAGAATCTCACTGCCATGGGGTTAGCTGTGGAGTTGTGGTGGTCTTCCCTTCTAGGTGTTTGAGAAGGAGCTCTTAAGTAAGGAAGTTGATTTCAGCGTAGGAAAAACTTGCAATGAAGAGATCATCTCAGATGAGTAACTGTTTAGGCATGGGCACATACAAATGCTACCCCATTACACAGGCAGTGTGTCTGATTCAGTATCGTAGACGTTTGTGCAGAAGGCACGGGGTAAGCTTTAGTTCTAACATGTCTGTCTGATGACAGTCTACTGTCAGAACTAGGAAAATCAATGTTTCCGTGGTCCCTTTTGAAATTCTTGTAAGTCAGCGTAATAGATTCATTCCCAGACAAAGTGAGCCTTGTGTTCAGAGTTCTTCCCTCCGGGTCTTTGTTGCATCTTAGGGAGGAAGGCAACTAACTGCAAGCCAGGCAAGCAGCTGATTTGTGCCTTGGAATTCAGACATCAGGGTCGTGAATGATAGTCACTCTCACTAACACACCTGCCAGTGTCACTCTGAGATGGGATCTTGGCTTCTGGAAAAAGAGGCTTTGCACGTCTACCCAGTTGAAGACAGACCTCATTGAAGATGCCGTGCAAATGGAAATATTAAATTGTCAGCACCAGCAAGCCTGCACTGCTGGGTGGGAGGCAGGCTGCCAGGAGAACAGCTGGAGTGGTGGGGGAGAGTGTGCCGGGCTTGCCTGCAGCCCAGTGACCTTGACTAGAGGAGGAAGTGGCTTCCAGGGTGGGGACTGGGCAGGAATGGATCTTCCCATAGGTGGGGAGAAGTGGTGGTTGGGAAAGGTGAGCTGACAGTGTGGAGAGGGAAAAGAGGACTAAAGATGGACACCCTGGTGCTCCCCAACACTTCTTGGCAGTGGCGGGTCCTGTCTGTCCTCTGGTGCTCTGACTGCCCCACCGGCTTTTGGTTCCTGTCTTGTGGATTTCTGGGCCTGGTTCTATCACTGGCTTCTCCTCTGACATCCTTCTTCACTGAGACATCAGTATGGCTCAGTTTTCAGGGCTCTCATGAGAGCCCCCATTCCAGGTCCCAGCTTAGTGGTGGACTTTGGCTCCATCACTGGTTGAAGAAGCCAGGACCAGGCAGGATGTTTTCAAAGCAAAAACAGTTCCAGAGTCTAGAGGGCTTCAGCATTAACTCCCTGTAGTCCTCCCTCCCAGTGTCGGAATCCCCTTTCCGAAATCCCCAGATGTCCCCCCTGGCTATGGGTTACAGCATCTCCAGGGATGCAAAAATCAGAGGATGCAGTAAGTGAACTTACAGCTGAATGAGGTGAGAGGGGAAGGGCACCTGCGAGGAATACACAGTTTCTCATTCACCTCCAAGAAGTTAACAAAAACAAATTTTTTTTTTACCCCATCACAGACAAGCGGCTGCAGCACAGGTGAATGAGCCAAACAGAACCAAACCAACACTCCTTTCCTTGCCCCTTAAAAATGGTTATGACTCCTAGGACAGAAGCCATACCCTGCTCTGGGTCTCCTGTCACCTTTACCCTGGTCCTCAAGTTCTAGAATTTTAGACCCTTCATACTGTCACCCTGGATCCATGTGGTTCCTTTCCATTTGCTCCCAGGTTGCTGCTAGAAAAACTTCCACCAACTGGTCAGAGATATTAAAGAAGTAAACGTACGTCAGTAGGGAAATTAGGAATGTTGGATAAAAGAGGTATTGGAGTGACAGTGCCAGAGGGCGGTGCGGACCCTCCTCTGCCCCCAGGAAAGGGCTCGGAAGCACAGATTTGGAAAGACAGACAGTGAAACACAGACCTCTCAGAAACGCAGAAGCGTAGGGGACATTTGAATGAAGAGACCCAGCAGACATCCACATCAAGGCGTTTCTCATTGCTCGGAGAAAACAAGCTGGAAGCATCTGCCGTGGGGAGTGTCCATGATCTTGCTTTTACTTTTCATGCAGAGAAGCAGCAGTGACAGTGACTCAGTGACAGTGATTGACTCAGAGAGGACCCTTGTCATCTGACTCCCAGCCCTGGGTGCACCCTGAGCTCTGCCCTTATCATCCAGAGCCTTTTCCTCAATCCCCTTCCGCATGAAATGGGATTAGGGGCAATAAATGGGCAATTTACACAAGTTAGAATGGGAACTGACTTGGATAAATGTGTTCCTAATTTGCAGAGAGCTGATACATCCCTCCTTTAGAGTTCACCAGTCACTGCTTTTAAGCTGGGAAAGAATCAGAAGATGTGTGAATGGGAGCCTAATAATACTCAAAATGCACTTACTGATCATTCACCCCCTATGCCCTCAGCTTAATTTAGATTCTGTTCTGTTACAAAAACAACTGTTAGGTTCAACTTGCTTTGTTACTTTCAACTTGCCTCATTTCTTCAGAGTAGCAAGAGTTTGGGGTTTTCTTGGACTCTGTTTCTTGGAGAAGGGACACTTTTGGTGTTCTAGCTCAAACTTCCATCATAAACATGATATTTAAAGTTGCCACTTGGAGTCAGTCTTTGAGGTTTTTATTCCCTAAAATCCCATCCATTGTGAAGATTGTCCACTGGTCTTTGTGGTGCCACCCCCCCCCCCACAATCTGGCTGTGTGAACCCCTCAAATGTTTGCATTTCCTACCTGTAGTGAATACCGGGTCTTAAGAACCTTCAGCCAACAGGGAAGTGAAAGAAATATTCGTGGTAAATGACCTCAGTAGCTCTGACAGTGCTCCCCTGTGCTGCTACCTTTGAGATCAGAGGCTGCTGTTAGAGATATCTTGATTGATTGCAACAGTGGCCAAAGCGTGCCACTCCCTACCTCAGTGGTTTCAAAGCCACAAACATAGATATCCTTTCTCTTAACCTAGGCCTAGGGACTTGGCAAAAAGGAAAAAAAAAAAAGACAGCAACAACAAAGTAAATTTCATATCCGCTTATTTTTGATGTGTACTGTCTGAGATCATTTGATTCAAAAAACCTGCTTTTCTTGACCACAGCACATGTACACATAAGCTTAGTACAGAGTTTGTCAGCCTCAGCACTGCTCGCATTTGGGACTGGAAAATTCTCGGGGGGGGGGGCTGTCCTGTCCTGTACACTGTAGGACGTGGAGCAGCAGCACCCCTGGGCTCTACCCACAAGATGCCAGGGGCACCCTCCCCTCCTGCCCAGTCATGACCATCAAAAATGTCTCCAGACACTGTCATGTGCCCTTGGAGGGAAGCGGTACAAAACTGTCCCTGACGGAGAACCACTTACTTAGTATATGGAGTGTACATAGATGAAATCAGGCAGATCCAGAATTCCTCCTGGAAATCTATACCTTATTGGGATTTATTTATTTGCTTGCTTGCTTGCTTTGCTTGTTTCATCTCTTTCTTGTCTCCTTGGCCCTAAAAGTTATCCCAAGTATTTTCTTTTCTCCCTTTTCATGGATTAACCAAGTACTTTCAGATGTGGCACTCGTGCAGCGTTGCAGAAAGTGGATAAAGATGTTTCAGAGCAAAGAGATCTAGTGATGTTACAGATGATAACAGGTTTCTGGGGAGCACTTGTCATCCTCAGTGGGCTTCTTTGGATGGCATCCATATGCCCTTGATTTGCTACTAGTAAAGGTGGTTCTTCACCTTTCTTACACAACAGACTGCCCTGGTGAATTTTTACAAAACTCAGTGTTGTCGGGGGCGGGGGGCTGACATTGGGTTTTCTGGAGTTTCCAGGGGATTCCACTGCACATCAAGAGGTTTATGCCCTGGGACACCTGGCTGGCACAGTTGGTAAAGCATGCAACTCTTGATCTCAGAGTCATGAGTTCAAGCCCCACACTGCGCCTAGAGCTTATTTAAAAATAAATAAATTTTTACAAAAGTACTAACTTCCCACCTCACTCTCCCTCCCCATCCCCGTGCCTCAAAGAAGCCGCCTCTACATTTTGGGAAAATGAAGTGCAATATATATTTTTTCATCTAAAAAGCTGAACCATTGGTTCTAGAAACTTTGTTACCTATTTCTCTCACTGTAGCGTAATGTAATTGTGTGTGTACCTTCACGAGAAGCGGATTTGAGAGCATTTTTGAGATGTGTGGCCGTTTTTTCTGTCTCGTACTGCAGAGAAGAGGCAATGTGATAAGACAACCACATTAAAGATGAAAATTGAAATGGGGCCCTGGGAACAGGCCCAGAGGAGAAGTAACATTTGTTACTGAAGCATGAGCAGAGGAGGAAATTTTTTTAATCCGGGGTTGAGATTGGCTCCCATTTTAAGGATGGTCATAACTTTACTAAGCATCCTTGATGGCATACCTGACGTTCTGAAGTAAGCAGTGGTAAATGACTTGGGGTTTCTGCATGAGGATGCTGAATTAGGTACTTGGGGAAGACCCTCCTCTCCAAAACTAAAGAGGATGATGCTTCTTTATTCTCACGTGCCCCTCACCCCAGTGCCCCAGAGAGGCAGCGTGGGAAGGGTACTCCTGCCGAGTGGATCTTCATTCCTAAAAAGAGTTCCTGACCAAAATATCTTCCTCGGTGCTGATAAGCTGGATTGAACCATTTGGGCAAAGAACCTCTCTTTTAAGCCCAGGGAGAATCCCATGCAGTCAGCCCACTGCTCACCCTCCCCTGCATCTCGTCCTGGGCCTTTTCTCCTTCAGAATCAGCCATGCCTCCAGGGCAGAAGCATCCCCTTGCCCCCAAAACAGTTGGCTCATCCGTCGCCTGAAACCTCTCCAGCCAAAAAACTCCCAAGACCCGTGTCTTTGATCAAAAGCGTCCTAGTTAAAAGCTTCCATCAGAAAGCCTCTCCTCTCTAAAGATGTAAGCCACCCTTGGCCTCTCCTGACCATGGAGAGTGGACTCTTTCAGGGAAACCCAGAGTGTGCTCACAAAAAGTAACACTTACCTAAGGTAGAGAGTGGGGGTGAGCCCCAGAGAGAGGTTGAGGAAGTAAGAGCTGCAAGCAGGCCGGGAAGGGAGGGAATGGGCCACGCTGCATCCTCTGAGGAATGGGGACGTGGGGAAGGAGGACCGGTTGGGGGGGTGGTTGCTGTGCTTGAGGCCGTGTCTTCAGGGCCTCAGGATTTGTAGACAGCAGCAGTGTGCTGGGCACAGGTTCCAGATGTTTTGTGTTGGCTCTCCCAGTAGTCTGCAGCCTAAAGAGAAGAGAATGTCAGTCCCAACAGTATGGCTTGTTTCTATGCATGAAAAAGTCACCACAGAAAACTTCAGATAATGTATATAAAAATATGAAAGGTTGCCAAGATGTGTTATCTAGTGAAAACTTGAAGGGAAAAAAATTGCAGAAAAGTATTTCCCATATGAACTGGTTTGTAAAGAGTCAGTACGTGTGTGTGAGTATAAATACCTCCCATCGGTGAGCTCACCTGAATGTCCGTATTTGGATACCGACTCCTGGACATCTGTGGGAGACCGTGTGACTCTGGGAATGGGTCTATGGGGAAGACATCGATTTCTCAAATTATAGCCACCTCGTGTATGTTTTTTCTTAACGCACTACCTTCATATTTGCTTAAAAAGGGAAAAAAACGGTAAGAAATAACGGGTAGGTGAATGAGCATTGTAGCACCTCTTTGGAGAGGAGAGGTGGCAGGTTGTCAGCTCTGAAGCACACACGGGATGTCAGGGTGTGACGAGTGTAAGAGCGTGACACATGTTTAGCGGCTCATCCGAGAGTCCTTTTTCCGCAGAAATGTGGCTGACCAATCGTCTCTCAGGCCGCCTGGTGTACCCCAGCCCACCTGGAGCCCAAGCGGCTCCTTGGATGTTGATCTGTACAGTTCTAGGAGGTCTGTGCTTCACCAGCCTATGCAATGAAGAAGGTTCTGGTTGATGACTTCCATTTTCATTTACCTATAAATCTGAGTACGGAGCCCAGGTCATGTGACACTAACGCTTGAGCCTCAAAAAGAAGGTGCTCAGGAGGGAAACCTTTGCAACTTTGGGGTAGGCAAAGATTTCTTAGTTGGGGCAAACAAAACATTGAGTTGTAAAAGAAATTCATACATTGGACTTCATAAAAATGTAACACTCGACATTATTAAGAAACTGAACAGCTAAGCCATGGCCTGAGGAAAAAAATATATCGCAGAGAACTTCTATCGGAATGTTTAAGGAGCTTTACAACTTGACAATTGGGTTAAAAACCCAGTTAAGCAGTGGGCACAGTCTTGAACAGAATGTTCACCAGAGAAGATACACCAGTGGCCATTAAGCACGTAAAGAGACGCTCAGCATCATTTGTCATTAGGGAAATAAAGATTAAAACCATAGTGAATGACCACTACACAGCTACGAGAACGGGGGAAGTTTTAAAAGCTTGACAGTTTCACGTATTGACAAAAGCGTGGAACAACTGGAGTTCTCATACATGGTCTGGCCTCCTTGGAAGAGAGTTTGTCGGTCCCCTGTAAAGTTAAACATGCTCTTCCCAGCAGCTGCCCAGGGGAAGTGAAAGCATGTTCACCAAAGATAGATGCAGAGGCTCAGAGGGGCTTCTGTAAGATCCCAGGCTGGAAGCAGCTGAAATGTCCATCGGTAGGCACACGGGTAAACAAAGCGTAGTTCTGTCCGTAGGGCAGAATACTGCTCAGTAATGGAAGGAATAAGGCGTGAGCTGCTGGCGCCACATCAGGGAGAGAGAGGAAGCAAACCAGGAGTTGCCCGAGGCAAGGGCGGGTAGAACTGCAAGGGGCACAAGGAAACTTTGGGGCGATGGAAATCTGTATCTTGGTTGTGCTGTCTTCTTCTGATGATGGTAAACCCTGGTATGAAATTCATCGAACTGTACTCCCAGGAGGCTCTGCCCGTGTCTCCCTGGGGACAGGAAAGCCCCACCGTGATGCCAGTGTGCACACAGTGAACATAGAATGACATTTGCTCAGACCGTTGCACTTCGAGTGTTTGCTGATTCTAACTGCCAAGATGTCAAGAGGAGGGCAGCCCATGCCTTGCCCTCCCTTCCATTCTGCCCACAGGGCTGAATGTTTGGGCTTAGACCACACAGGAGCTGGTCCATTCAGAATGAAGAGTAAGGCTATAGGAATTGATCATGAATGAGATCACGGCAGGACTGGGTGTGGCCCCTTCCCCAAATGCCTGGAGACCAGCGGGAGGGCCAAGGTGGCATGGGAATCTCTGTGGAGGCCTCTGGCATGGCACATCTGGTTGGGCGGAAGGAAGGATTGGGGGACTTGTCCTAAAATGTCCCGTTTTCACTTAGGTGATGTGTTGATTTGGCTCAGCTGGGATGGGGGTGGCGGTCGTGGTAATGTTTTGTGGGTCTGAAGCACGTTGCCCCTTAGGTTCTGTGAAAATCACGTGGGTGCTGATGGTGCTCTTTTCCTTCGGAAGTTCTCTTTCTCCGCCTCCTTTCTTGTTTCTTTCCTTATGTCTGTCTGTGGCCCTTTGCACCTTCTTCTTATGGTCCTGCGTGTTTTTGAAGAATAAAGAACCACTTTGTTTCATTTTCTGGGGAAATAAATAGGAAAAGACCCCTGATTTTTTACCTGTATTTCCTCTTGTTCTGTCCCCATCGAACCTCCTGGTTGTTGAGGAAAAGTCTGGGTAAGAGTCACCTGAGGAGGTGGGGGCCATGCAGCCTGGCCAACCCTGGGTTGCCCTCCACACTTGTGTTCTCGAAGATGGTAAGGAACCTTTGCTCTGCTGAGAGACAGGTGTGTTTTCTCAGCCCTGAGAGAGGAAGGGTCCCTTTCCAAAAGGTGGGAGAAGGCCTCCGTCCCTCCACAGCATCTTCCAGAAGCTCTGAGGCCTGCTTCTTGGCAATAGGCTGTGTGGGCAGACAAGGGCACAGGGACAGCAGGCACCCTGGGAGCCGCTGAGTGGGACCTTAAGTCTTTCAGTTCAACTAACATATATTTATATAAATATTATATATATATATATATAAAATATATATATTTTTTAATATCAGGGGGGAGCGATGACTGTTTTAGGAATTTCACCCCGGGAGTTGCCAAATAAGTTAATTTACCTGTTTCTCATACAACATGCTATTAAAATAAACCTTCACTCCATTATTGAGTGTAAGTAACAGGCCTCCTGCAGGCAAAATCGAAAAAGGACTGCAGAGTAAAGTCCCTTTCCTCCCCCTTACTCATCACCTTTTTTTGAGACATCGTCTTCTAGAACCAGCGTCATCTTTATTATTAATCGCTGTGGGGCTTTATACTGCATCACATTACTCCCTTGGAATTAAACTGCACATATAAAGTATGAAAAATGTACTTTTTAAACAGTAAAAAAGTCATTTCCTAGCATAATACCCAAAATAAAGTGCCATGGAGCCATTAGTAGTAAATTGAATTTTTGGTATGTAATTTGTACAAAAACTGACAAGTGCGAGCCCCCCGTCCCCCCATCATTAGTCATTGGGTTTAGCGGACACAGAGGTAGTAATCTGCAAGGGCAGGCATTTTGATGTCGACTTCAATTGCACACTTCATTTATTTGGACAGGGCACAGGCGGCAGCTTCTGTCACGCGGCATCACCGCACTATTAGCGAATTTCGCCCCAGGGCAGCTGGGACGCTGCGCTGGGGCAGATGTTCTTTTCAGCCTATTCAGTGACCATTCTTGGGGGTTGTTTACTGTTGCCATGGCAACTTTCATTTCCATAGCAGCGCTGCTGTTTCTCA
Source organism: Ursus americanus (assembly GCF_024610735.1). Lineage (NCBI taxonomy): Eukaryota > Metazoa > Chordata > Mammalia > Carnivora > Ursidae > Ursus > Ursus americanus. The sequence goes on along the minus strand of NC_142152.1, from coordinate 31,840,562 downwards.
GAGGAAAATGAATTTAGTTATAAAAGGATAATATTTTTCTCTGTCTCTATATAACCTGCCATCTGTCAACTGGTGGATCAGTAAAGATTCAGAAACCTATTAAGAATTATAGCAACGAAGTGATGAGTATTTTTTTTTTGGTTCCATATTAAAAGCAGTAATGGATGTGGAAGCCAACATTGTGCCCTCGACATCATAACTTTAATTTTTTCTTTATATTTTAAGTGAGGTTTTTTTTTAATGTCTTCGCCATCTCCACCACCACTGTGCGCGTACCCAGTCTCGTAAAACACAATTTACATTCTGCTGACAGATGGAAATGACCCGACGTCTTGTTTGTATCTTACCAGATGCAGGTATATTTAAGGCTTTCTCTTCTTAGTGCTGTGAGCTTCCCCAGTTAATCAAAGATTCCTGCAGCTAAACTTGCTATTGTCACCACACTCCACTCTCCCCTGTGCCAGGGGTGCAAACTGCAGGGGTGCATAGGTCAGAGCTGTATATGTACAGTGCAAATTACGAAATTAACGAAATGAGGAGGGGACCATGCTTTGTCTGAAAATTTACCAACCTGCCCCCTTAAATCTCATTCTAGAATACCTTCCTTCCTCTCAAATCCACATGGGAAGAAAGTCACCTTTGGGATAACTCATCTAGTTCCTGGATTTTTTTTTTCTCTGTTGCTTTCATAAACTGTAACTTGCAGGGGGAAAAACACACACACACACCCACCCCGTTGTAAATAATGTTATTTATTGGTTGATTTTTCCAGATCCTGACATTGATGCTGCCAGTGCCATGATGCTTTTGAATACTCCCCCTGAGATACAAGCAGGTTGTGAGTAGATATTTCTATAGCCTACAGCACCATAGTTTGTGAACTTAACCTTCTCATTTATATACCAGGCCATAGGAAGAACTAATGCTCAAGTAGAACTTCCCTTGTAGACTTTTAAAACTACCACAGTGCATGATTACATGCATATGCGTATAAACATGCAGCCATGCATATGTATGAATGAATGCATAGGTGTGTTTCCAAGATGACGAAGTTTTTATATAATCTCAGGGCTTAAGACTTGGGGGAAGGGAAGAGGACCCCATGATGAGTCCCAGTGGAGCGAACTTCCTTTCTCCTGCAGGGGTAGTTCCTGTGAGTTAGTTTCCGCTAGACAAGGCTATGTGGGGCCAGCTTAACAGTTATGAAACTGAGCAGTGCCCATTTCTAGAAATTTCTTTCCCTTCTGGGACCTTATTAATAGCAGGCTACCATTTTACAGCTAGAGAAGAGAGGTGGCAAGGTGGGTGTGCAGGAGCTCAGAGTGGCCTTGAAATGGGCCATGGGTGCTCCCGTGTGTCATCCCTACCAGCCTTCCAAGCTGTCATAGAGAAAGGCAGGCCTCATTTAGCTCAGCAGGGCTTCTGTCTTCACCTTCTGTTGGCCATTGAGCAATGTCAAGCTTGAGACCGCGCTTTTCCTTCCTGGAACTTCTCTTCTGTCCACCGCCTCATGTTTTTCCCCACCACTGGAGCTACATGACCATGGTTTTAGAAAGGTCTTCTTCCCGTGTGATGACTTTAAATGGAGTCAGCAGGAGGACTTGCTGACTGGAATCTCGTTCCTCTGCCCGCACTTCAGCCCCAGCCAGAACCCCGTTGAGCAGATGGCCCACTCACTTGCCAGGCTCTGCTCGGGACATTGCTGCATTGCAGCCTCCCGTTGATGGAACACACTGGTCGAAGATGACACGGCAGACCCCGCCATGACACCCTGCAGGGGCTGGGGCCTGCCTGGCTCATTCTTAGGGCTGGGCCTTTAGCTCGTTGGGGCCTCTGGCTCCCTGAGGGCTGCCTGGCCTCCTGAGTCAAGGAAATCCCCCATATTGGAGAACATCCGTTCTTGGGTGCTCTTGTGAATAGTGGACTGAGTGGAATTCCAGAGCATCCTTCATAGCCTTCCGTGGGTCACAGCCTTCCCCAGAGCTTTGGGGAATTTGACTCTATCCTTTCTCCATCCTTCTTTTAAAAGACCCAAGAGATGTGGCCACACGCTCTCGGGAGAGACTTGTCCCTCTGCCAGGGGCTGCCATTACCTGCTCCGGAAGGTGCAGAGCTCCCATTCTTTCTTTGCTAAACTCAGATCCACAGCAGTTGAAGTGTTAGGCTACCCACTCCGCCGAAAAGCAAACACCAAAGCTAAGCACTGGTATGACTAGTACAGTCCAGTAACTAGCAGTTACCCTGTGATGTGGTTTTTAAATGATGTTTGAAGTGACAGAGAAATTGAAACAAAACAAAACAAAAAACTCTGTTCTCAGATGACATGGCAGGAAGCGTACAGACCAGATTGTAATCAAGTTACGGTCTGAAAGGGTTTCCAAAATCAGGTTGCATAACTTGTCATGAGGAAAACATACTTTTCTCGTCAGAGCTGCGCAAGATTTAGCAGCGTCTTCCTTAGCTCCCGGCCAATGTACGCAGTGATTTTTGGCTTCGAGAGATGCTTTTGATGAACCAAAATAATGGAGTCAAGAGGGAAAGAGGCAAGGGGATTGGTCATTAAGGGGTTCCCAGCAGCTTCTATGAAAGCTCATTATTACTGAATTCTTGAGCACAGGTAGAGAAACAGGATTGATCTTGATTAGTTGACACATTAATGGTTTTTAATGTTCTCGTGGCTAAATGAACTTCTCCCCACTCCCTCAGTAGAACACTCAAACTATAAATAATTATTGTTTCAAGGTATCCATAGTCTCACTTATATGAAAACACTGAATTTGAGTTTTGAAAGCTCAGTGTTTATGCTTTGAAGCTGAAGGGTCGTTTTTAGAAGGCTTTCTTCCCACCTCGATCCTAACCACTTTGAGAAATCCAGCCTCAGCCAATTCCCACACCAAGAAGGGGACGGAAAGAATCAGGAGTCCCCAAAAAGTCATGGAAGGAGGGGCCCATTGGCAGGAGCAGCCAAGAAATCAATGTAAGGACAGGGGAGAGGGTAGGAGCACCATCTTTGTATTCACCTTCCCATCTGGCCCCAGTCTCTAGTAAAATCCCCTAGTGGTCCAGCTAGAGCCTGGTCAACAGGCCAGAGTAAAGCCCCTGAAGATGGGAATAGGACTGGAGGAAGGATGTGAACTTGCATTGAGTGTCCTCTGTGCGCCCTTGGGAAGCCAGGCAGCCGCTGGTCGGCCTCCCGGTAAACCAGTCAGAGGTGTGTGTCTCCACCCCGGGGCCTTGGTCTTTTCTTAGCATTTCTTGGCTTCACTCTTCCCCTCCCTCCCCTCGTTTTCATTTTACTTATGTCATGGTTCTTTTCCTGAGATTCGGTGAGTGCCTTGTGCTGCCATCCCCCTGCCTTGACAGCTTTTCCTGAGGCCTGGAAAAAGTGGGACGTGATTCCTCGCCAAAAAGGTTCAGAGGCAGCAGCCCCCCAGCCGCAGCACTGGAGGATGGGCGGCCCACCTGGTGGCACCTGTGTGCGTGTGTCCGGCGTGGATGCGTGTGCGGCAGCCGGGCTCCGGCGGCCCCTCTGCCCACGCGTGGGGAGCGCGGACTGGCGTCTGCACGGAGCTCGCTGTGTTCAGCCCCCGGCTGGGCTGTGGCCGAGCTGTTTACAGAGCCTCCTCGTGTGCTGCTATTTATAGCCCCTTGTTTTCCCCTCTTGGGCTGTGCGGAAGCCCTGTTGGAACCGAGGCCACCAGCCTAGTCTGTCTGCCGCTGTCACTTGCAGCAGTAAGAGGCTGGCCCGGGTGGCTTGAAAGGCTTTTCCTTTGCCGTCGACCTCCGGAGCCACTCCACTTAAGGTCACCAGATGGCATCCACTTCGGTTGTTTCCTCTCATGCTCCTGGGGCCCGGCATCTGCAAAGCTAGCTCGGGGCTGGCAGACCAGCCACCATCAGGTCCAAGCTGAGTAGATCGTACAAAACAAGCTTCTCAAGAGGCCGGTGGGAATCCCAGTCGGCCAAACCCCTTTTTCTTTGCAGGGTCGCACACTGCCCCCAAGGGAGCTCAGCTCCCCACCCACTCCCCCTGCCCCGTGTATTGCTCGAGCTGGCCTCCCTGTGGGTCCCCTCAGCCTCTCCGATGCTTCACTTACCATGAGGCGGCTGTGTGCATCTAATCCAGAGGGCAGGCTTCGTGCTTTGTCCCCTCTGCCAGCAGCACCGGTGATGATACTCTTTCCAGACTTTGCCACTTGGCAGCATGGGGAGCTCTCTACAAGGTGTGCCATTCTGTCTTGCAGGCACTCTAGGACCCTACTTCCAGAAAAACCAGCATAGGACATTGCTGCCTCATTACGTCTTGAACCTTGGATTCTGCTCCTAGTCAGATCCATCCACCTACCCCCCATACACAATTAAAAGTGGCTACGGAGACTAAGTCCAGCTTCTAGAGTCTTCTTAAGCACCTGCTTTGCAGTTTCCCTTTGACAAGCCCTGGGACTCACCTTTAACCCCAGTGGAGGGATTGTTATGAAGTCAGATAACCATTACTCATCTTCAAAGGCTTATATAATCCCTAGTTGGAACATTCCCAGAGAGGAACTCTGGATCATAAGCAAAACAACAAAATGGGACAGTAGAGGGGAGGGATGGAGGCGGCATTCCGCACCCTGCCTCCAAGTGGGATATGTATCCAGCAGGCCAGGCACCGGAGAAGAAAGGCAACCAGCATGTAGCTCCCCCATTCCAGCCCCGTCCCCAGCATCCTTCCAAGTGAGCAGGTGGAAAGGCCAACTTCGGGAAAGGGAAGGATTATCGGAATCACTTGCTGCTCAGCTTATGGCCTCTGGTAGCGTTAGCCAGGGCTGCCCTCCAAAGGCAGCAGTAGGAGCTCAGAGGTTAATTTTAGAAGCTGTGAAAATCAAGGAAGCTGAGCGTCAGGAGGGAAGCTGAGGAAGCTGGGATGGGGAAGTGCTGACGGTGGCGGAGCCTGGTGGGAAATTTGTCTTTAGGTTCTCAAGGTGATCCCATTTAGATCACGGTGAGCATTGCTGCTTGGCTCAACTCTTTGTGTGTGTACCTTTCTTCCTGGTTAAAAATAAGGAAGTGTCGAGTCACTCTGTTAACATAAGAGAAAGTGCTCGATCAGCAAGAAGTGGGAACTCGGGGGCTCCTGTCCTTGGCCCCTCATCCACCAGCAACTCAAGTATCTCAGATGTGTGTCTTCTTGCGGATAAAAGCTGAAGATTGAATTGATCTCACAGAACAGGATGGTGCTGGAGGCTTGTGCCTTTTGCAGTGAGAGCCACAGACATATCCAGTTTCTCACTACATCCCTTCTCAGCTGGAGCCGAGGTCCCAATTTCAGTGCATTGGGTGGGGTGGGCTAGTTGTAAAGGGCTTGGTCTTTAGGTGTTCTGGTTTGCCCAGAGGGCAATACAGAGGAAAAGGAAGGGAAACATAGGCGTGCTGACGGGAAAAGGGCTGGGGAATACATTCATGCTTCTTGGGAGTCCCCCAGATCCAAGGCTAGTTAAATATGGACCTCAGAATGCCTTTCTCAGACATTTTAGACTGGCTGTGATTCGTTTTTCGGAAGCCTCATTCCTGACGCTTGGGGATAGAGACAGGAAGGAGGAAAGATGGGAGAATAGTTAAGTGTCACAGCTGGCTTCTGGCAGCCCGTGCGCAAATATGAACACATCGCCATCCCAACATGGAGAGCGTTGCCAGTGATAAGGACTGAGAAGTGCCAGGGTTGGCAGAAGCAGCATTCAGTTGCAGCTCATTTGAGAGCAAACTCCAGGAGTCAGGAGAAGAGCCTAGTTGATGTGCCAGAAGTCTTGCGAGGTTCAGGAAATAGCTCGGGGAAAGCCTTTTAATGCTGCGGGATAGCTTTGTCCATGAGATTCTCTTTGAAGTAAATACACTTCATTAATCAGGAAGATGTTTTAGTGGGTGAAGGCAGAGTTGGGGAGAACTACAAAAGGCATAAAAGGCTGGAAGAATTTCCCCGTCTTGACAGCCCCCCCTTAGGTCCTGCTCCTTATAGATAATTAGTAAGAAGATGCTGGAGAGATGGGATGGGATGGTGGAGGGATGAACAACATAGCGATGATGGACTTATAGAATGGGCCAGTTTACATCAGTCTTCCTATTTAAGATTCAAAACAATCCTATGAGCTGTGTTTATGCCAAGTTTAGAGGTGAGGAAACTGAGGCACAGGACAGTTAAGGCGCTCTTCCAAAGCTGTGGAGCTAGTGATCGGCAAGACTTTGGCAGGGATGGAGGCCATGTTGCCCCGAGCTTGTGCTCTTATCCACTGCAGAACACTTCTTCCCTGGAGGCTGAAATGAGCTGAGGCGCGTCAAAGGACCCTGGTCTCCAGTCCGTGCTCACTGAGGACTGGCCTCCTTTCTTTGTTCCCCTTCCTGTTGGGCATGCCCCTGGGCCTTAAAGGTTCTGGGCGCTTGGGCAGAGGACTCTGGGCTTGGGGCAGTGTCCTTGGGGTTGCTTTTCTCCTTTGACTGGCAAATGACTCGCTGGCCGTGCCACAGTCCAGAGAACCTGTGCTCTGTGACTCCTGTCTGCTGTCTTCACTTTCCAGGGCACCCCAGTCTTTGTCCCAGGATTTTAGGTATTTCGGGCATTTTTCCCCCAGGGTGACTCTGACACGATTTGCACAATGGGAGCAGAAGCGCCGGTAAAAGCGGGCATTGCTCCTCCGGCTGTGCTCTGTGAGCAGGAAGATGGCTAAGTTCTTCCAGCACGGTTCGGTTTGTCTCCTCCTGTTCTTCCGGACTTTTGGCTGCCCTGGAATGGAGAAAGCACGGGCTGCCTCAGGACGCTCTGAGGGTGGTGATGATGGTGACGATGCTGATATTGATGACTAAGACGTATTTTCTAAACAGTAGCGCCTTTATTAACTCAGTTAAATCTCCACTCTGTGAGATAAATCCCATTTCTGTCCCCATCCTCTTACTGAAGTGGCTCGCTCAGGGGACACAGGCAGTAAATGAGAGAGGTGGGACACAGACCCAGGGCATCCCAACACCAGAGCCTGGCTCTCAGCCACTACACTCAAGACCACTTTCCTGCTCAGAACCCTTCAGTGGTTTCCGCAGTACCCATGGGGTGAAGCCCCAGAAGCACCTCATTCCTGCAGAGGGTCATATGCTTTAGCAAAATTACTTTTTGTTCTTGTGCGCATTGGCGATTGTCATTACTTCCAGGCCTTGTGTGTGCCTTTGCCACCTTTGATGGCACTTCCTATGGGAAGTCTTCCCAGGGACCCTTTACTTCGGGTCAGGTGTTTCCATTCTTCCATGCCTGCAGACCCCCTGCCCCAGCGCTGACCATAGTATATTTCCCTTGCCTCTTAGGTCTCTCTGTCCGCTTAACTGTGGCCACCGCATGTCCCCTTCATCGAATACCTAAGCAGGTACTTGGTATGTTAGCCCATTAATCGATACAATCTGTACATGGGACTGTAATAATTTTGCTGCTGAGAATTATAACTGTGGTATCGATTTTAAATTTTTAAGTTATTTTAACAAGTAGTCCTTTCTGTCAGACTTGCTTGCTATTCTGGATAAGATCTGTAGTAACTGATATCTTCAATAGTATTATCAGAATTAAACGGAGCCTGTGGCTGTCGGGCCATTTCGAAGAGACTACCGTACAGCAAAATAACTGGAAAACCCTTTGCCACGATCCCCAAAACAGACAAACCAAAAGCCTGTCTTTTTGAACAGCCCAAAGCACCTGTCTACAAACCCCAGAGCTCTGCTGATTTTTGCGTATCTGTCCTTGACAATTACGGGCATTATTCTTCCTATGTTTTCTTTGAAAAGTTTTATAATTTTAGTTCCTGCGTTTACATCTGTGATCCGTTTCTCATTAACTTCATGTGTGGCATGAGGTAAGGACCAAGGCTCAGTTCTTCCCAAGTGGATCTCCAGTTGTTCTAACTCTGTTTCCCCCATTGTGCTGTCTTGGTACTTCTGCCAGAAAGCAGGCGGCTGCGTGTTGTTGGGCGTATTTCTGAGCTCTGTGTTCTTCCTTGATCTGAATATCTCTCTTACACTGATCCCACTCTGTCTTGTAGCTCTGCAAGGAGTCTTGAAATCAGTGAGGTAAGTCAGTTAATCTAATCTTCCTTAGAACTTATCAACTAAGCAAAATAGGATACTTACCCAGAGTATCCCATTATACAGGTTTCATGCTTCTGAGATAGTTGGTAAGTCTCCTGTCTCAGACGATCTGCCGTCTGAAATCAGGCTGAGGGTAAGGGACATGGGTGAGAGTTCCTGATCCAGTTCAGCCTGTTGTCACAGTTAAATATGCTCAGAGAATGGGAAGATTCTGGACCACTGGACAGCATTGGTAGTACTGACTTTGGGCACTGGTTTAAATTCTGTCTCCCGTCTCCCTTTTAGAAAACCCAGTGGCAAGGGCTTTACACAGACCTAGGAAAAAAAGGTAGCGAAAATATTAGCAAGAGCCACAGAATTCTCAAGGAATCTGTCTATATAATATTACCCCATATTCAGGAGTGGACATTCATCCTATATGAGGGACGTCTTGTTAAAGGTTTGGAATATTTACGTGAACATACCCTTGGAAGCCTAAGAATTACAGGAGTAGAGAGTAATGTTTGTGTTTTGTAAAGAGTATTCTACTCAATCTGGACTGTAAAAGCTTAATATCCAGAAGGGTTTTCATTTTTGAATGTATAATTTTCTAGAGCCTTTTTGGTATGGGCCTTGTTTGAGAAGTCCTGAGTTATCCCCCTTGCCTCTGGATGAGACTGTGCCGGGGGCTGTATGAACACAGCCAGAGCTCAGGGGACTCAGGGCGCTGTTCAGAGAAGGAAGAGATTTCGGTAACTTGCCCAAAGTCGCACAAGAGGAACCAAGACGAAAGCTAAGGCCCCAAGGCCTGCATCAGGGCTCTCACTTTGTGATGCGCGCCTGGCCCTGTGGACGCCTGGAGGAGAACTGGTAGTACAGTTAGAGTATTAGCTTGAACCGAACGGAACGGCTGTTTGGGAGGTTGGAAAAGATGGACTATTGGGGATTATTTCCTGGGGTTCCCGTGATGTGTGACTCCTCAGATAGGTGTGAGGCCCCTGTGGGATTGTATGGAAACAGACGGGATCTGATGGTCACTGGCAAAAGGTTGGCTCACCGTTGCTCCAGGGACAAGGGCATTTAGAAGGTGGAACGATGAGAGAACTCTCAGGAGATGTGCTCAGGCGAAGCTTCGAGGGAGGAGGAAGCGGGCCCTCCGGAGTGGGCTCTGCGTGATTCTGAGGCAGGAGCCAGAGCTTCCCTGCCAGCCCTCCACTCCAGCCACGCTGAGGAAGGGTCTTTCCTTGCGCAGCAGAGATCTCGTGAGCATGAGCTGTGTCGTGAGCACTGAGGTGCCAAGTAGCTTTTGTAAAATCGGCTTTGCTAATATTTTGGCTTTCTTTTTCCCTTGTTGGATTAAGGACAAATAGAAAGGTGTTCTCAGCTTCTGACCATGACCGGAGAAGCATGAGGAAATGCTTTTGTTTAGTCACTGCTGTCAGATTTGTGTCAGTGTTCTTGAGATCTTGTTAGGGTCTGACTGGAAATAAAAGCTTATATTTAATAAATGCAAGAGAATAATGCCTGAAACCCATTTTTTAATACTCACCCTTTTTTAAACCAATGCATCAATAATTTGATTGTAAGGTAGTGGTCTGACACGGCTGACTGAATCTCTTTCTTGAGGCATGGTGTCTTTCTTTCCCTCTCTGTGTGCGTGTGTGTGTGTTTGTGTCACGCACGCGCACACGCGCGTATTTCTCTCTGTCTCTGCTCACTCTTTATGCCAATAATAATCACTTTCTCTCTCTTTTGCTTTCTCTCTCTCTCTCTCTTTGTCTCTGGTGTATCCAAAATTTCTGACTCAAAACAGAAATCTGCACAGTCGAACTCACTGTGTGTTGTCTTTTTCCTTTTGCTTTTCCAGTTCCTCCAGGAGTGATACAAAATGGAGCACGGGTTCTGAGCCGCGGGCTGTTTCCTGGAGTCCGGCCTTTGCCCATCACTCCCATCGGAATGACAGCAGCTGTGAGGTAAGGGAGACACTCGCTGGGCAAAGCCTGCCTAAGGAGTGGGAAGTGCATCCTGGGTCCCATGGGGTCACTTGGGATGGAGAGGCCCAGCCTCTAAATAGTGAAGACAATACACCTGGTTTGGGTCTTCAGAAAAGTCAAAGTAAGTACCAGGAACCCCCAGTCTGGGTGCCAGCTTCTCCTTCTGGGCTCCAGTGATCTTGGTCTCTTTGCACATAAGGAGATGAAGACAAATGAAGCGTTTTTGTTCTAAAAAGGTGGGGCAAGGTGGGGAGAAGGAAGTGGTGAGCAACTTGTTCATTAGCTTCTAGGCTAACTGGTCTACCTCTAGAATGAAATGCAAAATCCTGTGTGGAAAGTGCCTTGATAAGTGGGATATAAATAACAGGTGGCATCATTCCCCTTCTTCCAAGAATCAGGTCAGTTGCCGAGCCACATGAACTCTTCCTTGGGAAATTGCTTTCCTCCATCCTTCTTACTCCAATTCCGGCCCTGGATTAGGGTGTCTCACTAGCTTTGACCCCTCACAGGTGCCAGTGTTGATGCCACCTCCCAATTTCCTGCTACTTCTCCTCCCACTGCCACCCACCCATCAGCCACTGCCAGACTGATTTCCTAAAATGTGCCTCTCCGGCTGTCTGCAGAAGCACCTTCCGTGACTCCCACACATCAGCCTGACATCACCCCGGTCCTCCCGTCTCCTTGAGCCAAATTTGTTCCCCAAATATGTCCGTTGTTGGCCCATCTTACCCACTCAGTTGCCTCTGTGTAGGCCTCCCTCAGACTCCACGTGCAAAGTAGCACCTCCTTTAAGGTCCATCATCAAAACGAATGCTCCACAGAGCTTTTCTGAATGTGGGCTCTGAGCCACCCTGGACTGATTTTGTCTTTCCTTTGAAAGCCCTATGCTTTCGTTGGGGCCCTTTGATGGGTAACCCTGTGTCGTAAAATTCCTCTGTGTGTCCCCCTCTGCTCTCAGTGGTTCGCTTGCCATAGACAGGGGCTGGGTCTCACTTACTTGGCTGATGGCTGATGACTCCTCACATTTGCATAGTGTTGGGCCCAGGCTTTCACTTGGAGGGCCCGTCGTGCTGAACTGCGCCCCTCCCCTCCCCAGCATCCTCTCCTTGCTCACTCTGCACTTTTGGATCAAGTTTGCATCTGAAGGCTGTTTTCCTTTCAGAGTGTCTCATGTCCCAAAGGAAACCACTCCAGAGTCTGTCAGGGGGGCCTGAGGGAGATGCAAGGTTGAGCTCCCTCGTGTGAAGCAACCACATGAAGCTTTCCTACTCGCTTACATCTTGCCACTCTTCCGGCAAACCGGCCTACTCTTGGCGGGATGGAAGTCCCCCGATCTTCAGGGCAGACACTGTGTCTAGGACCTGATGAGGAGGGAATTTGGTTGGAATTAGAATAGTAATAAAGTTAGAAAACCGCTTACCATTTTTGCTAACCCAATATGGTGATACTTTCAAAAATAGATGGGAAGGGTCGGTCTCTCGTACTTCTCCAGTATCTTCCGTGGTTATCTGTAGGTCAGGAATTCTTGAGTTCATAAATGAAAAGCCTCTGCCACGAAGCCAAAGCATCAATGCCTTTACCTCACATTATGAGAGAGACACATATCATTTTCTCTTCTTACTTAAAATTTTTTCAGCCTCACCTCCCACCTTACCTTTTTGGCTGACAGGACTTTGAGACTGTAGACTGTTTTCGCATGGAAAAACAATCTATGTTCATTAGCAGATTCTAAGTATAGATTTCAGTCTGTCATCTTGAGCGGGGACCTGGATGTGGCTCCGGCCGTTCCTTGTAGCCGAGCACAGGAGAGCCAGGCACACGGGGACAGAGACCTAAGACCAGGTTGGCCTTCCATAGCAGCCATCCCCGAATTTTCATTATTACCCTCGTAACATATATATTCTCACATGTTTTAAGATTAGTACTCCCTAGAGGATTATTTGAAATATTGATTTTTTTTCTTTTCTTTTTTTTTTTTAATTATTCCTGGTTCTGTTCTGGTTGGGTGATAACAAAGCCCCACAGCAAAACAAGGAAGTCTGGTCTCTCATTAAAGAGTTGCCACTTATCCGGTCCAGGGAGCATCTCACTTTGGCTATTCATAGTAAAAGACCACAAAACAAGGTTTCAGGTGCAGTCAGGAGACAGAAACCACACTAGGTATTCGAGAAGGGAGACTTTGAAGTAAAGAACCGTTAACCAGGCGGGAAGTTATTGACCAAGTAGCTGGAAGGGTAAAAAGAGAACTCCAGGTATCATGGAGAGAGCAGTTGCTGGAAGCAGCCACATCCCCTCGGGCTAAGAGAAGAAAGGGAAGAGATTATGATGGTTCCCCTGCAGAGGTGGGCCTCAGACCTCAGAAGAGGAGCTGGGGTGGGGATCCAGACCTCAGAAGAGAAGCTGGGGTGGGGATCTAGACCTCAGAAGAGGAGCTGGGGTGGGGATCCAGACCTCCACCAGGAGCTGGAGTCTCTGAGCTCAGAGGAGGGACCCGTGATCTCGGGAGATCTCAGGCCCCTGCTGGTGTCAGCCCTCTAAGGGAACGTGAAGAAGTTGGCTCTGTCAGCGTCACAGGGACTGTGAGCTGGTTTCAGCAGCTACTACAGGAATGAGCTGCCGCCTCAGGTGATAGGATACACACCGGAAGGGGCATGTCCTTTCTTCTTCTGCCTCCTTCCCAGTCTTTCCGTGGCACCTCCTGTGGTCTGAGCCTAACATGGAGCCAGATAGTGAGCAGACAGGGGGCTTGCACAGCCCAGCAACAGCCTGCACAGCACTGTGGAAGCGGGTTTGGGGCTGAGTGACAGCAGCTTCAAAATGGCACCATTTGCTTGATGTGTGTCCGCTGTGAAAGCACACATGGTCTAAGACTGACCTTCCTGAGCGTCAGAGAAGTTTTCAGTGAAATGTACAACTGCTGGTTTGCAAAACCAGACAGGTTACCATCTGCATAAATAAGAGAGAACCGGTCAAGAAAACCACTGTGCCGTAGCAGTGCGTTATCCAAATACAAGTTCTGCACCTTCCAGCTCGGTTTTAGGGGAAATTAGGGAGAGGAGTATTGCAAGCTGTGTAAGGTCAAGGACCCTTGCTCAGAATATACTTTGCCTTCTTCATGCCACAAATGCCGGGCAAATAATAGGCACTGAGATGGTTTCAGAAAGAATAAACATAAACAGAGCCACGGGGGTATTTGCAGAGCCAGTGTCTGTGTAAAACCCATTAGTAAGTCTTTGCGGGGGGGGGGGGGTCTTGTTTTGCTCTTTCACATTCATCATAATTTAAAATTTTTTAAATGTGACCACGTGTCTGAGGTTAAAAGGAAAACAGTCCACAGGAGAACATTGCAGCAGCAGATGTCTGCCAGATCCCGTGGCGGTGACCAAGGGTTCCTGGGGGTGCTCAGTGTTTCTGCCACTGCCCCCCCCCCCCATCAGCGGGAGACGGAGGGAGGGCCAAAGAGTCATTAGCACCCACTAAAGACCAATTTCCTACTCCGCTTTGTGTGACAGGTTTTCTGTGTGAGTCTAAGCGACTTCTCCTTAAGTGAAAATATTTGTCTTTCAGGGATTTTTTTTTTTCCACCACTGAGTGGCAAAGGCCATGTTTGTTTGTCTTAACTCTGAAACTGTTATTGACATAGATGAAGTGTTACTTTTATTAGCTGATCATTACACAGCTTGTATTTGCTGGGTTCCTTTGCATATAATTATGATGTGAAATCTCCTTGTAAGAGTATCTGTCAATAGTGTAATTGACTTTACAGTGTTGACTTTTTACTCAATAACCTCAGAGATTGGCCCATCCTTAGTCGTTGGAAACCTGCTTATTTTTAAATTTGCCTGGGCATAGAGTCCTCAAGACACATTATCCTCAAAATGACTCTCACATGTCTGTAAGTTTTATGCCCGTGTCTTTGGTTTTCCCAGAGACATTCCTTGCAGAGAATACATTGAACGGAACAAATGATTATAGCCCTACAAGAACTGTTTCTGGCTTTCTTAGGAAACAGGAGCCCCAAATTTCTTACATTGATAGCATCATGGGCTGCCTCCCACGTAGGGGCCATAGCAACTCTCTGGGATGTGGGCCCCCTTGCTTTCAACTCTGAGGGCTCTTTTTAACCCCAAGTGATCATTCAGGTGGTAGAGAAGAATTAAATGTCCAAGGCATGCCAAAGAGGACAGGGAGAAAACTGCTGGGGGTGGGGGTCCTACATAGGGCAGCAGAGCCCAGAAATTACATACAAGAACTCAGGAACCAAGTTTCCCCAGTCCTTATCCTGTGGTTTTGTGACGCTGGACAGCTGTGCCTGGGCCTTTCATGAGAAAACCAGTCTTATGGGTTATTAGGGTAACACAGAGTTGCGTGCCTGGCACATGGTATGCGTTAAGTAGGCGTTTGATAAAATAAGTAATGTGGAAAAACAAATAACCCAATTCAGAGATGGGCAAAGGACTTGAACAGACATTTCTCCCAAGAAGGTATACAAATGGCCAAAGCACATGAAATATGCTCAATATCCTTAATCATTAGGGAAATGCAAATCAAAATTATGAGATACCACCTCACACCCATTAGGATGACTCATAGCAACAGCAGAAACTAACACGTGTTGAGGAGGATGTGGAAGACTTGGAACCCTTGTACGCTTTCGGTAGGGATGTCACATGGTGGAGCTGTTGTAGAAAACATATGGTGGTTCCTCAAAAAATTAAAAATCGAATTACCGTATGATCCAGCAAGTCCACTTCTAGGTTTGTACCCAAAAGAACTAGAAGTAGGGTCTTTGAAGGGCTGTTCGTTCATCCACGTTCATAGAAGTACTATTCACAACAGCTAAAATGTATGAGCAACCCAAGGGTCCACCAACAGATGACTGAATAAGCAATATTCAGTACGTACGCACAATGGAGTCTCATTCAGCCTTGAAAAGGAAGGACATTCGGACACATGCTACAGTATGGGTAAACCTTGAGGACATTACAGTAAGTGAAATTAATCCAGTCACAAAAAGACAAACTATGTGTTCCACTTATACGAGGCATTTAGGGTTGTCAGAATCCTAGAGACAGGACGCAGAATGATGGTTGCCAATGGCTGAGGGGAGGAAGGAGTGGAGAGTTGGTGTTTATTGGGGGAGTTTTATGAAATGAAGAGTTCTAGAGTTGGATGGTGGTGATGGGTGCACAGTATCATGTGTATCAGTACCATGACCCGTGCGATTAAAAATGGTTAAGATGGTAATTTTTTCATGTTTGTGTGTTTTACCACAGTAAAACCACTTTAAAAAATACAAATAATGTGGAGAGCCTTGGATTCATCTAACCTGCCCTCCACACACCTTCCCAGGTCCCCTTTCTGAGCCCCTGAAGCTTAGCCCCAAACCCCAGGAAAAGGCTTGGATTGAGCTGCTTATGCCCCCTTCAGGACAGTGTACATCTGTGCCCAAGCCATTGGTTTTAAGGAGTGGTGGCAGTCGTCTGAACCGCAGCAATCTATAAAATTATAAGGAGGTTCCATCTAGCCACCATCTAAAGCTGCTTAGTTTTATTTGGACCTCAAATGAAAACTGCAGTTCCCATGGAACATGAAGAGAGTCAGGAATTAATGGTCTTACTATAATACAAAGCATTTATACATAAGGCACTGTCAGAATAGGGTCACCAGGAAAACTCTCAGCCTAAGATTTGCTCCTGGTCACCTAACTTTGTCTTTCCCCTTGAGAAGATGTTTGTCACAAGAGTTCAGGAAGCTGACAACGTTCCATGTTAAGATAGGATGTCCTCTAACAGAACTTGAGGGGAGATTTGCCACTGGTCTTTCTTTTTTTTTTTTTTTTTCCCTTTTTAAAGATGTGATTTTTTTTTTTTTTTTTTTTTTTTTTTTTTTAAGGAGACAAATCTTTGCCCTTCTTTATTTTTGCGTAATCGCTACACCCAACACGGGGCTCAGATTTGCAACCCCAGGATCAAGAGGCACGCTCTCTACGGATTGAGGCAGCCAGGCATCCCTGGGCTTTCTTATTTTAATTGAAGTATAGTTAATACACAATTTCCCATTAGTTACAGGTGTACAACGTGGTGATTGGACAAGTCTGTACATTAGGCTGTGCTCACAACAGGCGTAGCTGCCATCTGCCACCGTACAACACTGTCACGATATCATTGACTATATTCCTGATGCTGTACCCACTACTGGTCTTTTCGTATTGTATTTTGTTTTGTTTTTAAAGACCACGCAGCTTCG
Organism: Ursus americanus; assembly: GCF_024610735.1. Lineage (NCBI taxonomy): Eukaryota > Metazoa > Chordata > Mammalia > Carnivora > Ursidae > Ursus > Ursus americanus. Next base: position 31,824,243 of record NC_142152.1, on the reverse strand, counting down.
GTCTTCTGAAATCATGGTCTTTGAAGGCAGTTCTGAAACTCAGTATTAGGTTATGCTTTATGGTAGGAGGAAGAGGAGGAAATACTACAGGAAGAGTATGGATTATTTTTAATTTCTTTCTGAATTCATTATGGTAACTGTAGGAATTTTTCCACTTCACCACAGTTTTCAGATATATTGGCATAAAGTTATTTGTAACGTGTCCATCATCTTTTAAAATACCTTTGTAGTTGTGTTCCTTTTTCATTCCTTATTTCATTTGAACATCACTCTTTTTGCTTCGTCTCGCCATAGTTTTTTGGTTTTCCTCTCAAAGTCAAGTTTTATTTTTTGGTTTTGGGTTTTTTTCATTTATAATTTGCTTTCTTTTTGTAGGTTTATTCTTTTTCTCTTTGCCTGGATTGGTTACTTTCATTTTAAATGTTTCTTCCTTTTCGGGGCGCCTGGGTGGCACAGCGGTTGGGCGTCTGCCTTCGGCTCAGGGCGTGATCCCGGCGTTCTGGGATCGAGCCCCACATCAGGCTCCTCCGCTGTGAGCCTGCTTCTCCCTCTCCCACTCCCCCTGCTTGTGTTCCCTCTCTCGCTGGCTGTCTCTCTCTCTGTCAAATAAATAAATAAAATCTTTTAAAAAAAAATGTTTCTTCCTTTTCTATAAAAGTTTAAGGTTATCATCTCCTTGAAACTGCTGCCTGGTTGCAGCCCATAAGTTTGATGCCTTTGATTTTCATAAACAGTGTAAAGTATTTTCTAATTTCCATTTTGATGTCTTTGACTCATGGGTATTTTTAGGAGCGTGTTTTTAAATTTTCAAACAGGAGAAGGTGATTCTTTTTTTTTTTTTTTTTTTTTGGTTTTTAGTTACCTCTTCAACACTGATTCTTACCTACCAGCCACGTGGTCAGGGAGTTGATCTGTAAAATACTGCTTCTTTGAAATTTGGGGAGACTTGCTATATGGTCTAGTGTATGTTGGTTTTTATAAATATTCTCCGTGTGCTTCAAAATAATATGCCTTCTCCATTACTAACACATGTCCTGTATATGTCCATTAGGTCAAGTCTGCATACTAACCCTCTGTGTGTGTGTGTGTGTGTGTGTGTGTGAGAGAGAGAGAGAGAGAGCGCGCGCACTTGATAAGTTGAATACTGAGAATGATGTATTAAAATTTCCCATTACAATGTGGATTTGACCGTTTCTCCTTGTAGCTCTTTCAATTTGGGGTGTATGTATTTTGAAGCTGTCTTAGTGGAGGTGTCCGTGTCTGGAACTGTTGTATCTTCCTGGTAAATTGAACCTTTATGAATGTTTAATGACTCTCTTTATCTGTAGTAATGATTTTTGCCTTAAAAATCTGTTTTCTCTGGTTTTAATATAGCTACACCAGCATGGCATGAGACAAGGTTTTCCATCCTTTTACTTTTAAACTTTTTTTGTCTTTGTGTTTCAGGTTTTTCTCTTGGAAACAAAAAGCTTTTTTTTTTGTAATCTGTGTTAATGATCTTTACTGTTCAGTGAAGATTTTTCGCCCCTTTTTAATAACATACTTGGATTTATTTCTACCATTTTATTTTATATTTGTTTGCCCTGCTATCTCCAGATTCTTTTGCTTTCTTGCATTATTTTAAATTGATCAAGAGTCTCCCATTCCTCTTTTTTTTTCCTTCTAATGGTTTAGAAGTTACACATTTTGTTTCTCTTCTTTTAGTGTCGATCCCAGAACTTGGAACATGAATATTTTAAAATGTTTGAAGTTAATCAATACTTTTAACCTCCTGATCAATACAAGGCCCTTGGAATGCTTTAGCTGCTATTCTCTCTGCCTCCCAATGAGGTGTTTCATTTGTCCGGGACTTTGGTTCTATTTCAGTTTTTTTTGTTGTTGTTTTTTTAAGTCACTTAGTCATTATCGTCATTGTGCTGTTCAGTCAATACTTGATTACATTTTCTTTGCTTATTGTTTCTTCTCGCATCTCAGACCTTTCTTTTTTAATCATTTTCTTTTTTTCCTGAAATAAATTCTTAAAAAGTTCCTTACAGTGAGTATCTGCTTTTAGTTAAAGCCCTAACGACTTCTTGTCTGAAAACATATTTATTTTGCCTTCATTCTTAGAAGATAGTGTTACTCTGTAGACAGTTCTAGTTTCACTGTTTTTTCCTTCCTCTCTTACTTCAAGAATATTTTTCCACTTTCATCTGTTTTGCTTGTTTTATCTTAACTGATACTCCTCTTTATTTTTTTTTAAGATTATTTATTTTTATTATTTTACAAAGAGAGAGCACATGCGTTGGGGGAGGGACAGAGGGAGAGAGAAAATCCGAGCAGACTCCCCGCTGAGCACAGAGCCCGCTTCCAGGGCTCAGTCCCACTGCAGGGCTTGATCCCAGGACCCTGCGATCACAGCCTGAGCCAAAATCAAGAGCCAGACACTCAGCTGACTGAGCCGCCCCGGCTCCCCACTGATAGTCCTCTTCAGGTGATCTGCTACTTTTAAATCTTCTCTTTTTTTTTTTTTTTTTTTTTAATATCTGCGGTTCGACTATGATGTGTCCAGATACGCATTTCTTTTTATTTATCTTCTGTGGGATTTGTCTGTTGAATCTGAAGATTGGTACTGTTCATCAAAATGAGAAAATTCTCAGCCCATTTTCTCCTCAGGTGTTGGGTTCTCCCCCATGTTCTGTTTCATTCTGAAACTCCAGTTGGATTTACATTGGGTCTTCTTACATATTCCATATTGCCCAGTCTTCTTCCATATTTCTGTTTACAGAGACTATAGTCTCTTCAGATCCATCTTCCAATTCACTGCTCTTTTTTTTTCCTAATTTTTCTCTTTCAGCTTCATTGAGGTTAATTTCAAGGATTATACTTTTTTCATCTCAAGCAAATCTGATGCTTTCCAAAATCTGTCTACTTGGATTTCATAATCTGTTCTTCCTTTTTGATACTTTTCGATTCCCTCTTTTATTTCTGTGCACATGCTTGACATCATGCACCTACTTACTTCAATATTTGCCAGCTTTACAGTTCAGATTCTATAGTTGGTTTTTTCTGTTGTCTTTGGCTTATGGCGGCTTATTTCTTTTGTGTTTAATTTTTTTTTTTTTATTATGAACCTGTGTTCTTTGAAGTCTTATCTGTGGGAATTCTTCGTGGCCTGAGATTAAAGAATGTTCTTCCAGAAAGGGTTTGTATTTTCTTCTAGTAGGCACCACTGGGCACTTTAAAGTTAGTTCGAGGTCTTTGGGTCCACACAGAATTCTGGCCTCATACCCACAAGACTCAAGGCTTATGGTTAAAAAAATCTCGGAGGCGGGGGGGCGCCTGGGTGGCACAGCGGTTAAGCGTCTGCCTTCGGCTCAGGGCATGATCCCGGCACTATGGGATCGAGCCCCACATCAGGCTCCTCTGCTAGGAGCCTGCTTCTTCCTCTCCCATTCCCCTGCTTGTGTTCCCTCTCGCTGGCTGTCTCTATCTCTGTCAAATAAATAAAATCTTAAAAAAAAAAAAATCTCAGGGGAGGTTTTTCTTATTTTGCATCCCATCTGGAGCTGAGGTTAAGGCTGGCTTTTATCCCCATTGTCTGCCTGTGACGGGCAAGTTCCTTTTCCCTAGGACCTTATTGAGAGTATCCTCATTCAGACATCTTAGCTTTTTCATTTACATGACATTTTTACATTTATACATTTCTAGTGGCCTGCTTGCTGGTATGTTTGGTGATTTGAGGTTATGAGCTTTCTACTTGAATATTTGCTTAACCTTAGTATGTGGGAATCCTGATGGCTGAATTCAGATTGTGTTCTTTAAGGGAGGATTTGCTTTCCGAACTTATGCTGGGTACCTAGGGACCAGTACACCTGAGACCACCTTAATCCCTTTCAAGGAGCCACAGGAGCCGCCAGAATCAATCTTCTGCCGCTCTGTCCCCATCACGATAAGTTCGGTCCCTTGTCCCAGTGCTAGAGCAGGCATCTGCTCTGGGGAAACCCTGGCTTTCTTGGTTGTCTACTGCTCGCATTTCAGATTTTGTCCCTTTATTTTTTAACCTTGTGTTTGTGTGTGTGTGACATTCTCGTGGTACACGTGTGTTTGCATGGGTTTCTAAGAGTCCCCTTATTTCCCAGTGAAGCCAGCAGTGACTTAAAACCGTGTCGCTGTACTTCGTCCAGGATCTTTTGTGTAATAGTCAGAAGAGTGCCTTCCAGATGTTTTCTCTGCCTCCCAGCTGAAAGTGAAAGCCCCAGGCCATCTCTTCTCTTCCATGTCTTTCTACCCATGTTTGGTTTTAGACAGAAGCACTGCACCAGCTCCAGCTCCAGCCCTGATTCACAATCCCATTAACTGCTCACTTGACCAAAGTCCAGAGTTCTCAAGTCAGTCCCTTGAGGACAACTTCACCCTGAATGATAGTCTCCAGGTTTAAAACCATCGGTTCCAGAGAAATCCCTTGGGCCCAGGTGCAAGGTGGAGGTGATACGTGTGGTTGGACCAATAATGAACCTAGAGAGGAGACCGCAAAATGCCCATGCCTCATTAGAAGCCGTACTTGGACTTGTTGGTTGCAAGCGTTGCTCATTCTTGGCCTGAACTAATGTGATTTCTCACCTTTTATGTTAGCTATTTCCCATCAGTTTGCCGGGAGAATGAATGCCAGGGTTTTGAGATTAACATGATCGCTGCGAGTGGTGCTACTCTAAGTTCAGCTACGTCCGAAAAATGGCAGGCATTTCTCATGTATCACATGTTCATTTCAATGAATGATTTTTGAAGAGGTGGTTAGATACTTACCTTCCAACATGTTCGGGATGACTGGTTCCTTCTTCTAAGTGTGTGGCGTCCCGTAATGACAACCCCTGGCGGCTGGAGGGTTTACCAAGTCCGTACAGCTGGTTTGTGCCGCCATGAACAACATCGCATCAAGTTATTCATAATTGAAGACGCTTGTCACTCCCTGCTGAGTTTGTGTGTAATTTATGGATATGCACCCGTGCTACAATCTCAGGGAAAGTTAATTTTATCCGCTGAGAGAGACACATTTATATTTTAATTCCTGCTCCCTGAACTTAACGTCTGTATACCTGTTTTTATCCAGAAATATGGTCAATGGGTGTATTGGTTTCCTTACCCGCGAGAGACAGAAAGCTATTTCAAATTCCTGCTTGAGCTCTCTTTGAGAACTAGCCAGGGCCCCGTGGACCAGTCACAGGACTTATTTAGTTTCTGTTTAATCTGCAAAACGGTTGGTTGAGTTAGGCCAGTGTTCCAGTGTGTGGATTATGGGGTCACTGTCGGCGTGCAGCATCATTCCAGGTGGTACCAGAGACCTCGCCCAAGAGAACATTAAATTCATGGGCGGTAGAAATGACTTTCTCTTCTATTCTCCATCTGACTGTAGTGTGTCTTTAGTACTTCTCTCATGCTTGTTTATCTCCTGTAAGAAAGGCAAGTTCTCAGGCCCAGAACCTTTCCTCTTGTAATAGTCTGGAACTAGAATGTTCTGTCATTGCTGTCATTCTAGCATATATCTCCCACCGCCTATTCCAAACTTTTTACTCAAAAAAATGTCTTAACCCATGGGAAAGAAGAAAGAAATGCACGATGAACACCATATGCCTTTCACCTAGATTCACTAAGAATTCGCTTTTGGTAGTCCTTGCTTTATTTCATGCTCTCGCTCCCATGATTCTCTGCCCCTCTCCCCTCTTTTTCTGTATGTTCCGAGGTATCCTGTTCTGCCGAACTGTGGTGGTGAAGTGAATTATAAGCCCCATGTTGTTAACAAATGCGGATTCAGAATGAAATTGATTTTCTAAAAGCCAGCCATAGCCCAGTGTACTTACCCAAGTGTCGCGGGCTGCGCTCTGAGGCTCTTTCAGGCTAGTTCGGTAGACCAATTATTTTGGATTTTACAGCAGTTACCTCAAGCAGCAAAGATCAAGAGAACCATTATCTGAGACTTTCAGTTTCTTTGTTTAATAACTATTAATAGCTGCCTGTGCAATTAGTTACATTTATCGAGTTTCATATTTGGAAGCACCTCAAAGTAATCCTTTCCTAGCCACTTCTACGCCGCCAAGACAGAGCCAAGAAACAGGAAGTCTGCAGAAAACAGATATTGCAGGGGCCGTTCCGCAAAGCTCAGGGGCTGTGTTTACAGGCAAGCCCGTGAAGAATTCCTCTCTCCGGTCCTCTTTCCTCTTCCTTTTTGCCGTGTCCCCATAAGCCTCCCGACCTAGAACAGAAAGAAAACAGGAGTGCTCAGGTAAACATGTCACAGCAGCAGGAAGCAGCGGTGAGCCGTCTGATGACAACAGAGGAAACCAAGGCAGAATTCTCAAGCACCGCTAAGAACCATCGTCTGCACTTAGAACTTCTCATTGCGTCATCACCCCGCCCTGTAAGGGAGATGAGCCCACTGCAGGTCACTAATAAGCAAGACTGGACTGTGAACAGAAGGCTGTCGGTCTTGAGAGCCAAGCTCTTTCTAGAAGGGCTGGGCAGAGGTGGTATGGATTCGGGATCGCAGAGTACAGGACGCGGTCTGAGCCCTTCTGGAGACCGCTAGGACTCCATTGTGCAAATGAATTGTCTTTGTGTAGCGTTGTCGTTGCTGGGGTTGGTGTTGATGATCTCCAGGCACGTAGCAAAGGTCGAGCTTGGATAATGGCCCTCGCACACTTTGCGAGCGCACGTTCCAGTGGGATTTCTCACCTGCACTCGTATTTAGCAGAGCACCCACCACAGGCCCTGGAGCACCAGGAGGGATACTCCTTGGCTTCATTCGCTGCCACGCCGTGGACGCCAGGGACTCTCGTTCCCCTTTACTTTCTCCCTGGGCTGCACCAGGATCTTGCTGGGCCCAACCCTGTAGGCTTTCTACAGGTGCCGTATGTTCGGGGAGTGTCCCAGTAAGGCACGTTGGGGGAGACCCCCAGTATCCTCCCAGACCTCACACGCTCTGCCACACAGTTCCATCTGCTCCCACACTCGCTCAGTGTGTCTTGTGCGCCTGGCGCCAGGGACATGGCATGACTGGGCCCTGTCTTGTGGAGCTAACGCTCCAATGGGAAGCACACAGACACTGAACAAGGCATCGCACAGCTCGAAAAGATGGTGGCAAGTGCTGTCTGTGGAGGGACCATGGTAGGAGTGTGTACAGCTGGGGGTGTGTAGGAAAGAAGGAAGGAAAAGTGTGCCCATGTGCCCCAGACCTCCTAGAAGTGCATCATCGGGTGGGTGGGCTTACAGGACACGGGGCCAGCACGGTGCAGCAGAACACCTCTCCTCCTCTGCCCAAAACCTTCAGTCCTCAAGTCCAAGGTCAGATGCCATGTCTTCCACAGGCCTTTTCCTTGCCCTCCATCTGTCCCCTCCAGCTGGAAGTAACCCTTTCTTCCTGTGTGTATTCATCTCTGATCGGCGCCTCTTCTGAACACCTGGTGTGTCCTGGACACTATCAGAAATACAGCTGCCGTCCATTCAGAATCAGTGCCCACCCTGGGAAATGTGTGGCCTAAGCAGGAATGAACATCACAGTCCCCACCCTTAGGCCAGGCACTGGTCCCTGTGGATGGGTATTCCCTCCCATTCTCAGCCCCACAACGAAGTGGGTGCACTACCCTTCTCTTTGCCAGCATGGAAGCACAGGGAGTTCCATTCGTCACTCAGATGTAAAGACATGAGACAATAATCCATGTTAGGGTAAGTGCTGTCGGGTCCTGATGGGAGTGTATGGAAGGGACCTAGCTGTAAGGAAATCAGAAAAACAGCCCACCTTGGGGCGCCTGGGTGGCTCAGTCATTAAGCATCTGCCCTCGGCTCAGGGCGTGATCCCAGGGTCCTGGGATCAAGCCCCACATCAGGCTTCTCCTCTGGGAGCCTGCCTCTTCCTCTCCCCCTCCCCCTGCTTATGTTCCCTCTCTCGCTGGCTGTCTCTCTCTGTGTCAAATAAATAAATAAAATCTTTAAAAAAAAAAAAAAAAAAGAAAAAAGAAAGAAAGAAAAACAGCCCACCTTGAGAATCAGACTTTGGTCTTCGATCCATCTCTGCTACATATTAGCTGTGTGGCTTTCCAGACCCTTCTTCCGACATCAGTAAAATAGAGGTGTCTGTACCCGCTTTAGAGAGTCCAATACAACCATCCTTGCAGGTGGTGCGTGGCGTCCGGCACGTGGTAGGTCAGTAGGCGGTAGCTTACTGCTCTCACCTGTGATGTAGCCACGACTTGCTTCTCTGTTCGACTGCAAGCGTCTTTGCGACAGTGTCTGTGTCTGATCCCAGGGCGATGCCTCCTCGGGACCCTCCCTAAGGCCCTGCATTTATATGAGGTGTTCAGTCGATATTTGCAGATGAACGAGGGAGGCAGGGAAGGCGCGGAAGGCGCGAGGGAGTAGCTGTCACTACATGGCAGGTATCCCTTTCGGCTGAACCTTGGGTTTCGTCTCCTGACCAAAGGCTCCTAATATCGCAGCAGCTCTGGAAGAAAGCGGGCTCGTCCCCCCCCCCCAAAGGACCCAGCCAGCGTCGCCTGCTGGGGCCCCCTCCCTGGGGTTGGCGGGCTTGCAACACCAAGCGCGGCTTGATCTTTCTAGTTTAAGAGACGACCTCCCACTGCTGTCACTGCGAAAGAGTGTGGTTTGCCGTCTCTGCCCAGATGGAGTGAAAACGCGAGCGAGGGGGGATGAGCAAGGAGGACAGGGGTCGGGATCTGGGACGCTGTCTGCAGAGCAGGGCCGCCTGCGGGTCCCAGGCAGGCGGAGCGCTGGGCTGCGGGGCAGGGGGGCGGGCGCGACCGCGGGGGGCTAACCTGTGTCCTGTCTGTGTCCCCTCCCCGCCGCCCTGTCCGCAGGAACGGCCTGGGCGGCTGCCGGCTGCGGACTGAGAGCGAGCCGTCGTGCGGCTCCCCGGTGGTCAGCGGCGACCCCAAGGAGGACCACAACTACAGCAGCGCCAAGTCCTCCAACGCCAGGAGCACCTCGCCGGCCAGCGACTCGCTCTCCTCCTCCTCGGCTGACGACCACTACGAGTTCGCCACCAAGGGGAGCCAGGAGGGCAGCGAGGGCAGTGAGGGCAGCTTCCAGAGCCACGAGAGCCACAGCGAGACGGAGGAGGACGACCGCAAACACAGCCCCAAGGAGGCCAAGGAGGCCCTGGGGGACAGCGGCTACGCGGCCCAGCACAAGAAGCGCCAGCACTTCGCCAAGGCCCGGAAGGTGCCCAGCGACACGCTGCCCCTCAAAAAGAGACGCACGGAGAAGCCCCCCGAGAGCGACGACGAGGAGATGAAAGAGGCGGCGGGCTCACTCCTGCACTTGGCAGGGATTCGGTCCTGTTTGAATAACATCACCAATCGGACGGCAAAGGGGCAGAAAGAGCAAAAGGAAACCACAAAAAATTAAAAACAAGTCACTGATTTGTTTTGAACTTTCGGCCATTCGGTTTTAGCATGTCAGGAGATTTCTAATGATTTGTGGCAATATCAGCAATTTAGTATTTTTTTTCTTTTTCTTTCTTTCTTTTTTTTTTTTTTTTGTTTGGTTTCTTTTCTTTCCTTTTTTTTTTTTAATTTGCCCCTCCTTTGTTTTGGACCCTTAAGAATTTTATTTTTAAAGGAGATTGAAGCCATAGAACTCATATTGACACTCAGCTGTTTTACAAAAGCTTTTCATTATCTGAAGACAAAACCGAAAAAGCCAAAATTACCATTGCTTCCTCCAGCTTTTGTCAGAAACACGTGGCTGAATCCGCAGGGATGCCAACGATCAAGCCACGGGAACACACATTCGGCACCTAGAAGGCACGTGGGCAAAGTAATCATCGATCAGGCCCAACCCTTAGGTTTGAAAGGTCAGGGTGGCCACACCCAGTTGGGGTCGCTGAGTGAATGGGTGTAAGGCGACTGGGACAAGGAAGAACCCTGGTCCCCTGGGAGCAGACCCAGGCTCGTAGCACAGGGCATCCAGCTGCACCAGGAGAACCCTTGGCCTTGCCGTGGGTTTCATTGCCCTGAAGTGTGCAGGGGCGGGTGGACAGAGGGGGGCTGTCTCCAGTCCTTTGTGCTTCTTCGCTGTGAAGCCCAGTAGCATCTTAGGAGATGGACACACTGGACCACTCCTCTTACACCAGGTGTCAGTGACTCATTCATGAGAAGAAACTGGGTCAGTTTTTAGTGATGTTGCTCATCATTGAATTTTGTTCTGTATTAAATTAAGAGAATGTTCCACAAGCCATAAGCCTGAAGGTTGGCCCTGCACACACACACACACACACACACACACACACACACGAGAGAGAGAGAGAGAGAGAGAGAAAGAGAGAAAGAACTGATGCAGAAAATAAGCTATGTCTTCTTAACTGCCCAAGTGAAAATCAACTCCAGGAAATTACAATAGCTGTTAAGGAAGAAAATAATGGTAGATCTTTGTCTGTCTGTCAAAACTATTTGATTCGAGTGAAAAAACGAAAAGCTACAGAACCTGCCATTAGTATTGTGGTGTGTTTTTCAAAGATAAAAGGCACATTGATGGACAAAGTAAAAACATGGCAAAAACAAAACAAAAAACTCCTATACTGCCCTCAAAATGGAGTTTGCAATTAATGTCAGTCAGGACTCATCTTCGCAAAATCAGTGATTTCCACATTCAGCCAGTGTAGCCAGCAGAAATTTCTGATCCACAGTGCATGGATTCCTTTGAAAAAAGAAAAGAAAAAAAAAGAAAAAAAAATCACAAAACACAAACTTTTTTTTATTCAAAAATAACAAAGTTCTTGTAAGGTAAATAATGTATTTAGCATGAAGCATGAATTATTTTCATATAAATATAGAAAATAGAGAAAAGGCTATGCCTCTAATTTTTAAGCCCTTAGGCTTAGAGTTTCTTTTGGATTTCTCTTTTTTTTTTTTTTCCTTTCTTTCTTTTTTTCTGTTGTTGTTTTTTTTTTTTCCCAATTATTTTGTTTTGGTTTTTTGAAGCAGGTGTTTAAGGTTTAACCTTCTTCAGGGACAAATTCTGACTGTTGGGGAATCTTACTCTGCAATATAAAATATCTTCATGTTCTGGTAGGGCCTGGATGGTGGAGCTCTGTACTGCCTTGTCTGCACTTCAGCCCCCGACCCCCTGGTTCTCTGTTGAAAAGTGTGTCCTTTCTCTTTGTCTGTACATGTTTACCATGACGCAATAATTTGAGGGCAAACTTAGTAGTGAGTGTGTATGATAGAATCAAGAGAATTATGGGACGCTGACTTGAGAAAACCATTACCGTGATTTGGTTCTAGCAAAAAGGCAGTGAATAATTATGCAAATTCGCCAGAAGAAGGGGAAGCACGCTAATGGGCCTTATTGGATGAGGGTGTGAGTTAGGGTACACGGGAAGGAGGAAGTGACACGGGTGTTGGAAGGACCAGCCCCAGACGGTTTTCCTGTGACGCCATCTCACAGTGGGAAGGAGGGGCCGGCCACCTCTGCCACCTGAGCACAGGAACCAACCTGGAATTAAGCCCACCTAGATGATGAGAGCCGAATTTAGACAACCGGACGATGTCACGCAGACCAGAAACTCTGATATCTTTGCCTCAAAGAAATTATCTTGGGAGATCCAGAGAGCAATCTCTGAAAGAATATGATTTTCCACCCACACGGAGGGGAATTTTAAAACACAAACAGGAACACCCACTACCGGGGCCCAGGATGTGGTGGTGAGGGAGAGCGAGGGCACTGGGGAGACGGTGATCTTAATTTAAGGACAGGACGGTCGCGGGCCATCGTGGAGCCCAGCGGCTGGCGGCAGCCAGGACAGAATGAACTGGCGCAGACCCTGCGCTTTGCTTCCTCTGGGTTGCTGATAAGAGAACCTGAAAAAAAAAAAGTCTACGCCCATATGACAGGTCAAGTTCAGGACCTGAAACTGAACACTTCCAGTCTATTTGTCCTGGGTGTAGATGGGGAAAGGATGTGTTACTGAGGTGCTCCGTCCCCTCCACCTGCCCAGATATCTCAGCGGCGGAGCCTGAGCAACACTGTGATGTGTGTTGTCGCCTGACCAAGCCCGGAAGACACCCCCTTCGGCCCCCCCCACCCCCCTTCCCCAGGATAGAGTTCAGACTTCCCTCCCAAACGGCAGAGGCGGACATCCAGGACTGTTTCTGGTGGGGACTTCTTCCAATCAAAACCCCCACAGTGGGCTGTCTCCCCTCATTTCATTTTTCTAAAGGAGCAAAGGCCTCTTTTAGAAAATAATAAAATGCAATGTGTGTGATTTACTTTTCTGATCTCTTTGAGAAATAGATAAATATCTTATAAAAGTGCGTTCTTAACTCCAGAACCACTCTTTTTGCATAAATACCTCATCGGGCAGCTTTCTAAGTGTTATTTTCCTGAGTCTCCCTCAGCACCTGTGTAGGAGCCGCTGGGTGACTTCTAGGGGAAACTTTAGTGAGGGTACTTTTTTCTATTTTTCTTCTGTTTTTGGAGGCATACACATTATGCATAACCAAAACAATGGCTCAATTGTGTTTAACTTTGTATTTTGATTGTTGAGAAAAAAAAAAAAAGTATCGATGTGTATGTGGCCATTTGTAGTGAATTCATTGCAGAATGAGGTTGTCCGTGTCCTTGCCGAGCCAAGGGGCGGAGGCACCCTCTCTCACTCCCTCCTCCAAGAGCAGTAGAGGATTTAAGCACAAGCCTATTTGTGAAAGAATATTTTGCTCAAATGTAATTCACTTTAGTCTTGGAATTACTTCCCAAACGTCAGGTGTTCTTTTAGCTTCCAAACTAGCATATGTATTCATGAGTCTGACAGATCGCCTGAGCACCGTTCAAGGGGTGTGGTGTTTTTGCTTTCATTTCTCCTTCTAGGAGAAGTGGCGTTTTCATGTGTCATTCCAGTATCTCACGTACTCACATGGGGCGGGGGGGGAGGGGAAGACGGGGAATTATAGCAATATTTAAAGATGCTTTGGAAAACAACCATGAACACATCAGCACCATGACATCTACAATTACTTGCTGTTGGCCCTCGGACACATTTAAGAGAAAGAGACTGTAGCTCTTTTTTCTTAAATGATATACACATAGACAGTTATTTTTATGCTACTCGAATTGTCTTTTATCTTTATCTAGTACTGCGTGGAAAGGGTCCGCATCATAGATTTTTCCCAGCCTTATTATATACCATAAGCTCCTACTTCCCTTCCCTCTCTAATCAATATACGTTTAAGAGTTCTTTGGTAAATAAAGCTGTCTATTTGAAACTCAGATGAACCAAACCCACGTCTAGGTGGCGGATTGAGATGGCCAAGACGACTGCGGCAGGTTTCAGTCTTGGGGCTGAGTCTTCAAGAAGGGATGTGTCAGAGGCTTTCCCAAGAGCTGATTTTTCTCGGAGAGTCTTTCAGCGTGTCTGGTCCTTGCTGGGTGCTGCAGTAGCTACCACAGGGCATTCTAGAAGCTGCCGTTGCACTGAATGGCGTCCCTGCCCTAGGGACAACTTCAGGCTGGGAGCTCTGTAGAGTGAAAACCGTCCAGATGGTTTTTGTGCCCAGCTCGGTCCTGGGACCCACTGGGACTGCCCAGCACCAAGTGCTACCAACTCAACGTTTCAGTGACCCCCACGCTATGCATGTGGGGTCTTAGCCTCTCGTTCGAAGAGCTTTTGGAGAAGGAATCAGAGTTCTGTACAAGTGACCTACATGGGAGGGTTTTCCATATGGGATTGGGTTAAATTCAATGTGACTTCTCTTTTCCCTTTAAACTTGATTCAGGTTGGGACTCGGTTTCTTTCTGGTGGATCACAGCTGCCCAGATGTTGCAATTTATTTTTATGTTTCTGTAGAGAAGTATTTTTCTTTCATCTTCAGGATTTTTGCCACCAAAAGAACACATTTGAACTCTGTGTCCCCTCTTGATTGTGACTTACCAGTGTTGACAGTTCAGTCCTTAGTGTCGTAGGTCCCAGCCCTCCAATACTATATCCGACACTGTTATGCACATAATGCAGCACTGTGATCTAATTTAAATAATACTTTTTTATTATTTATACTACTATATATAATATACATCAACACTTTTGCTATATAACCTAAGTGATAACCCTCTTTTAGTTACCTGCCAAACTCGGGACTTTGGTTTATATTGCAGTTAACACAGTTACAAAGTTGTAATGGTGTCTTTTTTTCCTTTGTAACGGAATGTGTAAATCAAAGTATATGCATTGTGTGGTGTTCCTGTTTCTGGAGTTTCATGAGGATTTACACATGGCATTCAGTGTTCTGTATAGACCCGCCTACCTTTGTGAATTCATCTGTTAACCCCTCTTCCTTCGAGAGAGCACCCGGAGGTGGCTAACTCCTTGTTTTCTCTCTCTTCTACTGGTTATTCTTGAATTAAGCACAGACTCGTCAGCTCGGTTGCTTTATCATGAATAATGCGTGTGACCTTGAAATTCTTCCACAGTTCAGCAAACAAGTGCTAGCTTCACTGACCAAAAATTAAGGAAGGAAAATACGATTTTCAAAACGATCCATCTTTTAACGGCCGAAACCGATGTGTCTATGGTGCTGCATTTTGCTGTCTGTCCTACTTTTGAAATCAGACCTAGGTGAAAGATCACTTCTGACTTTACTGTGATATGCTCACAAGTACCCTTCCTGTTCGTTTTGTTAGCGTCGAAATCAAGACTATTTATTTGGAATATATTCAACAGTGTTTTTCCACTGTATTTCATTTGCAAAAGTTGAGAACAGCCTTCCCTGCCTTTTGCAAATAACTGATACTCCATATCGGATTCGCACAGACTTCGATATGGTGAGCCTGTCGAACCTACAAATTGTATTCATCCTTTCATTACTGTGGCCTGAGTTCCTCAACCCCCACCCCCTTTTTTTAGATGAAACTTAGCACAATTTCAGTTATTTAAACATGAAGCATTTATTGAGTATGTCTGTCGAGGCCATCGAAGCTCATAGCGGATTCAGTAACCAGTTTCATGCTGTGTTATTCACACTCACTACTGCCATGGTGAAATGTGGGGTGGGGGGGGAGGATCCGGGTGTGTCTGGGAAGCATTATACACTTGTACATTTTTTTATACTCTGATTCTGTAACATTTCTGAGTTTCGTTTTTGTTTTACAGAAGAAAAAAATAACAGTGATAAAGCAATCAGAAGACCAAGAGGTTTACTATCAATGCTTAGGGTCGTCTGCCCTTTGCTGGCCAATAGCCCTACGTGGCCAAATGATAATTGACTAGAGTAATAATTTTTCAAAAGCCAATTTTTTTTTCTGTATTTTCTGTATGAAACTGCCAATATCATGAATAGAAAGGGAGAGCCGTACAGGAGAGAGAGAGATGTTCAGTTGCGCTGGTGTCACCTAAAGGAGCAGTGTGGAGGCAGGTGCGATCAGCCGAACTTTAGGGACCTGACGGTGTTGCTTTGGAGGCGTCCATACTTGCATCTCGCATTCTTCACATGTAATCATATTGCCAAAGACAAACTATTTCATCATTTATTGTAAATAACACTTTCCCCCAGACCTACCATGAAGTTTCTGTGATGTATTGTCTTCCAGTTGCAATAAAAAGTACTGAGTTGCATCAATTGAAGAACAAAGCCACGTCGTATTGTGTGCACCGCGTCTCCGTAGGCAATGCCGAGCAGTAAAATCGTTTCTATTTCTTACCTGCCCTAGGGTGTGTGTGCCGTTTTTTTTACAGTTCGGTTTTAGGGTCTTGGCCGCACTTACTGGACCCACCCATCCTCATGCATCCCTTGTGGTTTAAAAAAAAAAAAAAATCACACACCTTTGGAAATACACAAACTCCCAGCCAGAGGCTGGGCTCACTTGCGTGTCTCCGCTCTGGTCCAAAGAGTCGTTGGACAGCAAGCCTCCCACCACACAACTTAGAGCTTATGGCTCACACAGTCTGCCTCTCTTCTGGAAGCTGGCAAACAGTAAACTGAAATGCTGCTTTGGGGGGGGCCGGCCAGTCTGTCCCAGGTCCTAAGGGTTTCTTGTGATAACTTTATAACCCTTAAACTTTCTTCTGTAGATTTCATCTGTCACCAGTCTGTCACCCCCGCAGTACACCCCAAGAGCCAGCAAGGAGCTAGATGGCCAAGAGTGGTGAGACAATGAATAGATCGTGGGGCACCAGGCACCGTGCTGGAGGAGTAGAGAGGGTGTTCTCTCTTGTGGTGGTTTCGTTTCTGTCTACCACGTAGCTCTGTAGATTCCAGCAGCAGCAGTAGGAACCCCGGGGGCGCTGGCCTGTGCACGGTCCTGCTGGGCCCCCACATCCACTGGTGTCTTACAGGTTCTCAGGCCATAACTCCTATGGTCGAGGTGTTACTGCAAGGCCGGGGGGTGGAGGGGGGGCGTATCTACTCCAGCGAGCGTCCTAGAAGGCCCTCCCCACGAGACTTCTTGAAGTGGTCTCCCAGGACCCCGCATGTTGGCGTTGCTGCTGTTTCCGTTCCCAGTGCAGAAATCACCTGCAAAGCTGTGGTGTCTCCTCCCGGACGACAGACCTTCAGTATTTGAGGAGAACTGGTTGGGAGGAAAAGCAGCAAGTCCTTTGGGCCGAATCTGGTGAATCAAGTAGGTGACCAAGTTGAGTATGCTTAAGGTCAAGTGTAACGGTCAAGCCCATATTGAATGTTTTCCATAAGTGAACCTCGAGGTGGCTCGAAAAGAGACGCCCAGTTAGACCGAGTATCCAAATACCTCCGGGAACCCTATCCACATGATAACACCACCAAAATGCCGATCTGACCTAGGGCATACTGACCATCCCACAGAAGAGAGGAAGGAGGAAAATCTGGTAGTCGGTTGTGACCTGCAGTGAAGACCAAAAGGCAAGGCCTCTGGGCTGCAATTCGGTGTGAGAAAGGAGACCGGTAGCAAAGAATTGAAATACTAGCACGGCAGTAGAACAAACTGCCCCCAAAGTCAAATTCATCGTTATTAGGTATTGCATGTTATTTTGGGTAACGATTCATATGCTACCCTCGCGAGGCCCTTCTCTTTTTTAATTCAAGAAGCATTCGCTTAGCGGCAGTTCTCTCCCAGCGACTGCTGGGGGACAGTGACAGGTGGAGCCAGCCTTGAAGGGACTTGCAAGCTAATGGAGCCCTGAGTTGGCGTGGAAGGCAGATGCTCAGGCTTAAATGGCACCCCGAAGGGGTTGGGGCCAGTCTTTCTGGAGCAGAGCTCCCTGAGGGTTAAGCAGGGGCAGTCTTACTGGAACAAGTTCAGAGTATTGCCAGGTGACTGATTTGAAAGGACAGCACTCAGATGCGTCTCTAAGCTGCTTCTGTGTGGGTTCACTTCCTTACCATGTATTCACGTGCCTCCCCAGCTGGGTTCTCTGCCCTCAAGATGGTACCCGGCTGCCCCCTCCTCCCTCTTCAGTTCACACCCCAACTCCTTCCCTGAAAAGAGGTCAACAGAGGATGATCAGTGTCTTCATTTTATTAAAAGCATCTTGGTATAGATGCAGAGAAGAACTCCAAGGTTCTAATAAAACTCACACTTGGGAGTGACTTTCTTTCCTTCCTGCCCTGTTTTTAACTGCAGCGTTTGCCAGGCGGTGCTGTGCTTGTGGCTGGGGGCTGCATGTCCAAGGGTTCCTCGAGCCGCACGACGAGATTCTAGACGGTGCCTTGAAGACGTAATGATTTGCTGGGTAGATGGGTTCTTTCCATATCTAAATAATACACAAGCTCTCCTCTCATTTTTAGGTAATCTAGTTGTGGGCTGTCCCTGCAGTTTAAAAATTCTTCCCGGACCATTGAAAATGGGTTCTTTTCCGAAAAGATCGGACAACAGTGTCTGTAAAGTTTACTCCTCAGAGCAGTAAAGTTCTCCCCGGGTACTTCAGAGACCCCGAGGACCCTTCTGTGTGTAAATGCTGTGCTAGTGGCATTTCTCCTCTGGTCTCTCCTCTTGACTGCTCTGCCTGATGAAGTGTCTGAACTCAGAAATCACCACCCTTCCAGAAAGTTCTGAACAGACGAGGGCAATTTCAGAGGGAGGCTGGGCATGACGAGGAGGCTTTTGTTTGTGTTGAAAGCTCATGTGTGTCGCCCTGCTTCTCTGTCTCATGTCTGTCGCCCTATGAATGAAAAGGCCCTGTGTTATGTATAAACATAGTGACCATTTTTCCATTGATTGGGATACAAAACCAAGGGACTGGGGAAAGACAATTTTTTTTAAAGACTCAACTAGAAGTGAATAATCCAGTTTATTAAATGTCCACCCTGCCCTTTGGTTTGTGTGAATAAACCTTCCCAGGACAGCTCATTTCAGTAATGTCCTGGCAGCGGGCATCTCGATTTGCAATCGTTCTTGGGCGTGTTTGAAGAAGGTGTCCTAATGACTCGAGAACTGTGTTATCCTGCTTCACACTAAAGTACTCAGGGAGCATATGGCTGAATTTCCTTCAAAATGCAGCAATTTATTTGAGAAAGATCAAGGAATTCTTTTTTTTCTCACCTGCTCTTCATTTCAAAACTGATTTCTAAAAATACGGAATGTAGAAGAAGTGGAGTGTGATGGGGTAAGTCCGAAAGCAAGACCGTGGTTGATTTCTTAATCCCCCTGGGATACAGTTTCTTGATGCACTAGGTCCGTTCTGTTCACGTCATAAAACCGGAAGGGACCTGAGACCCCACTGAGTCCACGCTCCCTGTCTTACCGACTTGGCGGCTGGGGCACAGAAGAAGTAAGGGGTTTGCCCAAGATGACACAGCTCGCCAGTGGCAAAGCTGGACTCAAAGGAGGAAATTGTCCTTCTCTTTTGTCATACCCAGCTGTCTGGCGTGCAATTATCGTCATCACGTCTGTGGAATTTTGGAGGTGGCCCTCCCCCACGGGCGCACACGTAATGTTACGTCCTCTGCATTTTCCCTATGGCTCCCATGAAAATGACTTTATTTATTTTTTTAAAGATTTTATTTATTCGACAGAGAGAGAGACAGGGAGAGAGGGAACACAAGCAGGGGGAGTGGGAGAGGAAGAAGCAGGCTCCCAGCAGAGCAGGGAGCCCGATGCGGGGCTCCATCCCAGGACCCTGGGATCACGCCCTTAGCCGAAGGCAGACGCTTAATGGCTGAGCCACCCAGGCGCCCCTGAAAATGACTTTTTAAATGATACCTAACATTCTCCTGAGCGAATGCCTATCATCTTCAACTCTCCCCTTTTCATTGCTTACATCGCTTAGACTTTCTACGACAAGTAATACCACAATGAATATCTTCAGGCATGTGGCCATTTGCATGTTCTCAACTTGTCTTCTGTTCGCTAGCCTGTTGGACTATTGGAACAGAAGTGTTAGCGGTGTTACAGGTCTTCAGACATCAGTGTGAACAGCAGCGAATGAAAACACCGCACCCTCACCAGTATTGGAATTTCTTTTTCTCCTTAATTTTTGCCAACAGGTAAATAAATCTCCGTTATTACTGTTTGAACTGTCATTTAATTACTAGCAAAGTAATTTTTAAAACTTCTTCATAGTTTTCTGGTCATTTATTTTCTCTTTTCTCAATCATCTATAACCAACTCCCCAACAGTTCAAAAGAAAAGGAAATCAGATACATGGACTCTTGTACCATGTTCCTGATTAGCCAGTAAGTGGTGCCAAGGTGACCAACCCCATCCCCTGAACTCAGGTGACCCTTTCGTCTTCAGACCCTCTAGCTGTCCTTCTACTGAAACAAAAATCTCACTCTAAAACTTCCACCGGAAGGTCCTTGGACTAGCCTGAAAGTCCACAAAAATGCAAACCTAAGTCTTCTTACACATGGCAGCCATTTCTGCGTGTGGAAACAATAATTTCCTCCCTAAGTCTTTTCCAGAATAAACATCTTCAAGTTCTGCCTACTCTTCCCCTCTTAGGGACATGTTCCAGTTTGTGATTGAAACAGAGCTGAAAACAGAAGTCCAGGTAAGTTTGAGGAGGAGGAAGTATCACCTCCTCCATTCTAGAGCTTCCGTTTCTAGTCAGGAAACCAAAGACTGAATTTTATTGTCAGAAGACTCATCGCGCCACTGATTCAGACTGAACTTGCTATTAACTAAAACAAATAAATCCCAGCCGTTGGTGTCCTTCTCCAGATAATCATTTGGGATCAAAGTGCAGGACTTTCTATTTATCTCTCTTAAATGCCACCTCCCTGGATTTGGTCCGCTGTTGCAGGCTGGTTGAGATTACCAGCGGGGGGCAGGGGGCGGTGTGAGGGTCCTGAATTTGCCAACCCAAACACTTGCTTTCCCTCCAGATGTTGTTGGATCACAGATCAGAGAATGTCTTTTGTATATTGATTAGGACAAAGCTGGAGCCCCGCGGCACGGCTCTGGAGAACCCCTGGTAGGTCAGTTTCCTTCCGATCAGCACACTCTGAGGGCAGGTGCACTTGGCCTTATGAAAATGTAGCCTACCTTTCTCCACCCGATCACAACTGTCAAGTACAGCCTTGATCTCCAGGTATAAATCCATAGTCTTCCTTTATAAAAGAGGAAATAGAGTCATACTCTATGATAATATGAATTATGCAAATCTGAAGTAAGGCAATGGGAAAGAATAAAGTTTCACTTAATGTACAAAACTTGAAGTGATGTAAATCCTACTTTATTCCTGTGGGGAAATTAGTCTTGATTTATGCATGTATTAAATTATATGAGGTCTTAGGGAACATAGCCCCATAAAAGCAGCCACGCTGTATTCATCCAGTCCTTCCTTCTTCATTCACTTTCTGTATCTCAGTGAGCCCGAACTGGCCTCCTTGCCAAGAGCTTACAAACCATTCTGGTAATAATCAATCCAAGAATATTGCCCAGGGGAGCATCAAGACTATAGATCCACAGTTTGCAGACAGTCTTCTGTTTACAATCAGGAAATTCCAGAATAATGCTTAGTGGTGTTTCTTCAGTCTCTGTGCAAGCCTATTTAGAGGACTGCCATATCTAGCATGTAGTTAGCCTCTAAATATAGTCAAATGCATTTAAAATAATTGGGCCTCCTTAAAAAAAAAAAACAACTCAGAAGTTGAGTTTGGTTACTTCAGACACTTATTTTTAAATACGTGACACCTTATCCAGCATGGCATCTATGGTTAAGCCTGTCCAAAAGCATGAAAGAATAAAGAAGAATTTAAGAAGAAATAGATTCAGAAAGTTTTAAAATAGATTTTCTCCTTCTCGCTCACAGTCAACCCACACTTGTGTTTCAGCGACTGCTACGTGCCAATCCGGATAAGTGCCGGGGATGCAGATGAGAAATCTGGTCCCTACCTTCCGGCGTGATCACCTCCCAAAGTCTAGCTGTGGCGATTAAGGGGTGTCTCTCTGGCAGCTGGTATAACGTTCCCCAAACTTGTCAGTAGTGGGTGGTCTTTCTTAGGCCTAAAAATACTGATTACAAAGAACAGTAAGGCCTTTGTCTCCCCCTCCCTCCCATCTCTCCACTCCTCACCTCTGTAAGCTGGTGTGCAGGCAGGAAACAGAGTGCAGGGTTAGCTCTGCTCCCAGGCTGAGCTCAGCTGAGGTAGGTCAGGAAAGACACTGGATGCGACAGGCCCGAGGCCAGCACACTGGTCCTTCCCCTTTCTCGTGCATCCTGTCCACTGTGCACAGGGTGTCTGTCCCACACAGCCACCTGACATGTCACTCTGTCTAAAATCCTCCCATGCACCCTAAGCTCTGGCCTCAGGCCCTGATTCCTCAGCCTGGCCCATGAGCCCTTCACACCTGACCCCCACCAGCCCCCAGCCTGACCCCCTTCCCCCTGCCATGCCCACTCTGAGCTCCAGCTGCTAGGTCAGCTACACTTACTAGGATGTCCCTTGATGCCCCTGTCCCTTGACATGGACTGTCCTTTCTGCCTTTCTGGAATGTTCTCTCATCCCATAAAGCTCAGTCCCCCCCCCCCCCATTCTCTCTGTGTTCAACTTCCATACTCGTGCATGCCCAGACTTGGTGCCCTGAGATGATGCCGCGGCTGCGGGCAGCAGGGCCAGGGGGCCAGCCTCCTCCCACAGAGCCCCACCCCCAGAAATGTCACAGCCCGAAGGGCATCCAGAGCATCTGGACAAACAGGACGAGAGAAGGGACAACCCCTACCCCGGGCCCCCCCAGACCTCCCACCTCTCAGGCCAGCCCGGCCTTGTCTCCTGCTGCCTGTGGCCGTCCGGGGTGGAGGTGGGGCGTGGGGCGGCATGGGCACGGCCAAGGCGGCCCCAGTCTTTGGCCAGGCCTTGGTTTCCAGCTTCTGTCACACCGCCTGACCACGCCAGAGCCCGTTTCCATGCGGGAAATCACATCACGGCGTGTCCGCCCCGACAACACTCAGCATGGCTAAGTCAGGATCCTCAAATCATCACCGGGCAGGGGGAGAACGATCGATGCGCTTGTCCGACTTTTAATGACAATCAGTTCTCTCTCTGGCTCTTTGCTAAGGACGCGTCATTGAGAACAATTGCATTTTGTGAACCTGGTCGCCGGCCTTGAATTTGCAGCTTCCTCCAGCTGATGGGAGTCCGAGCGCCTTGTTCCTGCCCTGCTCAGTCAGTCACACGGTATGCTCAGTTGTACAATTAATGTTCTTTCCGGTCTGTTTTTTAAGTTAATGTGACAGCTCCACGAATCAGGAAAGAAAGTCCATCCTTGCACCTGAGGTCTCAGGACGGGGCTGGGGAGAGCCGCGGCGGTGGCCGGCCTCTTTGCTGACCCTGAGAAAATGAAGCCAAATGCTGGTGTGAGCAGACTAGGCTTTCAGTCCCAACTCTGCCCTTTACCAGCTGTGTGACCTTGGGCAAATCACTCACCCTCTCTGAGGCTCTGTTTCAGTAGCTGTAGAATGGGATAGTAATCGTACCTACCACGGTAAGGTTGTTAAGAGGATTAAATGTCATGATGCATGAAAAAGAGGGTTAATATGACTGTGTCACATCTAAGGGGCATCTGAGAGGCTCAGTAAATGACTGTTATTATTAATTACTACAACTGTTATTATCATTTTATCCTTAAGAATCCCAGAACGACCTAGTCCAGCCTCTATCTGTGCCGACACACAGATATGGCCACTGCAGAACAGTTGAAATATAGAATCCCAATTGAGATGTGCTCTAAATATACTGGATTTTAAAAACTCAATATGGAAAAGACAATGTAAAACATTTCATTAACACCTTTGAAAATATTGATTACATATTGCAATAATATTTAGATATATTGGGTTAAACAAAATATGTCATTAAAATTAATTGCACCCATTTCTTCTTATTTTTCTAAAGTGGCCACCATTAGAAAATTTGAAATTACATATGCAGCCCAGATTCTATTTCTCTTGGACAGCACTGTTCTCTCTACATGGAGTTGCTTTCAAAGAGTCCCATCAAATAGTCGAAAGTAATCGACAGTGACAATGACAAAAAGCAAACTACAAACAAAACACCCAGGAATTTCAATCTTTAGTTTGTGTCTCTTTGAAGAACAACATACAAGCACCATTCATGCTTCTCACAGTTCCTTTCCTCTTGTCCCAATTTCCTTGCACTCAGTGCTATTTTGAAGCCTTTCCTTTGCCACTTCCCCGCCCCCACTGCCAAGTACTCCTAAACCATCTCTCCACTTCAGCCCACAGGACATTTGTGTGCTCTCCACTGTTCCTCCAGCCCCACGACTACACCCTCTCTCTGTAGGACCCTTCCTCTCCTCCTCCCACCTGTCACGCCTGGCCTTTTCTTATCTACTTCCTGAATTAGCGTCTCCGAGGAACTGCTCTCTGGCTTTGACAGCCGCTCCCAAGGGACTTGGGTGGAGCAGAGCAGACTACCATTAACCAAGGTCACAAAAGACTGATGGATAAACCAGCGTGTCCACGCATTAACTGACAACAGAGAGAGTCTTTTTCGGGGACCATATGCTCCCTCCGCAGTGGAGGAGCACTGACCCTAGGTTTATACTGTATGAGAGTGGGGTGTGCATTGCACAGAGTGAGGGGACAACATCTACACAGAGTGTCCTATGATGTCAAGTGTACATGGCAGTTCCCAGTATCAGGATTCCCGAGAAGATGAATTGGTCAGTTTGGTGAGCTCAGTACTAGAACCAAGAAAATCTGAAGAGAAAAGATTTTATCAAAGCCATGGAAAAACCCAGTGGATGCTTCCAGCCTGGCCACCGAGTGTAACTACCCAGATGCCAGAGTGCCCAGATCCCCAGATTTGCTGACTCCCTCTTGGCCAGGGCTGGATAAACACAGACACATTTTTATTCTTAGCTATCTCTTTTCCCAGGCTCCTGGAGAATCGTGCTGTTCTCCTCCAGCCTGGACAGGAGGCATTTGATGGGGTTTCAGCTCAGTTCTCCCTTCCAAGAGTACTCAGGCTTGTCCCCATGACTTGGTCTCAGGGTTGACCTGTGTCCTTGGCCCCAGTTCTGGGTTGAATTGTGCCTCCCCCTTCTCCACCCTCATCTGTTGAAGTCTTGACCCCCAATCCTTCAGAATGTGACCTTATTTAGAAATAGGGTTGTTGGAAATTGGATTGGTTAAGGTAAGGGTGGAGTAGGGTGGGCCTTTCATCTAATAGGACTGGTGTCTTGATGAAGAGGGGACATTCAGACACAGACACGGAGGGAGAAGAGCCTATGAGGGTTGGAGATAAGCTACCACCAGGCAAGAAAGTACCTGGAACAGATACTTGCCTGGCCTTCAGAGGGAGGCTGGCCCTGCTGACCCCTTGATCTGGGACTTTCAGCCTCCAGACCTGTGAGACAGTACCGTTCTGTTGCTTCCCAGTTTGTGGTGGTTTGTTACGGCCGCCCTGGGAAACGCATACAGCCACCAACAAATAGAGCTGCCTCTACGGGCCGCGAATCTTTCTGTCATTACGGGTAAACTCCTCCTCATTTCACTCTGGGAAGGAATCTTTAATCTTCAGGTTTTGAAGATAATCTGCTATCACTCATAAATGCTAATCACATTATTAGTATTACGAACAAAATCTTTTAAAATGAAACGTTTAAGTTCTCGTATTTATTTATTGTAAGGTAGTCTTGCAGACTCCTCGGAGGAAACGTGCTCTGTTATGCGCTCATCTTGTTCTGAGAGTTGACATCAGAAACTGTCAACGCGAGGAAGTCCTCTGCGTTTATGACTGCCGTTTGGAGATACTGTTCATTAGGTTTCTCAAGGACCCAGAGCCAAAGCCCTGGTGACCCATGACAAAATCTCCTCACAGCTCAGAGCCAAGAATCAGCGATGAACTTGGATTCGATGAAGGACACGCGCTGTGGACGCTTCCCTGTTTCTTCAGCCGGAGAGGAAGCGTGGGATTTCCTTCCTGCAACTTCCCCCAGCTGGGAGTTCTTGGTGTTTTCTCCTTCCCCTTTTCTGCATGTTCTTCTGCTTTGCTTCCTGAATGTTGGTTTTATTGTTCCTTTACTATGACAATAGCCACCTCAAGTCTCTTTTGAAAGAAAGCAGGATGTGAATCAACAAATTGAAAAAATTTTAAAAAAACTCAAAACAATGAAGTTTTGGGCGATGGGAGGGAGGGATGATTTTGCCAAAGGCCTAGTCTTAAAAACAAAAACAAAAACAAGCAAAGCAAAACCGAGCACAGCCCTCTTCCAGCTGACGGGCGGTAGAGGCTGGAGGTGAATCGAGGCAGGAAGGGCCTGGAGGTTCACGTGCACCGGGGAAGCACCGGGAGTTGACTCTGGAGCACGGGGCCCTGCGTCTTCTCTACAGTTGTTATCATGTCTCCGCTAAATGTGGAACCAGGCTATTCTGCAGGGACCCAATTTAATCAACTTACGCACTCTTTTCGACCTCTAGAGTAAGCAGCAGGTCTGCTCCAGAAGCTGTACGGAAGGCCAGGCGGGGCCCCCAGCCCCTGATCAACACGCCGCTCTTCCCGTCTGGGACGAGGCGCGGGGACCCTGTGCGGAGTGCGGTCCCGGGCACTGGCGTCTCCCTCCCTCTTTACAGGGGGGCAAAGGGGGCGCAGGGGTCACTGAAGGACCCCGACTCCATCCACGGGACCCTCCCTTCTCCTGCCTTATGTCCCTGCCATTGGAGAGGCCCTCTGCGAGCAAACACGGGAGCAAGGACCACCCCGCGCCCCCAGCAATCCACATGCAGGTCCTGGGGTGAAGGGTGCGAGGCAGTGGCACTTCTTGTTTTCTGGACTCTCCTTCACCTGCCGGTAGGGGGTTCTTTTTGGCAGGCAAAGGATTTGAGACGGAAAAGCTACGGGGCGCCTGGGTGGCTCGGTCGGTTACGCACCTACACATGGGTGCACCCGGCTTCCCTCCCGCAGATGGAGCCCTGCGCGGGTGGACAGTGGCATCAGGACAATCTGACGGTGTAATGAAGCTGTCGGTGCCCCACCGGGGCCCCCGTAGCACGCATGCTCCAGCCCCTGCCAACAGGACTGTGGGGGGCGCAGCGCCCTGCCTGAGGGTCTTCTCCAGGCCAGGGCAGGCCAGCGAGCAGGGGGCTTGATGCCCCACTGCAGCGGCCCTCAGCCAGGGCCAGATGGCAGCTGGAGTTCAGTATCCCAGCTTTGTCAGCCTTCGGCTAGGGCGACTGCAAAGTGTGTGCCGTACGTACTGCTGCTACTCAAAGTGCGGTCCGAAGGCCAGCAGCGTGATCATCGGCAGCTTGTTAGCGGTGCGGAATTGTGGGCCCCACCCCGACCTGTGCATCAAAAGCTGCATTTTAACAGGGTCCCCGGAGTTTGGTGTGTGAGTTACAGTTTGTGAAGCACTGTCCTGTGCTGCTTCCTAAAGGTCCCCAGAGGGATAGAGTCCCGGTGCCCCAGAGTAGTAACGTGCTTCATCCCGGACTTCTACAGATTTCCTACACTTTCCTGTCTTGCTCCCCCTGCCCCCCTGCCCCACTGCTTTCTGGGATCCCCTGCCAAATACACTATGCTGTCTCCAGATCTGCTCCTGGGGGAACCAACCTGAGGCCCGTGACCTCTTTGGGACGAAATCATGAATCTGCTGCAAAGCCCAGCTCAGCCCTTCTAAGCTGTGCAATGCTGGGCAAGTGACACGGGAGAAAAGTAGTATTTAGTTCTTAGAATCAGTCTGTGGATTAAAGGAGGGGGCCTCTGTGAAAAGCTTGCACGGTGGCTGGCACACAGTAGCCCTTCCACAAGCGTGGGCTGTGGCTACCCTGTGCCCGGCGAGTGTAGCAACGTCCAGGCCACGCAGGAACAGGGACGTGGAGCTTTAGAAAGGGCTCTGGACTCGAGGTGGGAGCAAAGGGCTAGGATTCAGCTGTGCCCCCAACTAACTGAAGCTCCGTTTCCTTATCTGTGAAACGGTGGGTGCTCGGCAAACGTCCATGGAAGCAAAAGTAGAAAGGACAGCAACAATCTGCTGGGTTTGGGCACCTCTCCCAGGCCAGGGCATGACCCCAGAATGACTCATCATTCTTCAACCTCAAACTTGGGCCTGGCCCTCTGCCTACTGGTACAGCCTCCCCGCGTGGGTCACCCCAGGGCCATCTTCGGCTGAGCAAACAGGAAGAGTCAACAGGCGTCAAGGCTGGGCCTCTTGCCACTCCGAATGAGGCTCAAGTCCTCGTTTCATGCCCAGACAGGAGTCGGTGTTGTTCCGTGAACCTAACTCCTTCCCCGAGCAAAAGCAGCCAGAGCCACTGGGGCCTGTTGTTCCTCGGAGTTGGCTGGGCAGGCCTACTGGGTGGGCTTGACCGGAATGCGGGAGTGCGTGGTGTGAGAGGCTGTGTTCTCAAGCCATCGCACCAGCCCAAGGGATGGACGGGATTCTCCACCGAAGGAGAGAGGAGACGCAGGCCTGCTCCAGATACAGCTTTCAGCCTTGGCCTCGGCGGGGCAGACTGGCCACGCGTAGCTGCTTCCTTGGAAGAGGTGGCAAAACTGAAATAAGACCGGTCACGTTGACGGTTGCCTTAATTTTACAAAGGGTTTGTTGTTTATCAGCTTATTTATCGTCACAGCCACCCTGTAAAACAGGCTGGGACCCAGCCTCTCCTATTGGACAAGTGAGGGAAACTGAGGCCCAGAGAGGCAGATAATCAGCCTCAGTCACGTGCTAGAGGCCAACGCAGCAGGAGTCCCATACTATGGGTCCCAGTCACATGAATTCTCCACTCCAGAAAATGGACAATTGAAATGGCAGGAGAAGGAGAGCCTCTGCTTTCATTTTTTTTGAGGATTTTATTTATGTATTTAGGAAGCTTATGGGGGGAGGGGGGTTGTGAGAGGGAGAATCTCAAGCAGACTCCCTGCTGAGTGGGGAGCCGGACTCGGGGCTTGATCTCATGACCCTGAGATCATGACCTGAGCTGAAATCCAGAGTGGGATGCTTAACTGACTGGGCCACCCAGCCCTCTCTGCTTTAATTTTTAAAGATATTTTAAAAGTCAGAAGAAAGCCTTTTATAGTCACTGTTACAGATACCATTTTTGGTACCTGTCATTCCTTTCTGTAAATGCATATTTCCATCTAGAACCGTTTCTCTTCTGCCCAGAGGACTTCCTTTGTTGCTCCTTGTTGTACTGGTCTGCGGGGGTGAGTTCCTTCTGCTGTAGCATGCCAGCTGTCATTTATCGAAAGACATTTCTGCTGGGTATACAGTACTAGGTACGTCGTTCTTCTTTCACTGTTTTCAACATGTGTCTCCACTGTCTCCCGGCTTACGTTATTTCTGGTGAGAAACCTGCCGCCACTCCTCTTTTCCCGCTCGGTATGCAACATGTCCTTTTTCCCTCGGGCTACTTTCAGATGGTCTCTTTATCACTGGCTTTAAGCAATTCAGTTGTCATTTGTCTTGGTGGTGTTTTCTTCCTGATTCTTGTGCTTGGGATTCACTGAGCTTCTGGGATCCATGAGTTTACAATTTTCTTCAAATTTGGGAAAATCTCAGCCATCATCTCTCCAAGTATTTTTTTCTGTTCCTCCCCACGCTCCTGGAGAGACTCCACTTACACATATCTCCAGCTGTTTGAAGTCATGCCCCAGCTCACTGGTGCTCTGCTTGTTTTATTTTTCCCAGTTATTTTTCATTTTGGATGGCTCCTACTGCCACGCCTTCAAGTTCATTCATGTTTCACTCTGCGGTGTTTATTCTGTTGTTGCCATCCCACAGTGTATTTTTATTGTAGATATTGTATTTTCTTTAAAAAAGATTTATTTATTTCATTTGAGAGAGAGAGCATGCACAGGGGATAGGGGGAGAGGGGGAGAGGGGGAGAGGGGGAGAGAATCTTCAGCAGACTTTGCCCTGAGCGCAGAGCCTGGTGTGGGGCTCAGTCTCATGACCCTGAGATCATGAATGGAGCCAAAACTAACGGTCAAACGCTGAACCAACAGCGCCACCCGGGCATCCCCAGGCGTTGTAGTTTTCATCTCTAGTAGTGCAGTTCTTTTGGGATCTGTTTTTAGAGCTTCTGTGTCTCTCCTTAATATGCTCATGTTTTTCCCCATCTTGCACGTACAGAATACAGACAGTTAAAATACCTGTCTTAATGTCCTTGTCTACTAACTACATCATCAGTGTCATGTCTGGGTCTGTTTCTATTGACTGATTTTTCACCTCATGTTGGGTTATATTTTCCTGCTTCTTTGCACACCTAGTAATTTTTCAGTGGATGCCAGATGCTGTGATGGGAACCCCAGATGGGTGCTGGATGTTTTTGTTTCCCTTTACATATGCTTGAACTTTGTTCTGGGATGTGGTTAAAAGACCTTAATCCTTTTGAGGGTTGCGTTTAAGCTTTATTAGGTGGGGCCAGAGCCTCCTTTAGCCTCGGGCTAATTTTTTCCCATTGCTGAAACACTTTCTGAGGACTCATTCTGTGCCCCGTGTTTTAGGACACTTCCCCATCTTGGCTGGTGGGAACGTGAACCACTCCTTGCCCTGGGCGAGCCCCCTGGATTGCTCAGCCTGCTCTTTTTGTTGGTTATTTTCCCAGGTAATTTCTTTACATGCACACACTCATTAGTGGTTAGTCAAGGTCAGATCTTCAGTGTTGTCTCACTTCGTAACTTCCTCCTGGCTCTACGACTCTCTTCTCTCAGGGCCTCTGCCCCGTGAATTCTAGCTACCGTGGCCTGCTTGAATTCTCAACTCTGTCTACACGGTTCAGGAAGACCATGAGACTCTGCTGGGGTTTCCCTCCCAGTGCGCCCCGTGCTATACCTGGAAAGTCTTTCCGCTTATTTCTCTTCCCTCGGGGTTCACTTCTTGCACTGCTGGCTAACATCTGGAAAGTGTTGTTTCATATGTTTTGTTCAGGGTTTTAGTTAAGACAGGAGGGTAAGTCCAATCCCTGTTCCTCTGTCATAGCTGAAAGCACAAGTTCCTACAAGTTTTGTAATTTAAAAAATATTTTTATTGTAATAACATAAACCTAACATAAAATTTACCACTGAAGCCATTCCTAAGTATGTAGTTCAGTGGCCTTAAGCCCCTCTGTCTCAGTTTTAAGTGAAAAAAAAATGCTTATTTTTCTTCTAATAATTATTAAACACTCAGTGCTACGTGTTGAAGTAGATATTATGGTTATGCTCACTTTAAGGACAAGGAATGTGAAGTTTAGAATATAACTTGCCAAGGTGTCAGGGTACTTGGTGGTGTGGTGCAGATTTAGTCCCATAAGGCCAAGAGATGAGCTTCACTGAGAAAGGGTCCCTATGTCTGATGGCCTCACCTGGCTGGAAGGATTTCTACTGAAAAGATATTTCTTGGCTTGGAGCAGGCATTCCAGAAATTAGCCCCCAGTCCATGGTGGCAGAAGTACTCTGGGCTCAGGACCAGACTGATGTCTGAATGGTAGAGTGTCTGTCACCTGTGACCCAGGACAGGGCCGGGCTTGGCACACAGATCTGAGAGGGGCTCCAGCCTCAGGGCACTGTGCAGGGCAGGGGTGTACCAGGAGTCTGCCTGCGTGTGGTGCTGATGGGACCCCGAGACCACAATACACAGTCAGCCACTTGGAGTTAAATGTCAGCTTCATTTGCATCCCTGGCTTATCTTAAATTACAATTACAAATCTTCTGAAATCCCTGTCTAACTTCTTACCAGCTCCAAATGGGCACGTTAGCAGCCATTGACCCAGCACGTCAGGGATTCTTGGCTTCAAGGAGTCGATCCCTTTATGTACATGAATGAAAACAAGACTCTTGTCTCAGAAATACTCTGGCGGCCTCTTTGCAAAGGCTGTGGGTCATTTACTCCCGGCCTTTCACAAGAAAACCCTAGAAGCACATTCCTTTGTATGGTTTCAGTCTGTGTCAAATGCACTTTAAGAATCACAAGTGGGTTCTTCTTAGTTATTTCCCTCTAGCGACCCATGAAGCGTGGAGCACTATAGATGCTCTTCTTACAGACGGGTATGAAGGCCAAGGGACAGCCACCCTCACAGGCTCTCCATCCAGTGGGGGCAGAGCAGAGGCCATGCAGCCCCCACCCGACCCCGTTCATCCGAGTTCTCCTGTGAGTCTCTCTTTGCCTGGTGGTGGGCTGCCCCTCATACTGGGCGAGTGGCCCTCTCAGCCCTGGAGGGCAGGGCTGCCCTTTTTCCTCTGTTTCCCTCCACGGGACATGGAACCCAATGTGCTCTGGGATCAAACTGTCCAGCCTTCACCACTGTCGCCTTCTCTTCAAGCAGCCACAGTTCTGTGGCAACCCACCGTCCCCGGGGCTTTCCTGTAGCGGGTGTTGGGAAGTGAGTAGGCCGTGTTGGACCTCTCTTTACCCAGCACAGATCCAGTGTAAATCTCAGCCCCAAAGAGACCACAGACAAGCGAACAACTACACAACAGTCAAATTTTCCAGAGCTCCAATCAAGTAAGAACTATTCGTTTGGTAAAACAATGATTTGTTTCAAAAAACATCTGGGAGTGTGCAGTTCTGGGAAATCAGCTTTTCTGGTGAGCTGACGTGTATGGTTGTTCCAGCACTTGGGGTGCAGCTGGGCCATCGGGGGGTGGAGCTGATGTCTTCAGTGGGGGATGATGGAGAATCTGAAGGGCATTGGAGCAGCTCTTCTCTGAAGGTTAGGGGAGAGGGACAGCACCTCTGGCAGCCTCACCTGTAATCAAGGAAGGGAACCAACCTGGAGATGATGCCGTTCCCAGCGTACTGGACACTCAGAACCAGCTTCATGCACGTGTGACCCGTGCGGCCACACGGGCCCCATGTTCAGAGGAACTCCAAGCTTGGTTTATTGGGCTACCGTCGCCATCTTGAAATTCTCCATCACTTTTGAACAAGGGAGCCTGTGCCAGGCCCTTGATAGCCGATGGCCGGACGTGCCTGGAGAAGATCATACCTCAACCCTCCTCTTCCTCGACTGGATAAATTATTTTCAGTAATAATCATGAAATGGAACAAATACTAACAATGGCCAGAAGACAAATGCAGACATTGAAATTTTTCTTTTATTGAACTTTGTATGCATAATATATATAATAGATATATTCGTTTTTTAATTTTATTTTTTAATTTAAATTCAATTAATTAACGTATAATGTATTATTGGTTTCAGAGGTGGAGGTCAGTGATTCATCAGTCTTATGTAGCACCCAGTGCTCATTACATCACGTGCCCTCCTTAATGTCCACCACCCAGTTACCCCATCCCTCACCCCCCTCCCCTCCACCTAATTACATTCATTTTTAATAAAATAAAAAATAAGATAACTGTTAACAGCACAAAAAAGGAAAACAATTCTATTTATTCAACAGTTTTTATGTATTAACGTTTTGAACTTGAACCCTTTGGTTGCAGTCTGATACCATATTTTATGAAAATAATTGTCCAGTAACTAACAGTTTTTCAGTCATGTTTTATTCTCTTGGCTTGGTCTTTAGTTTCTAAACAATCCATAATTTAACGAGAAGAACCAATTTTTATTTTAAAGGTAGAATTTAAATTCAGTAAACTATTTCAGACATGAATTTTAAAGCGAAACCACTACACCTCACGGTTTCTACTTGGTTTTCTTCTACCTTTAGACACAAAGTCAAAACTGCAAGTTCTCACACGGAATGAAGTCACTCGAGATCTGCGCAGTCATTCGTCAAATTTCTGTCAAAGGCGAGCGTCTGGGGCACATGGTGGTTGGGAACGGAGCCGCGCCCCGAGAAAACTCGGGCGACTTCAAGCCATCATGAAGTGAACCTCGAAAGGAACCTGGCCAGCTGCTCCACCTGTCCCTGGAGGTGACCCCATAACTGGGGATTCTCTAAATTAACTCCCACGTAGAAAACTATTTATATTAAAGGATACGTGATAAAAATGCACTAATTTTAAGATAACCTGTATCTTATTAAAATTTAACAAAAACTGCAGTAGTTGTTTAGAAATTAGACCAAAAAACTGTCTTGGAGGGGTACTTACCACCTATAATGCTTAGTATTGCGGGCACGTGGCGCGGGTAAAAAGCAGCCCAACTTTAGCGCATTTCATTAGTGTTTTAAAACTCGCTGCCGGCAACACGCCACCTGATTGTGGACATCTGGGCAGGTGTGCATGACTGCCAAGAGATGCCCTTTTTATTTTGCCATCAAAAGTCACAAACTTCTTTGGTTTGAAGGTCAATAAGAGCCAGTATTGCTAGGGATTCGGGGCTGCGAGTGGAAATAGAACCGTTGGGCAGGACGACATGGCAAAATGTCAGAAGTCCATATCCTTTGACCTAGAAATTTTGCTTCAAGGATTTTAGTCTAAAAAGATAGTCATGAGTGTATCTAGAGATTTAGTAGTAAAGATACTCAACATAGTATTGCTGATAATAAAGCCACTGGAAATGAATTGGTTGAATAAATCACAGTACGTCCATGCTTTTGGAATACATGGCAGCCAGGTTTAAAGTGTTGTGTAAAAATATTTAATGCTATGGGAAACTTTTCATAACGTATTCTTGAGACAATCAGATTATCAAACACAATGTATTATATTTTCCTTTTTAAGAGAAATCAGAATACGCATATTATTAGGACGTGCCACCCACTTCCCAGCTGGAGCACAAAGTTTACATTTTCTTTTATATCCAGATTATGATTCCAGACTCTGCCCCGAAGATCACAGGAAATCCATTCTTCCAGCTCCTTTCCAAGGTCATTCTGGGAAGGGCCGGGAACGCTTGGCGGTGTCACAAATCCAACCTGCTTGTTCTTCCCTCAGCAGCCTTGCTTTGCAGGCCGAATGGCTCAGAAGCCCTGCGGGTCACCTGCAGTGGCTGTTTTGGGAAGTGGCTCTCCTTCCCGGCCCCTGGCTCCAAGCAGGCTCCCTTCCTTAGCTGTCCCAACTGCCTAACCCAAGCTCAGGTGGTTAGCAAACCTTTGTGGAATGCTTGGGGGAATAACCCAGGGTCAGGTGCAGTGAATGCCTTGGTAGCTAAGGGCTCTACATCCCTTTGTTCTCACAGCCACCCTCAGGGTCCCAAGAGAGCAGACACCAACCCAGCCCAGCCCTCCTTGAGTCCTAATGAGGAAGGGACCCCTCCCTGCACAAGGGCTGACCCTCACGCCCACCCCCAGATGACTGAAAGAGAGAGGATCTATTTCCTTCAAGGGAAACACCCCCCCCACACACACACACACTCACCACCCACCAACACACACCCCATGTGCACTCAGGCACACGGGGTTTGGTCTGACCTCTCTGACCAAGAAAAAGCAAAAACAGTGTCAGCACAATTCCCAAAGCCAGTCAGTTATATAACTAAGTAACACAACGTAAGGAAAACCAGTAGTCCCCCCCCAAATTGTCATTTAGATAAAAATCGTTTCTCCAACTCCTCAAAGACACAGACTACAGAATCTCCCCATTTCCATTAGTAACCATACCGTACGAGACAGCCACAGTCCTGGTTGTGGTGATCCTGCCATTTTTCTCTCAGTATGCTGGGTAAGTCCTTCACATTTGTGTCACTGAAGAGCCCAGCCTGGGACTTTTTCTAAAAACATTAGAAACAAAAAATTGTCAACACATGTCAAATGTTCATGCAGTAACAGGCTTCCACGAGGAAGGGAGCATTCCTAGCAATCACCCTATTGCCAGGTGTGTGTGTGTGTGTGTGTGTGTGTGTGCGCGCGCACGCGCCTGTGCCTGGGTGTGTTTTGTGTGTGCATTACAAACTGGTAGCATGTGTACAAAATCACAGATCATGGCCAAATTAAAGTGAGGAGATCATGGGCCATGTTAATTTCCTTTCAATTGCCTTTTGGGTTCCTTTTGCTCGAATTTTAAGATTAGTTTGAAAAGTGGAGCAAGCGGAACGCACACATTCAAAGCTGGGCTTCTTGTTGGTTTTAAGCCCTTAATATTTTATTTTCTCTTCCCTTGATCTTTCTTCAAAAAACCAAAGCCCCGCAGGTCTGATTAAATTAAGGTTTTTCAGTTAATCAGATTTTATTAGGTATTTTACAAGTTTTCTAGACAATGGCCTGTAAGCCGGTCTGAAGCAAAAGGGCAGATGGGGCCTGTTTAACCCCAGAGAGGAGCCCAGCGAACAGAGCAGACTGAACAGTGAAGGTGTTCGCATGAATCGACGTGATTTGGAATCGGAAGAGTTTGTTTTAAAAAAACATCCCTTTTAGCAAATAGTGAGCTGAAATTAGTGATATTTATTTAAAACTACACAATGAGTTTTGAAACCACAGGGACACCTTGATTATCTTGTCTGTAGCTCACTTTCTGGACTCAAATCTGATTTTTAAAAACTATTCATTTTAATTTTAGAACTTTAAAGCAATTGTTTTTCTCTGTGCTTGAGCGGTTTCCCATCTGTCAGGTGGCAAATGGGCTGGTGCTTTTTAAAACAGTTTTTTATTTCAAATTACCAAAGTAATACATATTCATTGATGAAAATATGATAAATACAGAAGAGCTCAAAGAAAAACAATCATGCCTAATCTCACCATGCTGTTCATGAAAAAGCTGCTCATTTGAGGCATTTACTTCCAGCCTAATACACACACACAAACACACACGTACCGTATATACATACAGACGTAGCCCCGTGGAAACACACGCTTTCAGGTATACACGATCACCGGATCGTCCCAGACTCACGACTTTGTAATCTCCTGGTTGTAACTTAGCCCACTTTAGATAGTCTCAGTTGACGTCTTTGTAAAGGCTGCATCGGGCTCCATCATATTGTTGGGTTTTTACATTATTTCTAATTCCTTGCGATCATCATGTGCTCCAGTGTATATTTTTGTTGTATCTTTCCTATGAACAATTTCCTGAAAGTAGAATTGCTAAAGCAAAGAAAATGTGCATTTTCAAGGTTTTTGATCCATATTGACAAATATCCCTCTGGACAAGTTGCACTAATGGGCACGTCTCTAAGCCAAAGGTGAGAACACTGGTTTCCCCCGTATTGGGTATGCCAGTATATTAAAGATATTTTAATAGCTTGGGCTAGTGGGCTAAAATAGTCTTTAAAAGATTTTATTTATTTGACAGAGAGAGCGCGAGCACAAGTAAGGGGAGCAGTGGGCAGAGGGAGAGGGAGAAGCAGGCTCCCTGCTGCGGGGGTCGATCCCAGGACCCTGGGATCATGACTGGGGCCGAAGGCAGACGCTTCACTGACTGAGCCACCCAGGCGCCCCCAGTGGTGTAAAATATTATGTTAAGATGTGATTCTGATCCAGCAGCCCTAGAAAGGGGGATTAGAACACTGTCAAAGTACCAAGCAGTGGCATGCATCTGTCTTGCTCCCTGATGCCTCAAGCTGAATCCCCATCACCGTACATCTCACTGTAGCACTGTATGAGCAACAGGGATGCTGGGCAGACAGCAAAAAAAATTAGACAACAAAGATATCTATGTGTGTGTGTACACACACACACACACACATTGACATGTATCGATCTATCCCAATTTTGTTAAAATATGTATATGTTTAGATACACACCCGTACCCACATGCCCTCTCCAAATGTTCACAGCAGTTATCTTGGAGAGGTGGGTTACAAACAGCTTTTATATTCTTCCTTTTATTTACCTATGTTTTCAGATTTTCTGTAACGACCATCTATTACTTTTGAAAACACATATCCCCAAACAATAAATGTGGTTATTTTTCTGAGCAGACAAAACTCACCCTGGCATGCTAGGCAATAGCTTAGCTCCTTCTGCTGCTAATCTCTTCCTCCCATCTTCAGGTTTAGAAACCAGTGTGGGGCAGTGGGGGATACAGTCATCAGACCATCCAGGTACTGGGACCAGCCGGCAGCTAACCATCTGAAGCAGATCTCTGGGCCGCCGTTTCTTCATCTTTAGAATAAGAAATCAGGGAATGGCATTAGGTTTCAACTCAAATATCTGCTGGGGTGGGGTACTGTGGTGAGACCATTTTGGAAGCTGACTCCAAAACGGAATCTGGAAAGTCAGAAAGACTTCTGTGATTGACTAGTAATGTCTGCCTCAAGAAGCAATGCAGCGATTGACTACAGATGTCTGCCATGGAAATCGTCCAGTCTCCTGCAACACAGCTGTCATGCCTGAACTAGACATCTGGAACATCCCTTCCCAGTCTACTTTCCTGGCTTCTTGATTCATGATGTCTTTCCATATTACCTTTCCCCTTCCTAAGTGCCTCACTTTTTAATGAAGATCAGAAATTTAATTTGGTTCCATAAATACTTACTCTAGGAAATGTAAAGATAAATAGGATTTGGTCCCTGCTCTGGAGGAACCTCCATAGGGATTCTGGAGAAGGGAGTCCAGGATTACGTTTCATCAGAGTTTTTCTTGGATTGTAGAGGAGGCTGAGCACAGTGATGGCCAAGGAGTTCACCCAAAGGGAAAGGCTGGGGATGCAGGGAAAGAAAGGTCACCATGCAGAGCAGGGAGACATACCAGTCGTCTCTGACCGGCTTCCAGCCCGTCCTGCGTGTGACCTGGTTCTGCCTCACCTGCCTCCATTTCCTGCATCTGACCCCTGGGGGCTGGCAGGGGAGAGCTGGTCGTGCATCAGGAGGAGCCCTGGCCATCTTGCTGGGTCTTGGCCGGTCTTAGACTGGCATGGAAGGCGGCAGGTTAGGGATGGAAGGCGGAGGGGAGCTGTTGGTGCCCAGCAGGGTCCTGTCAGTGTGCAGTGACTGGTGATGGGTTAGACCTGCTGTCCCAGGGAAGATGGGCCCTTGGCTCAGGGACATCTGGTCTCTCAGCAGTGGTGAGAAGAGGGGAATAGTGAACGCAGAGCTTTCATCAGGAGGGTTGGCCTTGGGCCTGCTACTTTGGGTGCTTGCCTGCTTTGGCAGAACTTCTGGTCCCAAGTGTATACCCCTCTCTGGGAGATGCACTTCAGTTAATAGAAAGCAAAACTTCTGACTCATAAAGGCACCTGAACGGGGACTTTGAGCCCCGGTGGAAAATTGGTCCAAATATGCTCAAGTGTCCCTTCCAACCCTGAGACTCCGTGCCCCCTTCCCTCAAAATGCCACCTTGGAAGCCGGCGTTATCACTCACCCTGTCAGATGAAAAGGCTCTGTTTATATGAGGTGTCACCACGGCTGCCTGGCCTCCAGTCTCTGCGTCTCCACTTACCATGTGACCGCGGGCTGATGAATCCATCTCTCTGCCTCAGTTTCCTCATCTATTAGATGGAGAGAACACTACTACTTATCGCCCAGGGCTGTTGTGAGGACAAAATGGGCTCGCGTGTGCTCAGTACTTACGTGGTGAGTGTCGAACATGTCTATCCTTCCCTCTAGACTGAGTATGTAGACCGTGACTCATCTTTCTGTCTTTAGCAGCCAGACACAGACTGCACCAGAACTTTCGGCTACACATACTTCCCTCAGTCATCCTCTTTCAAGAGAAATACATAAGCAATCAAATAGGCGGCTCTCGGGGATGTGGACATAAAAGGAAACTTCCAGGGGCGCACGGACGTCGGTAGAGCTCCAGCTAATCTCCGCACCTTCTCAGACAGCAAGCAGCTCTCTGCGGACGAGCTCAGTGTGTGGCACACGCAGGAGCCTCATCCGGCAACGCTGACTTCAGGACAGGACCTTGTGCCGACTCTTCCAGTAGGGGCCTGTAGGGGTGCAGTTTAAAAATGTGGACTTGGGGCGCCTGGGTGGCTCAGTCGGTTAAGCTCCCTGCTCAGCGGGCAGTCTGTTTCCCCTTCTCCCTCTGCCTCTCCCCATGCTCGCGCTCACGCTCTCTCTCTCTCACTTTCTCTCTCTCTTTCAAATAAATAAAATATCTTTTAAAAAACAAATAAAAATGTGGACTTATTTATAGGTAATAAATACAATATTAAAAATTTAATGAAAATTTAAAATACATTAATGTATTTATATAATTTATTATACTTGATACGATATACATTTATTCATTGTATGCTCTAAAATAGAACGTAATAAAAACGCTACCACATTGTAATCTTCCCACAGAACAATTTATAGTCATAAAGATCACTCTCGATGTAGGGGAGACTGTAAGAGATGTGGGTGATAAAAGGGGGTATCGGACAGATGAGGGTTGGCCCCCAAGCTCCTCCCCATCACCTCTGAATCAGAATTGATGGAACTGTTTCTAACCCCTAGAGCAACGAACGGCACTCAACTTCAGCTGCCCGTGGGGTCACCTGGCGAGTTTTTAAACATACTCATGTCCAGGTGATTTGAAGGTGTCGTCAAAGTTGAGAACTGCTGGTCCAGGGCAGGTGTTTGTCATCACTGACGGTAAGTG
This sequence comes from Ursus americanus, assembly GCF_024610735.1. Classification (NCBI taxonomy): domain Eukaryota; kingdom Metazoa; phylum Chordata; class Mammalia; order Carnivora; family Ursidae; genus Ursus; species Ursus americanus. Next base: position 31,784,527 of record NC_142152.1, on the reverse strand, counting down.
GGGGAGGGGCCCCTCCTTGAAAAGGGGCCACGGGAGGCCTGTCTGAGTTTGTTGTGTGGGTTCTTGGGGTCCTTCACAGAGAGGGCCTGGTCACAAGGTCTCGATCTGTTACGCACACGGCGGCCACATCATCTGCTTCTAGGGTCTTCTATGGATGATGCAAAAGGGATGGAAGACATGGAAACAGTTATTCTCTTAAACAGCTGAGACTATAGGGAGAGTTTTAAAACGTGGAAATGCTTCAAAGCTGATTCAGGTACGTCAACATTTAAAAATCCAGTTGCCTTTCTCTTTAGAGCGTTCTTGTAGAGGCTCCAAAATTGTGATTTTGTGCTGTGATCTGGCTGGCTCTTCCCAGGGAGCTTCTTTTTTAAAATCGCTGCTGTGGAGAAACCTGGAAAGGAAATGGTAGTCGGGTCTCTCCGAGCCAGCGCGGAGCACAGGGAATCTGTGTGGGAGGCCATGGTCTTCGGGCCATGGTTCTCTGCTTTGGTCATCAAGGAGACCTGCTGGGGGAAGAAGGAGGGAAAAGTAAAGTCTGCCAACAGTCATTTATTGAGGGCATGGAAAACAGGAGGCACGGAGGTCACGGGTCCTGACCACAGCGTGGCAGAGGCCGGGAAGTGTGTGCTGGTTGCAGCTGCCCAGGGACAAGAGGTAGGAGGACCTTGGGACATGGCGTGATGTACTGGCCGTCATGTCCTCCTCAGAAAACTGGGGGAGGGGTCTGAAATAGTGGGCATCCGAGACCCCCTCTAGCTCAGACATTCGGGGAGCTGGTAGGTTTAAAAGGTAAGTTACCCACCGTCTCTGAGAGGGAGAAGAAAGACCTCTCTAGAGGGAATTAGGGCCAGGAGGCTTTGGAGAAGAACGGTGAGAGGAACCGTTGAGTGACAAGGAAACGAGGCGGCCTCAGGACAGAAGTGAGCCTGAGTACTGAGTTTTCCTCTGACCCGGATGCTGCCCCTGAGATCATGAGGCAGAAAATGGCAGTGGTACCAGCTTCTTCCCAGTTTCATGGGGACTTGCCGTTACCATGGCGATGGCTAGGTGGTGTGATGTGTGGCTTTGTGCTGAGACCACCTTCTTCTTTGTTCTCATCCCAACTACAGGTACTACCTCTGGGGCTATAAGAAAGAGCCGAAGTAGGGGATTGCTGAGCTTGTTTGACTCACCTCAGGAGCAAAGCTCTTTCCCTCCTGCTATCGCTTCTCTCCTCCGGGAATTAAGTTTCCTGATTAGAAGCTCTGAGGCACCTGGGTCCTATTTTCTTGAAGGCAGCAGAGAACAAAATCTGAAATATAAAACCCACTAGATGAGAAGAGAATAAAGTTTGGTCTGTCCCTTTGTTCTGTCTTACTAGCAAAAGATACTTTACGGGAAAACACAGCAGCTGCCTTCAGTGATGTCTGGTTCTAAAGGTTAGGGATATGAGCCTCTTTGCCTTGCCCCTTCATAACTCTTTCCGGCTCCATCATTCATGTGAGCTCCTCTAAGTCCTTCTGGAACTTATTTATCCTTTCAGCCTTTATTGGATTCCAAATGATAGAGGCAACCCCCGAGACTTGCGGTTGAGACGTGCCCTCATCCATCAGCTGCGGACTCCAATTGTGAAGTAATGTTCTCTGTAGAAAGTTCTCTGCTGGGGTCTTTCCTTGGATCTGTCTCTAAAAAGCTATGACCCTGAGCAAAGTCCTTCAGTCTTTCGGAGTCGAGGTTTCCTATTCTAGAAAACAAACGCAGGAGCATCGAACAACCCCTGGTTCATGGGGTGGTTGTGTTTTGAGGGCAAGAACGGTGCTCTATTCATCGCTGCATCCCCGGAGCCCAGCAGGGTCCCTGGCACATCATAAGAATTCAGCGAATGTCTGCCAGTGGAACAGGTAAAAGGAAACGACATTAGTGGCGATACTTCTGTACCAGTTGGAACTCTTGGTGTCCAATGACAGAAACCAACTTACACTAGCTGAAGCAGACACAGGAAGTTTCCGTCTCACATGCCTGGGAAGTCCAGGGGTGAAATTGGTTGCAGGCACGACTAGATTCCAAAGACTCTTGGAAGCCAGGAGAGCACAGACCTTTGGAGCAAAAACTGATTTTGCGGGCGCCTGGGTGGCTCAGTCGGTGAAGCGTCTGCCGTCAGCTCAGGTCATGATCCCAGGGTCCCGGGATCGGGCCCCACATCGGGCTCACTGCTCGGCGGGGAGTCTGCTTCTCCCTCTGCCTTTCACCCTGTTTCTGCTCTCTCTTGCTCTCTTAAAATCTTAAAAAAAGAAAAAAAAAACTGAACTAAACTAATTTTGCCTCTTTGGGCCCATACTTCTGCAGGGATGGAATGTGTCAAAAGATGTCTGGATTTCTCATCCTGCCCTGCCTCTTCTGAGTTAACTGACCTTGGGCGAGTTACTTTTTTCGAATCCTGGCTTTCAACTCTCGAAGATGGGAAGAATATTTGCTTTGCGTAAGGTGGTTGAAAAAGCTCAGAAAGGGTAAGAATGCGAAATTTCTACTTGCCTTAAAATGTAGTTTAAATGCAAGGTAGGTGGCATGTATATGATGATTGGCTTAAGTAAGCATGGAAGCCTAATTTACTTTGCAAGAAATCATTCTAGGGAAGGATGTTCAGAGCCGCTCTTTATGTAAGCCTGTGTCTGTGCTGACTTAGACCCACCAGTGAGTGCTTCACGTGGCTGATCTCCCTTAATCCTTACCTCATCCTATGTGGTAAGGCCTGCTGTTCGTTCTTAATTTAAAGATGGGGACGCCAAGGCTTTATGCACGCAGGTGACGCTGCCAAGGAGCACAGCGGAGGGCAGTAGAGGCAGGACCCATCCTGGGGTCTGACTGAGGATCCTGCCTGTACCACACCTGGGGATGTCCTATCCCCGATCGCAAGGTTCTCTTTGCCCGGCATGGCATGCTAGTGCTGGACTCAGTGCAGGGGGGGTCCCCCCGCCCCATTTTACTGAGGCCCAGTGGAGCCAGGACTCCGGCCCAGCTTTCTGACCTCCACTCTGCTTCTACCAAAACTTCGAAGAGGAAGCCCCAGAAATGCCAACCAAAGGCATGCATTAAAAGGGAGCCCTAGAACTGCTGGAGAAGCTGAGAATCGGGCTGGGGTCCCTCCACTGCTGCCCAGCACCAGACATGACCGTTGGCAGCACCTGCCATCACCCCATACCCCCCGAGTTCCCATAACTCCATCTCCCCGTACAGAGTACCATTCCCGCCTCCTGATCTGGCCAACCCCGGATCTCAGCGTCTGGCTGGGGACACGTGATGAGTGGTGCCCACGTCACGTGCTGATGTCCTCGCTGCAAGAGAGGCCGCAAAGCAGGTGTCTGGCCATTGTAGCTTTTGGAGTGAGAAGCAATGTTCCTTCCTCCCAATACTCAAAAAAAAGGTGGGGAGGTTCCCAGACCGTAAAGGGGTTAGAGATATCTGGTGGGCAAAACTAGCATTCTTGAGATTCTGGGTAAGAGTAAATGGTGTCTCAGGACATGCCAGTTGGCTCCCCGAACTTAGGAGCTGAAAAGCAATGGGCATCCGTCCCTTTCCTGCTTCCCCCGGGCTCGGGGCATGTGCTCTTCGCAGAACGTTCTGAAGCCTGTTCTCAGCTCTCTGCTTCTCTGTGGAAGCGATCTGCAGCCTCTGCCCTGGGTCTCATTCGTGGGCAGGAGGGGCTGTGTCATGTCGAACCATACATAAAAATAAGTTACGTGGACACTGAGGGACGGAGGCTTCCAGAGCCCCACACTCTGTCAGCCGCCCCAAGCCGGGAAGGGGAGAATGTGTTTGGGGTCTGGACCCTCTGCCCCTGTGGGCAGCTGGCTGGGGGAGGGCTGTGTGTTTGGGTCTTTCTCCTCATGCCCTCCTCTTCCCCCAGTCCTGACCTCCAAGGCAGCCAGGCATGGCTTGGAAAAGGCAGAGGCTCCCTGGGTTTGAGGGGTGACTTTTTTAGGGACCTCGGAGGAGAGAGAGAGAGCACCCGGGATGGAGCAAACCACAGCTGTGGGTGGGTCGAGGGCTCTTCCCACCGGACGAGCCAGTCTTTTGACCCTGTCGTGGCACAGGCCCTGATTGACAACCTGGGACAGCAGAGAGTTTCCTGCTCCTTTAAAAGAGATGAGCTTTGGGCTGTGATTTAAATATTTTAAATCTATTTGTTTGTGGGGTATTTATGACATGTCTGAGGCCTCCCTCCTCTAACATCTCATTTGCTGCTGTCACAAAGTGATTGCCCCACATTGTAAATGAGAAACTCAGCAGAACGGACAAATGACCACCGCCAACCCCTCACCCCGTCACGAGGCTGGTTCCCAACAGCGCAAGGATGGGAGCCCATGTTGCCGGACTCCCGGGTCAGAGTTATTCTAGATCAAAGATTTTGAGTCAGAGGACCCTTAAGTTCTCCTCATTTTTTAAGTGAGGAAACTATGGCCCAGATTGGTCAAATGACTTGGCAATGTTCTCACAGGTAGTTTGTGGCCGAATGGGGACCAGAACTGGCACAGAGCATGACGCTGAGAATTGAACGGAACCACGTTCAAATTCTACCTTTGTCTCCTTCCCAACCAGCCTGCCCCTGAAAATGGGCGCAGTCAGTTCCGTGTCATAGCATTGCTTACACAATGAAGTGAAATATAAACATTCAGCCACTAGAGCGGCAGCTAGCATGGCGTAGGGATGTAATCCATGCTGTGTCCTCTTTTCCCATCCTGTCTGGACTCCTAGTCCAGTGCTCCCACTGTGGCCTTGGCATGATTGTCCCTGACAGCGGAGATTCTGCCGATGTCCTGTCCCGTGGGCGTCGGGCTGGCCAACCCCCTCATTAACCACAATGACTTTGATTAAGTGCCAGCCTGTAATCCTAAAAGGGTCACGTTATTAGGAGCTCATAGGATTCCCAGTTGCAATCTAGGAAACTATCCTCAAGACAGCCGGATAATGGAGATTTCCCTGTCGTGTCTCATGTGCCACGATTTTATAAACAGTGATTGTACTCTTAGTTTTTTCCAACTTCTCATTCTCAAGGATTATTTATGCACACATCCTGCAAATGTGTGTCCCCCGCATTCCCAGGGTGGTGCCTTGAATGACCGTCCCTCCTCTCTCCCTCCCAGCCCTGATTTTTGGCTCTGTGATAACTCATTCTATTCCAAAGAGCTATCCACAAGGCAGGGCACCACAGATGAATTAAATCTGCTTCTGTGGCAACACTGCTCTTAAGCAAAATATATTGATTCCTGAAGCTTTGGACCCACTTTAATCAAGTAATCTAAACAGGGCTTAAGCTTCAAAAGCCGAGCGATGTGCCCGGCTTCAAAGCGCTTACTTACACTGAATTAATTTATCCGGGATGTACTAATGCTCCCCACAACCCTGCGGATTATAATGTTAGAGGTTGCAATCAGGGCTCTGATCGTATTCCCGAAGCCTGACCTCTATTGATTGTCATGAAAAAGACACAAAGAGAAGTGGGGTGCAGGGGAGGAGGGAACAAAGGGATGGGATCTGATTAAGACTGAACCCTCCCTGTCCACCGCTGTCCTGGGTTGCTGATGGCTCGGCCCCGGGCTGCCAGGGCTGGTTTTGGGGATGTGCACGTGTGTGGTGGAGAGGGAAGGGAACTAGACATCTGCTGTTTTGGGGGCCAAGCTGCCAATCCCCACCCTGCTGGTAGTTGCCTCTCCCCACCAATACGGTCAGCAAACTAGTTCTCCTTGACCTCAATACCGGCTTTCCAGTGAGGCCCCAACCACATCCCGGATCTGGAGCCTCTGACATTGGTACTCATTCATTCAACAGTTTTTTGAGTGCTTGCTAGGTACCAGGCATTATTCTAGGTCCTGGGGATATAGTAGTGACCAGAGTAGACAAGAATCCTTGGCCTCATGGAATTCATTTGTCACTGGGGTGGATGGGACAAGACTAACATCCTGTCTTTTTCCCTGTGATGGCCTGATGGTGAAATGGTCTCTAGAGGAAGGGAGAAGGGATAGGAAGTGGTCGGTGTGACTTCAATTTTAAGTCCAGTGGTCCTCGTTGGGAAGGTGACATTTGAGCGAAGACCTGAAGGAGATGTGGGAAGGAGCCACCATAGATGTCTGTGGGAAAGGCGCTCAAGGCAGAAGGAAAAGCATATACAAAGGCCCTGAGGTAGAGCATGTCTGCTGTGTTTGAGGGGCAACGAGGGGGCCCATGTGGCTGGGACAGCATAGGCAGAAGCAAGAGTAGGATGAAATGAAGTCAGAGACGATAGACACAAGGGCCAGATGGAGCCAAGGTCAGCCAGTGTGCTTAGTTCCCGGGCCACAGTCACTGCGTCAGGGTTGGATCAGTGGCAGGAACCATGAAGAATATGTCCTGAGGAGACAACACCATCTTGTCACCACATGGAGCCCGAGGATAAAGCCAAAATGGAGGACAGTAGAGCCCAGAGATGGGTGACATTGTCTGAGTCTCCCAGCCTACTGAGACTGAAAAATTCACAACACTTGGATTTTTCAATTTATGGGAGACAATGTATCTTCATTTTTGCCTAAACCATTTTGAATTGTTTTTTGCTCTCTAAACCTTGAAGGCATGAGAGCCCTACATCTTGACATGAACCTCAGAGGTAGAGCCCACACCCCAGGCATGAGTTTTCTCTCTGTATCATGCTGGGGGCCTGGTCTGGCCCCCCTTTCTCTTTAGAAGCAGGAAGGACCTTTGTGACTCACTGCCAGGAGACTAAGTGAGGGCACCTCCCCCCCCCAAAGCCTTGCCCTGCTCCCTCCCTTTTACTCATTCTGCTGCTAGGATGCCCCTGGGCAAGCAGGGGTGGGGGGTGGCAGCGCTCAGAAGCCCCCCTCCAAATTCTGCTTTCCTCCCTCCCACTCCATCTCCCTCAGTTTGTGCTTTTGGCCCTCTCCTACCTGTATTAGCACTGGTGAAGGACCTAATATGTGCCAGATTTTACATATGTCGAGTTTCCACATGATTGCATTTTTGCACTTTTTGCACCTCGAGGAGCACGCTGTGATATTCACCCAATAGGACCGTGATGGTGGACAGGCCAGCCTCCAATTCTCAAGGTTGGTGTGAAGGCACGTCCGTGGCTAAAGCTTTCAGATATGACTCCTGGATATCGTTGTCTCTTTGTATCTCCGGTGTCAGCGGAGGCCCCCTGTCCTTAGATATCCACATTAAACGGATTCAAATGCGGCTGTGTATGGTCACAGCCAGCCAGGCTTTCTCCAGTCTCTCTGGGGTTTTGTGGGGAGTAGAGGTGCTGGCGTATATTTTCCTGTTCTCCCCTGGCTTCAAGCTCCTCTGAAGTACTGATCACATTGCCCAGGTGTGGACGCCCCCCCCCGCCCCCCATTATTAACACAAGGCATTGGTGTATAGAAGACTATACTGAAAGGGTAGAGCGATGGAGAGGGATTACATCACAGTAGCAATAAAGGAAACCAAATATTATGCCTCCCTCTGTATTTGTTTATTTGGCCATTTCCAACAAGAGGACCCTCCATTTGGCCCTTTCTCATCCCAGCCATGTTGCTAAGACCTCTCTCTTCTAAACGGCTCACTCACTCCTCATTTTTCAGGTTCATTCCCCTTTCTCATCTCCCTTTCCTCTCATTCTCCCCACCCCCAGCCAACCAGATTCCCAGTCACTTTTGCAAAGAAAAGGAATTCCTTCTCCACTTCTACTCAGCTCTGGCATTACTGTGCTTATCAGGGAGCCCAGTCCTGTGGGTCCCTCTTCCGAGCTGCACAGAGGAAACAGCTTGGCTTTGCACGGTCTTCCCTTTCTCCCAGCTACCCCAGTCTCTGCTGGGGGAGGCGTGGATCCGTGATTGGTTCCCCAGTGTTATTTCTGAAGAATTCTATCACCTGCAAGGGGCAGAAGGAGCTACCGTGCCCAGCCTCTGTTTCGAGAAGTAAACTTCTCTTTAATAAACCCACAGATTTTACTGGTGACAAAATGAATGCTCCGCGAGGTGAGCTGGATCAATCACTTGTCCAGTGTAGCACAGCTAGTACCCGGGAGACAGCGGATTTGAATCCAGGTGTGAGGATGGCAAATTTGTGCCGTCTTTTACGGCAGCATTATGAATTGAATCCAGATCACATTGTTACATCTACCTAGACCCATCCATTCACATTCACTGAGTGCTTCCCATGTGGAAGCACTGGGCTGGGAAGGTAGGTGGTGGCGGGGGCGGTGGGGGTGAGGATGAACAATAAATGGTCCCTTCCCAGAATGAATTCTTCATCTCACAGGGAGACAGGCCAGATGGCCCATGAATTAGGGTGAAGATTCAGGAAGTTCAAGGAAAACGAAATAAACGACTCCAGAATCTCTTTACGTACATTAAAGAAGCAGGATAGCAGTGGTTATGAACTTGGGTTTGAACCCACGGCAAGTTACTTACCTCCTCTCTACTTCACATTTTTTCAGATGCAATGTGACGATAATAACGGTACTTCTCTTATAGGCTTCCTGGGGGTCAAGTGAATTCACTCATGTAATGTACTTAGAACAGTGCCCAGCACTTAGCAGATACTCCGTGAATGCTAGTATTATGATCAAATAATGTATGCTATGCTTGGCCAACAATTATTTTCCTTCTAAATATCATGAGCCCTGGTTGACCGAGGAGGAAGTTGAAGCTCAGGGGTGAGGGAACGTCCTTCACTTCAGGGAGCCGTTTTTGGCAGACCCAGTCCTAGAACGCAGGTCTTTGGATGCAGGGCTGTACTCTTTCCAGTATGTCCAACTGACAGTGGAGAGTGCAGGACAGACAGCTAGGCAGGCTTGTAGAAAAGGTGGGACTTATGGGGAATGGAGCAGATTGGATCTAGGAATGGATGATAAAGAAGGTTCATGTGACAAAAACGACTAGTTGTCCACCAAAATGTGTTCTCCTCATCTTGCATGGTGACAGTGTTGAAGATGGACACATGCTGCCCATGTGGGGACTACATTTCCCATCCTGCCTTGTGGCTAAGTGTGTGTCCATGTTGAACCGTTCTCCTCAAGGGAATGTGAGTAGAAGAAAGTGATCCCCTCCCAGGCTGGCACCTTAGGACCTGGAGTGTACCTCTTCCATGCTCTTTTCCCCTTTTGTGCTTCTCTATGTTGAAAAACTGGATTTCTACACCACCACACCCTCAATCCACCGCCAACCAAAGTTTTGTTCTACAGCCTATTCAGTGAGGGGTTTACTAGTTATTCACTCAGATGTCATGGAAATGTCAAATTGCAGTAAAGTTTCCGAAAGCTTATTCTCAATGTCATGACTTAATTCATGGTATTGCTACTAAGAAGTTTGGGTACTTGAACTTTCTGCAGACCACACTTTAAGTAACACTGCTCTTGGGGACATAGAGACAAAATGGAAAGTACCAGGGTTCCTGATGGCTGCATGGGAAAGAGAGGCCTGTTGGCCTGGAACATTCCAATTGGACGGTTACATAAAAGAAGAAACTTACAAATCCATGATCTTAAGCCACTGCATCTTAGGATTGCTTCTCAGGGAGGTGTGTTTTACCCTAATACAGATGGGTCATGCCATCTATTAAACGAAGAGTGGGCTTTCACACCAGGCAAAACGACCCCTCCGAGGCCCATGCTGTAGATGGGCTGGACCAAGCTCTGTCACCTCTCTGTGACATTCCTGAGCAAAACTGTGTCTGTATACCAAAGGATGATACAAGAGCCACTGGTTCCCTGCCTGCAGCCCCCTTGCTAGATGTCTTACAATTTATAGGCTCTTAGTATGCCTTGGAACGATTTGGACCCAAGCAAATCCATGTTCCAGGGCTCAAATGAAATCATAGGTATTGAAGTGCTTTGAAAAAAGCATGGCAAGCAAAGTTTAGCTCATAAAGCAGCTGGAGACCAGAAAGGATGGAGATAAGGATTTAGGGACCCATAGGCAGATCTCCATGAGTTCTGAGAGACCCTAAGGGGCACTGAGCAGGATCTAAACCTGGAAGTGAGACCAAAATGCTTTTGATGCCTGGAGTCACACTGTTTCCAGCTGTGTGGCCTCTGGTGGGTCACGTAGCATCCTCTCTCCGAAGGAGGATTGTTATGACATTGCAGGATCAGTGTGAAGATCTGGGAGAAGGTACGTGTGAGAAGACCTGAGTGCACCTGTGTGTCAGCCAGGGCCTGGCAGGAAACAGATGGCACATTCGAGCTGAGTGATCAGAGAGCGTAATAAAGAGCAACTTACAAAGGTGTGGCAGGGATGGGAGGCCTAACAAGGGGCAGTGAGTACCTGGCTAGTGATGGTGTGTATAGTGTGGGGAAGGAATCGTTACCTCCCCCAGGCCTGAAGGGGAGTGGACGGGGCAGTTATGAGACTCTGGAAGCTTTGTTACATCTGGGTGGCATGACAGAGACAAACATCCAACAGGAATGGCAGCCAGCACCAAGACGGAGGCCGCCGCCCTGTGGAGTCTCTCTAGGGAGCGAGCTGGGAAATATATACCCTGACCTTACTCTCTTCCCACCCTCCTAAATCCTGCTGCTGCTCCCACTGGCCAGACTCTGATGAGAGGCAGGGGAAAAGGGGCTCCTTGATGCTGATCGGCCTCCCGGGCACAGAAGAGGATGGAGAAGCAGGAGAGAGGACCCACCCACCGTCCAGTGACTATATACCCCCCCATCACCATAGGGGTTACAGTGCCACTCTGGCTGTAATCGTTAATGAGAAGGCCACATGCATCTTCCAAGGCCCCACTTCGCTGAAGATTGGACCTCCTGGTGCAGGCCCGCGGGTCTGTTCTCACCTCGAGCAGAGTTTGAGCAATGGTTCTTTCTGTGCTGGCTTCTCGCCAGATCCTTTTCCACCCCTTTATTCGTTCTTCTCTGTTGTCCTTGCCTAAGAAACCACCATCTGGCCACAACCTGCCTGAGGAAGGGCTTCGTGAGCCGAGGACCTGCGCTACGGCCCCCGCTGCCTCACGAGATGATTAGTGGCTGCTGGTCAGCAGATGAAGCTCAGTGGCATCTAATATCCACATGTCCCCCCCACCTCACGAGGAAGGCTGCGGCCTGTTGAAGGCATTTCACACAGAGAGCCGTGATTGCTGCAGCAATAATTTCCTTCAACAGCCATTAAAACACTTCTGAATGTGTTTTAAAAAAGAAAAAGAAGAGAAGAAAAGGGCAGACGGGGGGTGGCAGGAGTCCTTCCCATTTCCTGGCAAATATCAGTGTTCACAGAGTGAACTTTAATTGGATGGGATGTTAATACCAGCGCGCTTGCGGTTATTAGCGCCTCGACAGGGCCCACCTTTCACCGCGAGCTCAGCCTGGAGGTCACGCCTGCCCCTGAGACCTCCAGATAAAGTGCAGGTGGAGCCCAGCTCTCCTTGGGGTGCTTCATGCCCGGGCTGCCCGGCGGCACCCTCCCGTCCGAAGGGATGTTGTCTCAAGTCTTCCCGAGTTAATGAGCCTTCTCAGTTCAGCTCCTTCCCTTAGCAGAGCAGCCAGCCCTTGGGCAGGGCCCGGGCTCTGCCTCGTGGTCCGTTTACCAAAAGGTAGGAAAATCAGGTTGTGGCTTCATGCATTCACTCAACAAGTATCTCCAGAGGGTCTCCCAGGTGCCAGGAGCTCCGGATGTGGAAGCGGCCGCCGGGAGGGTTTGCAGCATGTTGAGGGCTCGTAGAGCACTGACAGGGCCCAACAGAACCAGCATGTGGATCAAGGGGCGGAGAGAGACTCCCGGAGCTCCAGCTGCTGGACGCTGGAGGCCAGGGCTCGCCTGGGGAGAGGTGGGGCAGCCAAGGCAGCAGGGGGTGTTCATCGGGCTGCAAGTATTTCAACATGTTGCCAGTTGTCATAGCCCTAGTGATATTTGGCAGCTGAAAAAAAAAAAAAAAAAAGCCCAGCCATGTCTCCCACATGGAGTTTGCCTCCTTATAAGCACCAAGAAGCAGTTTGTCTTTTCCGTGCTTATAGTAGGGATATTGGTTGTTTTTTTTTTTAAGATTTTATTTATTTGACGGAGACAGAGACAGCCAGCGAGAGAGGGAACACAAGCAGGGGGAGTGGGAGAGGAAGAAGCAGGCTGATAGCGGAGGAGCCTGATGTGGGGCTCGATCCCATAACGCCGGGATCACGCCCTGAGCCGAAGGCAGACGCTTAACCGCTGTGCCACCCAGGCGCCCTGGGATATTGTTTTTAAAATCTTGCCCCAAGTGAAAGCAGCAGCCAAAGGGTTAAGGGACTCATCCCAGCAGCAAGCTAACAAGAGCAGCTGCAACTTTCCCCCCAGACCTTTCTCGTCTGCTGTTAAATTTCCCTGACTCTCCTTGGCTGAGGCGGATTTGATGCTTGCTCTCCCGTCTCCTCGTTCGGCTGCCTCTGGAACAAACCCCTTTCCTGGCTGCTGGCTGTCTCGGTGACCTTGCTCTGGCTGCAGCTCCGTTTTCTGTGCTCAACCTATGTGGACCCAGTGACAACTCAGGAGACCAGTTTCAGGGCCACCAAGGCACCGGGGCTGCTCGGCAGAGCCCGTTCGTCTTCGTTTCCTGCGAGACGGAGCAGCATTCCCGCGCGTCTGCCCTGTCGGGGCTGGTGACTCCAGACAGCTGTCCCCGGCACCCTGTCACCCCACCCGCAAGGAGGTAAGTGGAGTTTGCCCACACACCTGGGGTCACGAGACAACTGTTTCAGAAGAAAGGCCTGCTCTGTCCCCTCTTGTTGCCTCTCTTGAGCCCAAATGATGGGCTGTGAGGACTTCCAAACAACTTCCTGACGCCATTTGCCACACGCAAGGGCTGAGTGGTGTTCCCGGCGGAAAGCTCTCCCCTAGGGACAGGAAACACTCTCACAGCTGCCCACGGAGTGGCATGGTTCCTCCCATTTTTGGAGTGAGGGTCACAGAGGATGAGTCTAGTTTTGTGCCCGGAAAGTAAGAGCTGTAACGTGGTTACTCTTGACATCCCTTGTCCGTGGAAGGGGTTTTGCCAGCATTTGGCAACTCATCAACCCTGGAGTTCTGGTCACCCTGTGCTCTGAGGGTGACTAACGCTACCAAGAAGACAGAAATGCTGAGAAACAAAGGGGCGGTGGCTGGGGGGGGGGTGTGGAGGCGGCAGAGGGACACAGTTCATGGTTTACAAAGTTAGAAGCTGTGGCTTTATTTTTCTTACAAATTACCAAAGGGGAGAATGGATGCCATCTCTACTCTTCTGGGTTACCCTGAGATCAAGTCTGCCAGGTTTCCTTAAAATCCGTTTGTGTTGATGTGCTTGTAAAAACCAAGTTACAGAACAGCAAATCTGATATGACTCTATTTGCATAAAAAGACAGGTGTATACAAGGGATCTGTGCACATCCACGGCTGTAGAGAAAATGTTGGAAGAATATACATTTTAGCGAATTCCTTCAGACTTCGGACACAGAAAAGGCTTTCTTATCTGTGAGACAATATGTCTGATGAAACGCAGCAGTTTCCCTTTTTGCTTCAGCTGCTGGGAAGCTTAGATTTAAATTTGTATTCTGTTTATAGTAGTGGTTCCCCTGGAGAACCTTGACTGCAAATGAGAATCAGTTGGGCAGGTTTAATAAAGCCCAGGGCCCAGGCCACACCCCAGAACAGTTAAGTCAGAATCTCTGGGGAATGGGACTCAGCATCTTTTAAAATATATATATATTTTTTTATTTACTTGAGAGAGAGCACAAGCACGGGGAGCAACAGGGGGAGAGGGAGAAGCAGGCTCCTCCCTGAGCAGACAGCCCAACATGGGGCTTGATCCAGGACCCCGGGGTCATGACCTGAGTTGAAGGCAGATGCTTAACCGACTGAGCCACGCAGGCGTCCCTAGGATCTTTTAAAATCCCCGAGTGATTCCGTCGTGTGGCTCCCGGTAAACTCCAGCTGCTCTATTTGAGTTCTGGCTTTCTCATGTCAAAAAGAAAGGAAAAGTGCTCACCTTTATTTACATTTTCCTTGGATCTGATTTTTATTTACGTGTAGTTTTTCAATTTAATTTTGTGTATTCTTGTAAATTGCTTCAAGTCCTCTATAGAACAAGATACAATAGAGACAAAAATGATACACTTGTGTTCAAGCCATATGACAACCAGTGCAGAGCTGTGTGATTTCAGTGAGGAGAATATCTATTGTATGCGTGTACCCACTGGGAAGGAGGAGGAGGGGCCCCAAAATCCCATCAGGCTCCTGGGTGTGGGGTGAGTTTGCCCTAGGGAGAAGCCCACATCTCCAATTCCAAGAAAGACACCCTTCGGACTAGCAGCTGCCCTGACAGACACCCTGTTTGTGGGTGGGAGCAAGGGGAGTGTGGAGAATTCAGTTTGGTGGGGCAGCAAAGCAAGGTTTACTGAGCGATAGTAAAATGATAGTACAAAGCTCCCAAAGAGGGAGGGGACCCAAGAAGTTTGCCAAGAATTCAAATTTTTTAAGAAAGAAGTTCCAGGAATGTGTCAATATATTTTCTTCCTGATTACCTGAGGAAAAGTTGGCCTGCTAAGTAAGGCTTGTGCGTGGGTCCAGGGGACCGAGAGATCTGACTCTCTCCTGAGGGGAATGTCCCCATCACAATTTGCTAAGATGGGGCTGATTGGGATAATTGCCTCCCACTGGAATCAGGGTCACTGTTGGGGGGCGGGGAGTGGAGCCAGGTGGAGCTGGTTCTGGAGGAGGGGAGGAGGGGGAACCGTTTTCTCCTCAGACCCAGATTGCCCCCTTTTGAATGTCCCCCTGTGAGTCAGCCCTTGGGACTCCTTAACAAGCCCATCATCCGGGTTTAACTAGAGCTGGAGCAGAATGGCGGAAAGGGTGGCTATTGCCTTGAGCACCGGTTGCAAGTTTAATGCCCACAGGGCCAGAGAAGCAGAGAAATGTGAGCAAAGCCTTAGGGTGCAGGAGGAATGGGGGGGGGAGGCAGAGATGGGGACTGTGATGGAGTGGCTCAGAGAGCATTTGAGGGACATGCAACCTCAGATTGAAGTGGGGGTTCAGGCAGGGGTGGTTTGAGGACAGCAAGTAGGGTAAGGTGCTGGGGAGACAAGGGCCAGAGGAGAAAGACCTCCAGAAGGGAGGTGATGCCACCAGCTAATGGCATCTACTTTGAAATTTTGCCCAAGGGCACTGGTGGCCACCTGGACCAGGTGAAACCTTAAAGCTCGGAAGCCTCACAGACGTGTAACTTTGGTCACAGGCAAGGGAAGGGAATGTTGGTAAATTGCCCAGCAGCTACTTGGGAAGGTGAAGTGGCATCTCTTATTAGCCTAGGGACTTCATCCACATTGTCACAGATGCCCTGAGAGTCCCATCTGGGGTTACAGTGCCCCCTCGCCCCCTTGGCATCCAGCTCTCGCCTAAGTCCTAGACAGAAGTGACCGGAGTTATCTGAAGGAAGTCAGAGCTCATGCTGGTGAGAGCAGAAGCTTCTAGAACCCATGGGACTGATGTTAGCCGGCTTATTGCCCAGGAGACGATACAAGAGGACTTAAAAATAGCATCTTCTATAATTGCTTGAGTCTCTGGGTGTTTAGTAACCATGTCTGGCAGTCTGTACCCAAGACAGGCCGGCTGTGGGGAAAGCCATTGTTAAAATAAAATCATTAGCTTAATAGGCTTGATGAAAAGGTTGGCAAGATGGGAATTTCCTCTTGCAATATGTTCTCCACTCAAAACAGTCCCTGAAACCAGTAGGCCATGTTAATTATTGACTAAAATGCCCTGATATTGCTCAAGTTTTTTTTTTCCTTAAGGACCTAACAAACATTACCTCTGAAAACAGCTTGAAGTCCCCAGAATTTGCAGCCTCAAACAGGCCTATATGTTATTTAACTGCTTTCCTTTCCTTATTATCATTTGCTTTGTTCCCTAGTGACTATGTGCACACACTCCACACACACGTACACACACACGTGTGCACACACACATGCACATGTTTTGCCATTTTCCAAAGGAAAGCAATGTCAGCTAATGAATTGAAAGCACAGAAGACCATTAGCAAGGCCAAGTGCCCAGTGATGTCAACATAGTGAAGAAGATCAAGCCAAGAATAATGCAACCCGAGAGAATTGTGTCGAAGCAAAAAGGACCAGCACTAGGTGAACTGCTACAGAAGTGTCTGGAAAAACGAGTCCTTCCAAAGCCTTCCTGCGGCAGGTGAAGATGGCCACAAGTTCTTGCTCGATCTCCCACTCCCTGCACCCTGCCCGGGAGACGGAGTTGACTTCCACTGAGCCTGGGATCGCTTTTGCCGAGTGAAAGCTCTGTGCCCGCTCAGGGCCTGAGTCTGCAGGTGGTCCAGCAGCTTCCCCTTTGTGCTTTCTGGGAGCCCTGAACTGTCAGGTGACAAGTTTGACTGTTTGCTGGAGCCCTGTGGGGGGAGGGAGAGGCCCCGAGACTCCACGGAGAGTGCGAGGCCCAGTGTTCCAGTGCCGACATCCAGAGGACTCTAGCTTCAGCTGCCATCTGGCTGCAAACACATGAGAGAACATCCCACAAGCTGCAGAAGAGACACCTGGTCAACCCACAGAACCGAGAGGGAGAAAAATGATAGTTATTGTTTTAAGCTGCTAATTTGGGGGCTGGTTCATTATGTAGGAGGAGATCATCAAAACACTGCTCAAGTGGAAACGGAGGGCACACTTCCTAAGAGACGATTTCCTGCCACTGTTTAGCCCATCACTGCTCTGATTTGACTACGCCCTTGCTTGGCTTTCTAGGTGTTGCCTTGTCTCAGTTGGTGGGATTAGCAGCAGTGAGACAGGAGTCAAGGCCCGGGAGCAGAGGCCTTTCTTGCAAAACTGCCATGTCTTCAGACCAACTGGGCAGTGCATCTCAGGACCGCAGGCCATTGGCACGGGCAGCTATCCAATGAGGGGGTGGGCAGGCAGGGCAGAACACATGGGTCCTGGTAAAGAAGGCAAGAGGGGTCTTCATGCAGCAGGAAAAAGAAAAGTGCCAGATTCTAACCAAATAGGCCCAGAGTGTCTGGGAAGACAGGGGATTGTTTTCCTGTCTTTATAACACCAGTTTGCTGGCCAGTGTCTCAAAATAGAATTCTGTGACCCTAATCCAGTTCTTCCTTGGAGGAAAAGGAGAATGGTTTGAACTCAGTTACAGAGCTGGGACTTGGGCATTGGGCCAGGCACCCTCCTGCACACTATCTCCTACACATCTATGGAGAGACTGGGTCACTTGGGCTGGCTTTTGGTTGCTTGAAATCTGAAACTTCTAATTAGAGTTAACTTGAACCTTGAGGCTTGTGTTATATTTATTTTAATTTAGTCCCCTTTCAATTCAAGATAGAAAGAATGTGGCAAAAATAATAAAAAGGAAACAGGGTAAAAGAACCCATGTGTAGTATTAGCTTTGGGAGAAGTGGAAATGTAGAAACAGCAATGTTTGAACGAGTACATTTTCCCCTGCAAATATAAATGTGCCAAGAGGCAGTTAAGATGTGCTTTCTCCTTGGTTTTCTGATTCACATTTCACCCTGACGTCTGAGCAGCTTCAACGTAAGTTCACAGTAAACCATTTCCTTCTTATTTATACTAAGTCAAGATTTAAGGGCTTGGTTGTATTTGAATACACCAAAAGCTTACAGAAAGAGAGAGACTTTTAAGCGCCTCGTTATTGTTGATCCATAGAAGAAATCCGCTCCTGTCACTTGCAAGGCACATAAAGGGGATGTAAAGGAAGGGTTCGTGGTCGGGATGACCTGTTGTTTTCTGTGTCTACTGCTGCGAGATCAAAGGACTTCTCATCGCCCAGAACTGTTCAGCACCAGAACCAGCTTGAGTGGGGACGAAATGTTTGTGTGTGTGAGTTTCTTTCTAGAATGGTTTGGGAATGGCAACATTTGCAGGCAGGAAGTCACAGCTTTGTTATTCTTGCTACACTTATTAATGAGTCACAATTCATTTATTTTTAAAAGTAGCTATAAATAAAGCCAGGGCATGGTTTTAGCACTGTTTAAACTGAGGGATTATTTTGCCTTTTTTTTTTTTTTTTTTTTGTGAATCACTAGAGCAATTAATAAAATACCCTATATCCATTGAGGCCCATATATTGGCAATGCCCCTCCCCTCCAGATCTCTCTAATATTAAATATTATACCGTTAGAAGGCACCATGAAATATTGAAATATTTATGGACACACATAATATTTACACATGGAGGAAAAAAGGATGCAAATGGGGTAAATTGCCCTATTTTTTTTTTTTTAATAAGTCTCCCATTTCCCCCTATTTTTGCCGGATTCACTGAGTGGAGTCTTTCCTTGTCTCCCACGACCAGATTGCTCTGCCCAACAGAATGTGAGCAATCGAAACACACAGCACCCCCGAGTGGAACGTGCTCAGTGGATTGGCTTGACCGCTTGCCCCGCGGTCTGGCACCGTGAGACGAACCCACCCCAGGTAGTGGCTGATCTTTAAACTTCGGGCTTGACAAAAGATATCTGAGGGGTAAACTTGGATCAACCGAAGCCTCAAGCCAAGCCAGCCAACTCACAACACTCAGAAATAAGTGTGTGTCGTCCCAAGGCACTGAGATCTTTGGAGTTGTGACACAGCATTAACTCAGCAACTGTTGACTGATAGAGGAGCTTTCAGAGGAGTTTAAAAATTCATTTTTTCTACATCTGTATTTCCAATTTTTCGACCATGAACAAATGTTATTAAATTGACTCAGTCGGGCGTTACATAGTGAGCACGACCGTAACCTGCCCCTGTGGTAGAGACTGGGAATGCGGTGGTGGGAGAACAGTTGGGAAGACCTGCCCTCGTAGGACTTAGATCTGATGGGGGAGGCGGGCATCCATCCAACCATGGCGCACACGAACAACGGGAGCGGCGACGATGCCGCGTTACAGATGCGAAGCGCGTGGGGGCCAGAGGCACGCAGAGAGCAGAGCTGCGACTCCGACACACGAGGAGAAGCTTCCCTGAGGATGGGACTCCCGAGCTGACGTCTGGAGATGGGCTAGGAGCTAGCCAGGTGAAGTGGTGTCATACAGCCGAGCTCTATTTATCAGGCTCCGCCCCAGTGCACGTTACAGGCAATGTTTAGCCCGAGGACCAAAGGACCATTGAGCTTGACATAAACCCGCTAGAAGCTAGACAGCAGGCGCCCCTAGCTGCCCGTCAAAATCCTCGCTTCCCCTTGCACAGTGTAGGAAATTGTTACTGAAAAGTGGCTGCCCGACCGCGAACTCCTCTCCCAGGTGCCCTTGTGTCCGGGTGCCGTGGTCCGAACCAACAGGACTGAGCCCCAGTGATGAGCGCTGTTTCTGGGCTGGGACCGTTCGGAAGCTGGTGGGCCTTCTCCACACCCGAGCTTTCCCCCTCCTCCAGCAGATGACCCTGACCACAGTGGCACTCTGAGTGACCGTGTGGAAGAAAGCTGACCGTCAACCAGAAACACCTGCCTGGGAACACCTCCCCCCCCTGCTACGTGAGCAAGAAACCCTCTTCTGTCCGACTCCTGAAATCTGGAGGCACATTCGTTACAGCATCTGTGTTCCGTGGATGAACAGAAGACCTATTTTAAACGTGGATTCAGTATTTTCCTGAGTCACACATCTACGCACACAGCCAACCTTTTAACCAGGTGGAATATTTCCTGTATGTGAATTGAACTTTACGCCCAATTTTCCTTTTTCCCCACCTGGTAGGACCTTTGTGGTGTGGGTCCTGCATGTCACACCTGATTGCTGAGTTGGGTGGAACTGCTTGCTTTTATAGACTCTTCATTTTGTTTGCTTCTCCGCTTTCATGAATTCTTATAGGTGATGCTGACATTTCCAGCGTGAGGAATGTTTTACACAAATCAGAGGTGCTCTGCTGGAACCTGAAACACATTACCTTGAAAGAAATACCGTATTTACTCACATAAATCTAAAAGGCCACATTTGCAAGGGTGGATGCCAGGCCGAGGAGCCTGATTTGGGAGGCAATGGGGAGCCATCGTGAGTTCTCTAGTGGGGGAATGATATGAATGAAGAGGTGTTTTAGGAAGATGAATCTGATAGCACACAGAAGAAACGAGAAAGAAAATAGCTCCGAGGCATAGGGACCAACTGTTGCAATAATCCAGTTGTGAAATAAAGAGGTCTTGTCTGGGATGGTGCTAGTGGGAATGAAGAGAGACAGGTGACCAGGTGAGGCTGCAGGAAAGAGCGAGCCGCATGTACCCACTGTTCCCAGCTCATCAACCGCTCTTCCCAAACCCCAGAGGAGACCAGTTCACTCATAGGGTTCCCTTAGCACTAGCTTCCCTGGGAAAATAACACCACAGGTAGGATTATTAAAGTTATGCTACTGATTTTTAAAGAACGCTCAGAGAAAAATTCCTAATTGCTCCACTAATTAAGAAGGAGACAAATGAACTATTTCTTCAAATTGTTTCTTGTAGCTGACTAATCTCTAGAGAAGAAAAGATTGTACGTCTTAGATGGGGTGGGGTAGAATTACTTACACACATTTTTCTGCTGGAATGAGAGAAGTCAGCTAAAAGCTAGGATGCTAGCATGAGAGAAAAGCGAATGCCTGAAAATGTCTTTTTGAAAGCACTGGCAAGTCGCCTCTCTGACGTGTGCTCTGCTGGAGGAAAAGTCAGCCTGCCAGGCTTGAATCTGGCTCTGCCTTCCTCCCTGACCTCACCTTCCCCAACTCTCCTCTGCACAGAGGGCTGCCGAGACAGGTCTGCTTTCTGTTCCTCAAACGCACACATTCATCTGTATCTTGGGGCCTTTAGCCAGCTCTTCGCTGGGCCTGGAATCATCTTCCCATTGGCTTCTTCTTGTTCCTTACATTTCATCTTAAGTAGCCCCTTGCGGAGTCTTTCCCAACATCCCAATCTAACGCAGCCTCCACCCTCTACCTCCGTCATCCTCAACTGTGTCTCCTGGTTTTAATTCTCTCCAAGCATTTATTTCATTTTGACATCCTCCCATGTATCTACTTCCCTGCTTGTTGTCAGTTTCTCCTGCTAGAATGTAAGCCCCATGAGAGAGCACCTAGCCAGCCTGATTCCCCACAGTACCTGTACTTTCTAGAACAGTCCCCACATATAGTAGGAGGTCTGTACTTCATCTAATGACCAAGTCAGGGACTAATGCTGAAAGTGCCTAATGAATTAACCCCCAAATAAATATTCTCTTCTCAGGAAAGCTTATTCAATGAAAGTTTTTTCCCTCTGTGGTTACATTTGATTAAGAAATATATTTTCGCAATCATGACTGAATTTTTCCAATCTGTATTTTATATCAGACAAGTAGACTCTAGGAAAACATAAGGTTCCTAATCAAGGAGAAAAAAAGCCAAACATTTAAAAAATCATCTCTGGGGGAAGTACAGCCTTAAACGCAAGTCATGAATTTTATGCATGGTTTCTGTGGCTACTTAGCATCTCCCCTATTCTTAAAGCTACAGTATCTTCTTGGTAGCACCTATCACAGGGTTATGCACACATTCAAAATTCAAAAAATATCAACTCTTATCCTTGAGTTGGAGGATAAGACAGTGTTTGCGATCTGTGGGGTTGGGTATGGCTGAGAAGTCCAAAATACACTGTTTATCACCACCTCCAGAAAGTCTTTCCTGATTCTCCCAGGCAGAACTGAACTTTTTCCTTCTCTGCTCTCATAGCACTATTTGACTCTATAACCCCCCTGGTGTCTAACACCAATGAGGTACTTAATAGATACTCCGTTACATGGATGCATAAATGCATAAAATTATATAAGAAAAAGCTGTATGAATTGGGACAAGCTTTAGAAATCACTTAGCCAATGTTTCCCAAAATTTAGTTATTGCATCCCCCATCACAATTTTGGGCATACTATCAATTCTTACATGTCGAAGTCAATCTTTCTACTTAAATGCATTTGTATTTTAAGAAATATGCATCATCAGGGCACCTGGGTGGCTCAGTCATTAAGCATCTGCCTTCGGCTCAGGGCGTGATCCCGGCGTTTTGGGATCAAGCCCCACATCAGGCTCCTCCGCTGGAAGCCTGCTCATTCCTCTCCCACTCTCCCTGCTTGTGTTCCCTCTCTCACTGGCTGTCTCTCTTTCTGTCAAATAAATAAATAAAATCTTTAAAGAAAAAAGAAAACTGTGCATCATAATCAGCAGAAAACTGGCATGGCTTGCCGTAAGTAGAAAGCAATCCCCACCCCTCTAAAAACCAGTGAAAGAAAAAAAAATCTAGCTTGGTCTTATTGGCTGAATTGAGCCCCCTTCCCCCCCAATTCCTGTTGGAGTCTTAACCCCTCGTACCTCAGGCTGTGATTTTGGGATGGACCTTAGACGTATTTAAGTTAAAGTCGGGTTGTTAAAGTGGCCCTAATCCAATATGACTGATGTCCTTATAAGAAGAGATTAGACACAGAGACACCAGACATGTGCACCATAGAGGGGAGCAATGAACACAAAATAAGAAGACAAGCCAAGGAGTGAGGCCTCAGAAGAAACCAAGCCCACCAACACCTTGATCTTGGACTTCCAGACTCCAGAACCCTGAGGAAATAAATGTCTACGATTTAAGCCCACCAGTCTGGTCCCTTGTTATGGCAGCTAGAGCAGGTTAATGCGCTGCGTCTTACTGCCTGTGAGGGACACTGAGCCCGAAGTCTCATTTGGTTGAAAAATACGATTATAAAAGAAAGAGAAGTGTTTGTTAAAGACCTACTACCACCAACTGAGACTTTCTCCTTGACAAAGAATTAAGTAGAAATTAAAAGGAAATTATTTTTTCCCTATAAGATTTGTATTGGTCACGCTGGAATATGCTGTATTAGAAATAATCGCAGTGTCTTAACACATCAAAGATGTATGTCTCACACCTGCTATGTGTCCTGCACAGGCTGGCAGGAGGATCTCCCCCACCAGGTCACTCGGGGCCCTAGGCTGATGAAGTCCCCACCATCTGGAATATGTGGCACCTTCTGTCACCAGGTGTGAGGAGGAAAGGAGTCTTGTGCGTAGACTTCCCACCCTCTCAGACCCAAAGGGGCGCCCGTTATGGCTGCTTGCATTTCATTGGCCAGGACTTATCCCATGACCCCTACAAGCAAGAGGACCAAGAAATGTAAGCAAACACATGCTTCTTCAGGGTGTGTTTCTGTTACTTCCACAAGATGCTACTTAATATCATATTCCTGTCCTTAAAAATCATCTCAGAGATGCATCCATGTTTTGGAAAAAAAAAAAAGATCTGAGACAGTCTCTTAATTGCAGAGCTGAAATTCACAACCTAAGTGCTTATTTGGTTTTATCTACTCTCTTCCTGGTGAGTTTGCAACCAGAGCTCTCTGATCTCTTCAGGTCTATACTTAAGCTCTTTCCACTCAGCCCTGGGAGCACAACAGTGTAGCAACTAGAACAATTTGGATGTTTATTTTTGGCGCAAGAACTTTTCGTTGTTTATAACGGGAAATATTCTAAAGGCTGATACTGACACTGAAGAACTGAAGGCAGCTTGTCCCATTTAACATTTCATCCGGAACACGCAGAGACCTTTCCCACTCATGTTTGAGGCGACTACATCTGCAGAATCAATGAGAACGTATGATTGCTCAGTGTTGTCTGGTTAGCATCCAATTATGTACAGTGTATTTATTTTAAATTTAGAAGAGGCACACAAGAGATTTCCAGGAACAAAATGAGAAGAAATTGGCAGCGCACTGAATGGAAAAAATTAATGACTTGAATTATACAGCCTGTGAATCAAAGCCGACAAGACGGGGAGCGAAGGGGAAACAGGAGGGTGCAGTTGTTCAGGCTGTAGTCTGCCGACAGTCCTGAGCGGTGTCTGAAAAGTATCACCCACCACGCAGCTGTCACATCCTTTATCTTCACGGCAAGGCTGGGCTTTTTGGATCATGAATGTGTCACAGTTTCAGGGGTACCAAAGTGATGCCCCTAAACAGACTTCCATAACAAACTTCCTTTTCGAAAATAGATTTGACTCTTAAGATTAAGTGAAATCACTTTGTCGGCTCCACGGGGCAAGAGGGAGGTGGGGAGTGAGGAGAACCAGAGTAAAGAAACACAGAGTGGGGCTCTGGGCATTTCTGCTGATGGAAGGCATCGGTATTTGTGGAGCTCCTACTCTGTGCTACACCTGTTATGTGTCAGGGACCTTCCCACACAGTGTCCCATTTATCCCTCGGGATTCTTGCGGAGTTTAGAGGCAAAGAAGCTGAGGTCAGACTGATTGCCTTGCCCTGGGTTGAACTGTATCCCTTCAAAATTCATACATTGAAATCCTGGCCCCTAATACCTCAGAATCTGACCTTTCTTGGGCATAGGGTCATTGCAGAAGTCATTAGTTGAGATGAGGTCATACTAGGGTAAGGTGAGCCCCAAATACAATATGACTGATGTCCTGATAAAAAGGAGAAATTTGGGGACAGACACACACACGCTCGCACACAAGGAGGATGCCATTAGAATGAAGACAGGAGTGATGCTTCTAGAAGCCAAGGGTGCCGACGATTGCCAGTAAACCCCGCAGAAGCTGGGAGAGACACATGGAACAAATTCTCCCCAAAACCTACTGAGGAGAAACCTACCCAGCAACACCTTGATCTCGGATTTCTGGCCTCCGGAACTGAGAGACAGTGAATGCTGTTGTTTGAGCCCTCGGTCTGTGGTCCGTTGTTCTGACAGCCCCAGCAAATGAATACAACATGCTGATGAAGCAGAGGGCCCCTGGGCCCATCTGCGGGCGGTGCCTGAAAGCTGTTCATGGGGGAGGGAGTTGGGAGCCTGGCAGACTGCAATCTCAGGGCGTCCTTAGCCATGCAGACAAAGACTGTGTAGGTTGAAGCCTGAGCCTCCGGGGCTGGGAGTCCCTGCTCGCATGGAGGGCTAGCTGCTGGGTCTGCACTGTGTTACCTTTATGGATCAATCAGACTCCCCGTGTCTTTTGTCATGTGTCCTGTGAGTTAGGTCTTATGATTCCCGTATTACACCTGAGAAAAGAGACTTGCACACTGCAGTCGATGGGGAACGGAGACCTGAACCCCAGCCTTGCAGATGACAGAGGCTGGTCTGTGCACATGGTTGGTGCTGCCCCATTCAGAGCCCTTGGATACACTCTCCTGCCGGGCCTCCCCTTCCGAGGCTCATTCTTTGGCTTCCTGGCCCTCTTACCTCTTATCCACCCTTTCTGTGGTTCCCTCTGGACTTCAGTGACAGGCTTACGTGTGAATTGCATCATAGACGGTTGAAGCCGTGTTCCAGTGCCACCATCGAGGACTTATAAAAGGCAGATGGAAAAATCAGTTTCTGACCCTTTGATGAATGTCACCTCCAAAAGAGGGCTGCATTTGGGGAAAGGGTTTTGGAGGGCACTACCCCATGGAGGTGATGGGGGCAGGGGCTTCTATTCTTATCTCTAATCTGGTGAAAGAGACACCAATGTCCACTTGGAGGGCTTGGGATGTGCCTCTGAGCTGGGGGGCATGGTGGACTGCTGGTGTATGACGCACGCCCGAGAAAGCCGTGCTGTCAGAAGTAACTGTGTTCTCACCTGACCAAGGTGCCTGTGTCCCATGGACCACAGGTGGGCCGGGTGAGGCAGATCACACTCTCTCCCCTCACTTCTGTCTGTTCTGCGCTCAGTCGAATTGAACCAGTCACAGTTTGCTAACCGTGTTGGGCTCTCTCTGACCCCCGGGCGGCTGCACGTGCTGTTCCCCCTCCTGCAGCACCCTGCCTCACCCTTTCTCTCGGCCAACTCAAATCAGCCCTCCACTCCAAAGTTGAGATAGTACTTTCCCTGGGACCCCAAAGGCCGGGTCGGCTTTTCCTCCCGGACTCACTGGGATTCGAGCCTTCCCGCTTCAGAAGGCTCCTGCACCAGACTGGGAGCACCTTAGGTGAGGCGTGGAGTCTGGTTCACACCTTCCTCCCAGAGCCCACTGCAAGGTCTCTCTCATTCTACAGCATCTATGCAGCAAATGAATGAATGAATGAATGGGAGCCCTAAGGTGTTCCTGGACAGGGTCATTTGGGGGTGGTGGCACCCTAAGTGGGCTGGTGGTCCCTTCTCAGCCCGGTTGACCCCCAGCCATGTGATGTGTGAGTGGCTCCAACAGCAGAGAGGGAGCAGGGCAGAGGGATGTCTCCCCAGTTAAGCCTTGCCACAGATTGGGGGGCAGTCATTTCATGAGTGTTTCAGTGATCGGGAAGTAATTGAGAAGTGTGATGTTGCCCCCACTTACTAATGGGGCGTCTGGAAGAGGTTCCATCCCCTCCCTGAACTTTCATTTCCTCAGTGAGAAATGGGCATCACCACATACCCTCCTCCCTGGCTTCTAACCAGGCACAGTTAACGCACGGAAATACCGTGAGGCTGTCGAGTCACAAATGGCAGCTGGGGCTAGCTCGTTCTTTCTGGGCCGCTGCTGTGACAAGGCGGTACCTGCCTGTAGGTATTCGAGTATTGCGTGTCAACCTTTCCCTCTTAGAGACTTCAAGAGATGGATTTATTCCAGACCAGGCTCTGGGGTTCGTGGGAGACGCCGAGATAAACAATTTCTGCCTTCGAGGGACTTATAATGAAGTAGTGGAGTTAAGACCTTTAGTAGCTACTTAAATATAGTAATACATGACCTTGATGTCCTCTGTGATCTCCGAGCCCTTCAAAATCTAAATAAGATTGGCTGAAAGCTCTTAGTCAGTGCACGTCCAAAACCGTCCCCAGGATTTGGGAGGGTCACAGCCCCTCAGTCATAGGTCAGCTTTGCATTCCAGCCACAATCTCAGGACCGGCTCCCTGTCCCTGTTTGTTACTTCAGTGAACCAGACATGGGGGATCCTGGATTCCCTTCCCAAATCCCAACTCAGACAGCGCCCTGTGTGTGTGTGTGTGTGTGTGTGTGTGTGTGTGTGTGTAGCAGACTTTATTGGAGTTTGGGAGGAAGGGGACGCGGAGGGGTATCCGTTGCAAAACTGCACTACTTAAAGTGTTGCATCAAAAAGTCTCTTGGCCACCCTTGACACTGAGGGGGCCATCACATAGTGCCCCGGCCACATCCCATCTCACTCACTCTTGCTTCCTTTCGACTTCTCACTGCCCTTCCCCACACCCTCCTCCGGATCTCTCGCATGTCCAAAGTCTTCACCCTCCTCTCTGCAGAGCAACTCCTGTCGCCCACCGTCTTCCAGGCTCACTTCCAGAGTACCCCCTGCAGATCCAAACTCTTCAGGCAGGGGGCAGCCCCGGGGCTTCAGGAAGCAACCGTGTGTCTCCATTCCCCAGAGTTGGGGGCCTTTGGAGGCAGGACAGAGGCAGATTCCAGTCGGAGGGATCTGGGCAGGAGAGATATGAGCCTGCGGCCAAGAGAGCAGGGACCATACCCTCTGGCCACCAGTGACGCAGCCTGCTGAGAGAGGCGACAGACCCAAGGTGGTCCCACAGGAAGGACAGAGGGATAGAGAACCAGGTTCCTCCCCAGCACCACACGGTCCCCTAGTTTGTTTACTTTTTATTCAACTAGTTTATACACACACGCACACACACACACATATATATATAATTATATATATAACATATACATTTATATTTTCTAATATATTTATATATTTTATATTTATAAACATATGGGATTTGATACTTATCTCTAAGTATAATATGTATAAAATATGTTCATTGAGATATATAAATATATATTTGTATTTACATTCACAGCTGCACATGCCTATGTACGTTACCAGACACCCAGGCTTTGAAGCTGAACGTGCCAGCCCCCATGTGACTTCTGACTACTATCTGCACAGAGTTGTTTTACCTGTTTTCGGACTTTAAATAAATAGAATACTAACGTGTGTCCTCCTTCATGTCTGGTATGGCATCCGCCAGAATTTTGTCTGTGTAAGGCATCCCCATTTCCGGATGCGGTCATATATAGCACATCCTCTTTACGGGTGTTACTGTGTGACTACGCCACAATTTATTTATGTATTCTATTGTGGATGGACATAGGTTGTTTCTAATCTGGAGTGACGATGTGGCCTCTGCTTTTGAACCAGATACTTGCAAAAGGCCGGTTACCTGGAAGGAGATGCTGGATGCAAGAGAGAGTCATTCATTCATTCAGCCGACATCCGTGGAGTACCTCCCATGTGCCAGACAAGTGGACAAGCGCTGGAACCCAACAGAGACCAAGATCGAGGAGCTGACCTGTAAGGGAGGTGGGTGTGGAGACAGACCATTAAAACACACGACTTAGAGCTTGGTCACAGGTGGAGAGGAACCAGCAAAGGGAGGACTTGAAGGGCATCAGGCAAAGGGGGTTGGAGGGTGTGTGTTCAAGGAGAAGGAACAGCATGTGCAAAGGACACATGTGTAGAACTCAAACCTTCCTGTTGCTGAGAATGGGGTGGGGAGTGGGGTGAGGTCAAGCGGCATTGGGGGGCAAGGGCTGGATCTCGAAGGGCTGCGAGAGTCATTTTAAGGAGCTAGGACTTTTCTTGAGGACAGAGAGGCTCCACCTGAACAGATGAGTGGCATCAACTGCTTTGCCTTTTAGAAGCCCCTCATGGCTGGGGTGCAGGGTGGATGGAACGGGCATGCCTGGAGGCAGACGGACAGGCAGGACATACTTGGCCAGAGAAGAGGTAGTGGACCTGAGTCCCTTTCCCCCAGTCCTGCCCCTGACATGGACCTCATGGTGAAGCCTCCGAGGTGACTGATTTGCCAGAGACCAAGAACAGTGTCCCTCCTAGGACATATTTGCTTGGGGAGTCCCACATGCTTCCACTGCTCCCCTGTGCTGTTTAGTCTGGAAGCCTCCAAGTTAAACTCCCATGTGACCTTTCCGTGTTTCTGGAGCCCCCTCTTCCCATTCGGCATTCTGATCCCTGCTGGCTGTTTCCTCCAGAACCGCCTGGCTTGGCTCCTCTGAGGCAAGGAGTCTGGGAAAGAGAAGGCTCGGTCTTGCGTCGTGGGGAACGAGGCAGCCGCTGGGCCACGTTGCCTCCGCCTTGCTTACTCTGCATTTTTGGGTGAGCTGTTTTTGTTTAATGTAAGCAGAGCAAATCCATCCATAGCAAAATCAGGGAAAATAACTTGTTGATGTGTAAACCAGGATGTCACAAATAACCCTGTTTGTTTAATTATAGCAGGCTGAGTGCTGTGAGCAGGGAAGGGGGTGGTGTCGGCCTCAGTGCTGATAGAAGGGGAATTCAGGATACCGCTGCTGGCGTCCCACAGGCCTGCCGAGGGGACCTGGAGGAAAATGTGAGCGCCTGGAGCCACGTGGATAAAGTGGGGCACATATGGTGCATGAGTCAAGCTCATCTGAGTGGGTAGACGGCTTTCGGTGCTAATGGGAGTTTGCTGTAGAGTCGCTAGACAGAAAAATGAAATCATAGGTAAAAGGATAAAAAAGATACATGGAAATAATAAGGCTGGGAGCATAGGAAGTTTCGACTTTATGACTAATTGTTTTATGAAGAAGTTTGTTCTTCCTTGTAAAATGTGCCGGCCTGGTAGAGGGCAGAAGACACTGGGCATGGAAAGAGGGGTCTCCCTACCCCACCCCACTGTCCTCCCATTGGCTCCTTTTCCATTTCAGGAAGAACATGGAAACCAGGACTTTAGAAAAGTCAGAAGGAGTGTGTTATAGTATTTAAGATCACGGCTTTGGATTTAGGTAGGCCTGGGTTCAAGTTTGGGTTCAAGTTTCTCTTCTCTCCCATGTGACCCTGGGAGTTAACTCACCTTACGTGCCTCGAGTGGTCAAGTGTTGGGGTGATCTAATTTGAGAGGCATAGATAAGCTCTTAGCACTGTACCTGGCACAGAGGTAGATATCAGTGAATAAAATACAGGTCTACCCCGCTTTTCGGAAGTTCACGTTATGTCATCTTGCTTTTACAAGACTTCCATTAGTACCTGTTTTCGCTAACTGAAAGGAAACCAAAGAGGAGAATTGCTTTTATGAGAAAAGGCAAAAAGCAAAAATAGTTCAACATTTGTTTTGCCTCTCAAGCTGTTACAGGGGCAGCAAGTACCCCCAGCAGTGAGAATGGTGCTGCCAAGCTCCTTCCCCTCAAACTACACTTAGCATCTCAGCATCAAGCCGCCAGAGCTTTGAACTGAGAGCATCTGTGCTTTATCTCAGTTTATTTTGTGCATCCATTGGCTAGATGTGTCCTAAGGTCTCAGGAAAGCTTTCGTTGGAATGCTCCACTTTCAGATAGCAGGGGAAACCTGTATAGATAATAGAACGGGAAATGAATGCAGCGAACAGAGCTGTGTTAGGTGATTCCCTTCCAGCACACACCCAGCATCCTTCCCACCTGCATCACCTCCCAGGAGCTGCCCCCCATGCCTCCATTAAGCCTTCTAAGGAAACAGTCATTTGAAGTAGCTTAAGACTCTCTTTTCTCACAGAAGTAACACATTGGCTAATCAATGCGGGTGCAGAGTTGACTTTTTCGGGAGGTGACAGCACATGACACTTACCTTCAGAAATTTGGAGAAGGGCTTTGAGGAAAAAAGATGAGGGTAAGACCACGTTAGAACTTTCCCATGCTCATGGCACATTTGTGTTCATGGGCTTTTTTCTTCCATAAAAAAAGTAAAATAAAATAAAAAATTATATTGTGTGACTGCATTGGCATAAAGATGCATGTGATATAGCTTGTATTCATAATAATCATTTTTATTCTTATTATAAAAGAAATTAAAATTAAAATATTTTGGGGCCTCTAGGCATAGTGCCTATTGGTGGGAAGGAGTTAGGAGCATGGAAAGTAAATGCATTTTCTATCTAAGCGAAATTTTTATAAGAACAGGAAAATAGTTTGAGTTTGCATAAAGCTACCTTTATTTAAAGAAAAGAAAGCTTTTGGGATATTTTCTTTTCTGTTTTGTTTTCTTTCATGGTTAAAACAGGCTTTCCCTTAGGAAATGATCTTGAAATTACACAGTAATTTTATTTATCTTGTTTTTTAATGTATTGTTAATCTGACAAGATAAAACCAGCTCTGGGTTCATGTATTGCTTTTGCCTGCTCGCTCCTGGCTTGCTTCTTTCTGTACTGCAACAAGGTTCTTTGTTGAGCCGCCCCTCCCCCACTCTCAGTTATTCTGATTTGGGCCGGGCTGGCTGCACCCCCTTGAACTGGCCTGGCCAATCAGAGTAGTCCTCCTGGGCCCTGATTGGTTCAATGATAACAAGCACCTGATTACAGACAAACCAATGGGAGCCAAACCTGGGATTCTTGGTGGAGATGTGGAGGAGTTTTCCTAGAGGAGTCCTGGCTATAAGCACAAGTTAAGTTTCCAGCTCCCAGGAGCTGCCAGTGGTAAATACCCACCAAAGAGTGAAGCCATCATAGAGAAAAACAGAGCAAAGAGACAGAGAGAAGTGAAGCTCTGATAACAACCTCAGTTGAACCCCTGGATTTAGTTATGCCTGAAGCTAGTTAACAATTGGGATTTGAATTACAGGAACCAATAACTTTGTTGTTGTTAAATCTGTTTAAATTTACATTTTTTTAAATCAAAACAAAGAATTTTAATACAATTGACAACCTCAGACTTTTTTTTTTAATGCCTTATGAAATACACATATAAATATCCGAGAATATTTGTTTTAAGCCTACCTAGAGTAAGAGAAGTATGTTCCCAGCCATGTTCAACAAGTATTTCCACTTGGGTGACCTGGCTTCTGAACTGCCCACTATTTCTTTGATCTAACTTTTAAAAAATTACTTTAAGGGTTCCTTCATCAGCAACAAGCTGCCTTGATAGATATTCTTCTGACTTAAAAAATGACCTCTTTTTGGTTATCAGGAACAGGTGGAACAGGCCTTCCTCCACTGTGTCCCAGAAATGTGCTATTTGAGAACTTCCTCATAAGGGGAAAATGAGCAAACAATGACAATCCACGTGTGTGATTCATTCACTACAGGCAGTGCCTCCCAAAGTGTGGTCCATGGACCACGGCATCGGCATCACCCAGGAACTTCTTGGAAATGCACATTCTGGGGCCCCTGGGTGGCACAGCGGTTAAGCGTCTGCCTTCGGCTCAGGGCGTGATCCCGGCGTTCTGGGATCGAGCCCCACATCAGGCTCCTCTGCTGGGAGCCTGCTTCTTCCTCTCCCACTCCCCCTGCTTGTGTTCCCTCTCTCGCTGGCTGTCTCTATCTCTGTCAAATAAATAAATAAAATCTTTAAAAAAAAAAAAAAAGAAATGCACATTCTTGGGCCCCACCCTAGATTCACTGAGTCAGAAACTTGGAGGGTGGGACCCAGCAATCTCTATTTTTACAACCCTGAGAACCACTGGCTCAGGGGTTTCCTCTTTCAGTTACTATAGACACAGCTGCTGGGTGATTAAACTCAAACCTGGGCATCTGTTGTAGAGTCACTCTAGATTTGAGCATTTGCTTCTCACTTTGGAGATCAGAAGGGTGAAACGATAATAAATCGGCTATTTTCTTTTTTTCCTTTTTATTCATTAGTAGTTTCCTAAATATACATTCTGTTTTTACTCTTTCTTCAAGCATTTATATATATATTTTTTACACTTTACTCAGCATATTTGACTGTATATATTTCCATCAGTGTTGAGAGCCAGCCAATCAGTATCTATGACCTGCCCCATTTAGAAGGTTGGACCTTGTGGGGCACCTAGGTGGCTCTGTTGGTTAAGCACCTGACTTGTGATTTTAGCTCAGGTCATGATCTCAGGGTTGTGAGACTGAGCCCTGTGTTGGCTCTACGCTCAGTGGGGAGAATGCTTGGGATCCTCTCTGCTCCTCCCTTCATGCTCTCTCTCTGTCTCTCAAAAAAAAAATTAGACCTTGCTTCTTCATCATGTCTTTCCTGCTCCCCCCACCCCACCATTTACTCTCCTTTCACCCATTACCAAGTTTTATTGATGTCTTTTGGAATTTAACAGGTGGAATTTTTTCTTAACAATTCATTAAGCTTCGTGGCCATGTTTTTGGTTGTCATTTGGACTTGACCGCTTTTACTAGTTTCTTTTTATACTTCTTTGTCTTGTAACCTATCTTCCTCTTTCTTAGATTCATTTTTCCTATTGTTGGAGTACATCCCTTAGAGAATCTTTCAGAAAGCATTCATGGAAAGCATTCAAGGACTTGCTGAGTCCTTGTTCTTCTAAAATTGTCTATATTTTGCACTTAAATAATTTTTTGCCTGGGTAAGAATTCTAGATTCAAAATCTTTTTTTTCTACAGAACTTCATGGCACTACGTCTTACAGAATTTTATACTTACTGCACTCGAGAAGTCTGATGTCCCTCTGTTCTTCCTTTGAAGTTAAACTATTGGGATTTTTTTCTTCTTTGGAATTGATTTTCTTTATTCATGGAAATTTTACCAATATGCCCAGAGCCAAATCCTCCACACTCCTCTCTTGTGCTTCTTTTCAGTACTTTGTGGGTTCTTTTAGTTTGAATACTTAAGAATCTCTTTAGGTTTGAATTTTTTTGTGTGTAATTTATTTGATTATTTTCTCTATCCATTTTCTTTCTGGATATTTTTTGAAACAGAGGTTGGAACTCCTGGTTCTCTGGTTTTTGTTTTTTAAGATTTTTTGTTTTCGAGTAATCTCTACACAAAATGTGAGGCCTGAACTCACAACCCTGAGATCAAGACTAGCACACTCCTCTGAGTTAGCCAAGTGCCCTCTGGTTCTGGGTTTTGGTTTTGGTTTTGTTTTGTTTTTAATTCACTTTTCTATCTCCCACATTTCAATGGTTGGCATGTTGCACTGTTTCAGGTAGATTGCTTGTTTCAGCATTCCGGTTTGTTAATGCAATCTTCAGTTGTATGCATTTTATTTATTAGTCCATCACTTGTGGGGATTTTTTCATTTGAAAAAGTTGTAAGCCATAGAAAATTGCAGAAGATAACATAACAAACACCCATGCACCCATCACTCAGAAACAATAAACATTACTATCTTGTCATATTTGTTCTGGTTCCTTTCAAATAAAATATTACCGATAAAACTGCAGTTTATTCCTCTCCTTACTAAATTTACTCTTTTCTCTACTCCTTTTCTTCATCTTTGCCAGAGCAATGTGTTTACATATATTTTCCACCATCACCCTCAGTCTTTTTGGTTGTGGTTCGTTTTATTTTGTTTTGGCATGTTAAGATAAATAGTATCACACTGGATTTACTTTCCTGTAGCGAGTTTTTTTCACTCAACGTAAGTTTTGGAAAATTTATTTGAGTTGTTGGGTATCTAGTTCATTCACTTTAACCATCATGTAATAGACCCTTGTAGGAATAGGTGCGATGCATTTCTTCATTCCTCTAGTGATAGATATTTAAGTGGTTTCTGAACTTTTTTGCTATGAGAAACAACACTTCAGAAAATACATGTGCATGTCTACTTGTGCATGTGTGAGAGTTCCTCTAAAGTTTATATTCAGAGAAGGAACTGCTGAGTCAAATGATATGCACATTTTCAATTTATTAGAAAAACGATTAAATTGTTCTCCAAAGATGGAGAACTTGTTATATAGTCCTGCCAGCAGCCTTTGAGAATACGTGGCTCCCCACATCTTCACTAACTCTAGATATTGTCAAACTTTTCCATTTAGGAAAGCTGATGGGTGAATTAAAAAAAAGAAAGAAAGAAGGAAAAAGAAAGAAAGAAAGAAAGAAAGAAAGAAAGAAAGAAAGAAAGAAAGAAAGCAAGCTAGCTGATGGGTAGATACTATATCTTCTATTGGGTTGGTTTCTGTTAATTAAGATTTCAATCTCCAAAAATCCTTTTAGTTTCTAAGAACTACTTAGAAGTTTTGTCTATCTATCTGTCTATCTATATACCTATCTATCTGGATATGCAGCTGTCTCAACTGTTTCTGAGGATATTAATTATATTTATTAAAAAGCCCGCCTTCCCTCCTTCCCTCCCTCCCTCCCTTCCTTCCTTTTCTCCATTATATGAATTCTGTTTCTTCAGGTGTAAATTCTGGAAGTGAGTTGCTGCTTCTATTTCATACAATTAGTTTTTCTAAATCTATTGGCAGTTTTTAGCATCTACTCATCCATATTACTCAGGCTACAGTGGATTTCTCAACCCACATGAGAATCCCTGTTTACCTGGCCATGCCTGCTGGTGCTTAGGAAAGAAACCTGGCTCCCCCATGTGTGGGGAAAGGAGAAGCATATGCAAGGGTTTGTGTTGTAAGCATGAGGTCTCTCATCTGCTCCCATCTGCACTGCTCAGCTATCCTGGCCAAGAGGCTCCTCCAAGAGTCTTCTCCATTTGTCAGAAGCCCCAAACTAGTCTGGTCACCCTCCCATGGCCCAAGTCTTCTTCTTGCATCTGCTGCTTCTAGTGTTGGTGTTTGTCTTGGTTTGCTAGAGTGTGGAACAAATACCACACACTGGGTGTGTTCTCACACAACAGGAATTCATTTCCTCACAGTTCTAGAGGCTAGATGTATGTCCAAGATGACGGTGTCGGCAAGGTTGTTTCTTCTGTGGCCTCTTTCCATGACTTGCCGATGACCTCCTTCTCCTTTGTCTTCACTTGATCTTCCTTCTATGCCTGTTTGTGTCCTGGTCTCTTCTTATAAGGACACCAGTCATGTTGGGTTAGGGCCACCCTAACACCTTCATTTTAACTTAATCACCTCTTTGAATGCACTATCTCTAAATAGTGTCACATTCTGAGATGCTGGGGTTAAGACTTTGACATATGAACTGGGGCGGGGGGTCGGACACAACTAAGCCCATAACAGTCCTATTCTGGGGTTCTGCTGGGAAAAACAAACTCTTTCATGGAAGGCCCCTCTTTATTCTATCTTATTTATGCTATAGCAAACTGGACAGTCTCATATGGAGGTTAGCTAATTTGTTTCATTGAATCCTGTGATTAGATATTTACTTGTACTTTTCTCCATGGCCTTTTCTATTATAAACAGTCTGGGCAATAAACTTATGGCTAAATACTTGTTCATAATTATTTCCTCCTATAGAGTTTTCATAATTCAAATTAGATAGAATGTGATAGATGAATTAAGGAAATTTATTTGCATGATAGGGATCTGTAATGATTACAACTCAAATGCCTAGTGAGAAGTAGTATCAAACATGTAAGGGAAAAAGCTGTGGGACAACCTAGAATGAACGAGGAAGCTTTTAGAGTGCCTGGTAATGTTCTGTTTCTTGATTTTGGTGCTGGTGACATGGATATGTCCAGCTGGTAAAAATACATTGAAGAACACGTGGGTGGCTCAGTCATTTGGGCGTCTGACTCTTGATTTCGTCTCAGGTCATGATCTTGGGGTCCTGAGATCAAGCCCCGCATTGGGCTCTGCATTGGGAACAGAGCCTGCTTAGGATTCTCTCTCTCCCTCTCCCTTTGCCTTTCCCCGCCCCACTCACTCTCTCTCAGAAAAAAAAAATGCATTGAGTTATCTGCTTATGATACATGCATATTTCTGTACAGATAGTATATTCTGATAAAAATGAAAAGAGAGAGACTCTGGTGAGTGGGCAGCATAGGAACACAGTAACTCTGAGCACTGCTTGCTCGGTTGGTGTTGCATTTTTTAAAGACAGTTATGAATTATATGCTGTGTGGCAATTTATTTTAATGGTCTGGTGGTTCTCAACTCTGGCTGCACATTAAAATTGCCTGGGGATGTATTTTAAAAATACTATGGTCCTGCCCCACTCCAGATCAGCTCGCTCAGAACCTCTTGGGGGTGGGGCTCCGGCATCCGTGTTTTTACAAAGCTCCCCAGTGATTCCAGCGTGCAACCAGGTTTGAGCAAAAGTGGTCTAGAAACAGAATTATTCTGATCGTCTGTGTTCTGTTCCGATTTGCTCAGTGATTTCAGATTTTTTGTCAGTTTAGAGCAACCACTCCTTTTGCAATAATAAAAAATGCACATAGAGTTAAAATGTACTTTATTACCAAACTTCATACAGGGGAAAAAGAAACTTTCTACTGTGAATATGAATTGAGTCCCTACTTACTTCCTTTTTCTTTGAAATCATAGAAACAACTTCTTCAATAAAGCAATTTGTGTAAACTCAGGAATGTGATGATTGTGTTATGGTAGAATGGAGAGTGTTTCCTCCGATGCATTCTTGGAAGTAAAATTGTTGGTTCGGATGGGTGTTTTATCTTCCAGCTTCTCATGTTGCTCAGTTGTCTGCCAGGATTCCCATGGATAGAAGGGCAAGCTTGCTGCTCCCCAGCCTTGCTGTCTCCCCAGCTCCCTTACCTTTTTTTTTTTTTTAAGAAAAATGTGTTTATTAGAGAAGTCCTAATTGTATGTAAGATATTAAGGAGAAACTTAAAACCACCTGAAGTTCTACCACCTGGGTAACCATTCTTAACATGTTCTTGTCTTACCATCTCAGGGTATGTACGGATGTATGTAATGTGCAAGTGGTGAGACAGACAGCAGCCTCTCTTCCTTCCTGCCTGTCACCTCCTCCTGATGCTCTGTGGTCAGGACAGGTGGCTTGAGCCTGGCACCAGGATTATTATTATTATTTTTTTAATTTTAACATTTTATTATTTTTTTATAATAATATTTTTATTATATTATGTTAGTCACCATACAGTACATCCCTGGTTTCTGATGTAAAGTTCGATGATTCATTAGTTGTGTATAACACCCAGTGCACCATGCAATACGTGCCCTCCTTACTACCCATCACCAGCCTATCCTATTCCCCCACCCCCCTCCCCTCTGAAGCCCTCAGTTTGTTTCTCAGAGTCCATAGTCTCTCATGCTTCATTCCCCCTTCTGATTACCCCCCATCCCTTTCTTCTCCTACCGATCTTCCTAGTTCTTATGTTCCATAGATGAGAGAAACCATATGATAATTGTCTTTCTCTGCTTGACTTATTTCACTTAGCATTATCTCCTCCAGGGCCGTCCATGTTGCAGCAAATGTTGAGAAATCGTTCTTTTTGATAGCTGAGTAATATTCCATTGTATATATGGACCACATCTTCTTAATCCAGTCATCTGTTGAAGGGCATCTCGGTTCCTTCCACGATTTAGCTATTGTGGACAATGCTGCTATGAACATTGGGGTGCATATGGCCCTTCTCTTCACTACGTCTGTATCTTTGGGGTAAATACCCAGTAGTGCAATGGCTGGATCATAGGGTAGCTCAATTTTTAACTTTTGAAGGGACCTCCACACTGTTTTCCAGAGTGGCTGTACCAACTTGCATTCCCACCAACAATGTAGGAAGGATGCCCTTTCTCCACATTATTATTATTTTTAAAGAACTGAGAATATAATCATTTCAGAAAAAAATATATATATATATATAGTCAATACATATGCACATTTTTTCCTTCTAGATTCAACCGAGTGGTGTTTGAAAATAAATTTGGGGTTTATTTTAGACACTTTAGGAGAGAAACAGCCCCAGCCTGTTTCTCTCTTCTCCCCCTCGCCATGTCCAAACCACACTTACCCCCAACCAGGACTAAGTGGGGAAGGAAACAATTGACCTTCCACCAGACCCTGAGGCTGCAGAGTCTCAAGAAACAAGAAGGAGCTAGGGCGTTGGGGACTCTGAATGGAGGCTCTCTG
Source organism: Ursus americanus (assembly GCF_024610735.1). Taxonomy (NCBI): domain Eukaryota; kingdom Metazoa; phylum Chordata; class Mammalia; order Carnivora; family Ursidae; genus Ursus; species Ursus americanus. Next base: position 31,745,948 of record NC_142152.1, on the reverse strand, counting down.
CAGGCAACTCTCACCAGACAGAGACATCTAAAACATCTGCAGTTGAACTCATTAACTACCCCATCCTGATTGTTAGTCCAGTCATGGTCAGTGGTGTTTCTCAGGCTTCTGAGTAGGAGCTCAAGGTCACCCTTGACCCTTCCTCATCCCTAAGCAGAATCTGGCCATTGCACCCTGATCGATTCCACCTTTCTTATCTGGCTGCTGCTCTCCAGGGTCAGGCCTCTCCTCTTGTGCATCATCCTCCAGCCTACTCGCAGAGTCACCTTCTACAATGGATCTGGTCCTGCCCCTGCTCTGCTTTCAAGCCTCTCTGGGCTTCCTTTGGTCCCGAGGACCAAGTCCAAATCCCTAGCTCAACAGTCAAGGCCCTTTACCATCAAGAGCCTTTCACCCCTTCATTCTGGCCCCGGCTGCCCTCCACAGCACTGCCGGCATGCCAGCCATTCTTCAAACACCCAAGCTTCTGTGTCTTTGCAGAGCTGACCTTTGTCTCCCCAGCTGGAGAAGACACCCGCATCTCTTAAGACCCGGTTTAGATATCTTCGGTCTGGGGACATTTTCCTTAAGTTTCCTCTCCGTCCTAGGGCCATTCCTGGAGGGGTGTGGGGAAGGAGGGTCATTTGACCTGGACCCCACATTCAGGAATAATCTCACATTCAGACTTCTGATGCTGTCTTCCAAAGATGCATGTGTACACACTTCCACAGGATAGTATACTAACCACACTGAGAAGCAAGATTTATCGTGTGCCCCAGGTGTGTCTCATTACCTAATCACACTGGCCAATGCGTGCTGTAATTTCATGGTTCTTTTCAAATAATGAGCTGTGATTATGTCAAGACAGACACAACCATAGTGCACTGTATTTTTTGTTAAAGTCATTAATTTCTTAAAGGCAATATTTGAAACATCCCACAGATTTTGTAACTCTTTTTGGCATTTTCTTCTCCTTTTTTTTATACTGAGAGCAGTGAAGTCTAGGTAACTCTGCGTGGTCTCCTACAGGAGTCAAGATACATCCGTTATGATGCCTACTGTGTTAGGTTGTGGCAAAACCAGGTTATCCAACAGGCTGAGCTCAGTGGATATAAGAGGAGACTACTCTACTCTCTCCCACACTGTCACCCACCATGCTCTGTGGTCTCTCTCTGCCTCGCAGCTTTTCAGTCACTTGCAGCTGTGAGAACGATTCTCTGGGGGGGGGGGGTACTGAAATGGCCGGTCCAGCAGAGATCAACATTTCAATCTCACATCTAGTGCCATGGAGTTCTCCTCCCAGCTCAGGCCAGAGGTTGGAGGATACAGTGGAGACAGGAACAGGGCTGGGCTCACTCTTCCAGGTTGCATTGCTACTCCTTCCCTGCCTCCTGCTGGTTTGTCCAGAGTTGGGCAGGGGAGAGGTCACCTGAGGGACAGGGTTGGTGCTCTGAGACGTGCATGGCAGGCCCTCCCTCAAACCGCTCATTTATGAATGCCTCAGAGACTTCCAGAACTATGTGATTGACACACCCTCTCTCTGACCTCCAGCAAGCCCCTGTCGTTCTTATGCTCACCTCCCCTGCACTCACACGATATTTAGAATGAGGTCCCTTCACCTGGCAGGAGCCGTTGAGAAGGTCCTTCCATGGGCCTCTCTGGGCCCTGATTCCACTGTGGCCTTCCCTCTTCTCTCTGTCCTTGTGGGAACCTTGGGCAAGCCTCCTGTCTTCACGGCTCTGCAGCCAGTTGGGAGACACCTGACTCCATGTTCGTGTCACCCAGGCTCCCAGGGACACCACATTCTCTGAGGAACTGTCTTCCTGTACCTCATGCCAGGGGCCTCTGTGAGGCAGGCTTTCAAGTCTCTGCGGCTCCTCAGGTGACTCTAGCTGAGGGGAAAGGGCTCAGCTCCCTTCTCAAAGCCCCCCTAATCTCCAGGAGCTGTTCTCTTGGAGACCCCAGTTGGGGGTTTCCCCCGAAATTGAAAGTGCTCTCGTCTCCTACAAATGCCCTATATTTGTTTCTGTTGCTTCTGTAATAAATTACAGAGACTGCGTAGCTTAGAACAACACACATCGATTCTCTCACCGTTTCTGAAGGGTAGGAACCTGACAGGGGTCTCACTGTGCTAACTTCAGGTGTCAGCAGGGCCCCTCTCCTTTCTGGGGCTCAAGGGGAGAGTCCACATCCTTGCCTTTTCCAGCTTCTAGAGGCTCCCGCATTTCTTGGCTGTGGACACAGCTGCTCATCTCTCTCTGAGCCCAGTGACATTGCATCTCCCTGACCATTCTTCCAGAGTCACATCTCCCTCTCCGACAATAGCAGGGCAAGGTGACTAGATTTGGGCCCCCCCTGAAAGATCCAGAGTAATCTCCTCTTGCCATGGTCTTTAACTTTAATCATTTCTGCCAAATGCCTTTTTTTTTTTTTTTCGAGGTAAGGGAACATGTACACAGGTTCTGGGGTTTAGAACATGGCATCTTTGGGGGAGCAATATTCTACCACATCTGAATGTTTCCTTCCCTCAAAGGTCTGGTCTTGTTTGATATAGGCTGGAGGAGGGCAATGGGATTGCCAGCTGTAGGACAGGCTCAGCCACATTTCAATAGCTCCTGTAGGGGCAGCTCTCTCTAGAACATAGGGTACTTAGTGCCTTTTGCCCTCGGCCTGAAGGCTGTAACCAGAATTCCAAGCACCTGGAAAACACATGCCACACAGCAGCCTTCCCACTCCAGGTACGAGATCCTTGAGGGCAGGGTCTGTTTCTTGTTTGTTAAATATCAGTGCCAGGCACAGTGTCTAGAGCCAGTGAAGCTTCTGGAAACCTTTGTTGTGTGTATGATAGAAGAGAACCAAAAGTTTTCTGCTTTATTGATTAGAGGAGTTCAGGATATAGGACAGTTGTTGAAACTGCTGGATACAATGATGTCATATATATATTTAGAGAGTAGGCGGCCTTTAGACAAATATCAGGCCACATTAACTTGCCAAGAAAGGAAGAAGACTTGTGACTCTCTGACTGATGAGGCTCTCTCAGTGATTTTAACCGGCATGCCGCTGTGGGAGAGCACCTGATGGAGTTCGTGCCGGCCTTCGCACAAACCGTTCGCTGCACTGCCCACTTTGGTCAGCTGGGTCTCCTGGTACTGCCTGCGGTGGCTCTAAATCCTATTTCTCCTCTAAACAACTTCAGAGCTTACTACAAATAGATTATTTCTGGTGCTGCTTTAGGGGCCTGGGAAGGTGGGGAACACTTGAAATACTGTTAACTTGCAATGGAACTGGGCACCCATGCATCAGGACAACCTGGCTCTCTCCCTCCTATTGACAGGAGTGGACACACCTGCTTCTAGAGCCCCTTAAACAGCTCTGCCGGCTCCCTCTTATTTTTGTTTGGTCCCCAGGCAACCTGAAATTCCGCCTGTGACTTTTAAACAAAGCGTGGGGGGTGGAGGGGAGGAAGCATGGGCCTGGCGGATGGAGTCAGCCTTTCACACTCTGGCTTCCTTATTTTAAATACCATGAATACTGGAAATGTAGTCACACCCAGATTCAAAACACAGTGAAAATTCCCAGATAACGGTGTGTGTGTTCCCATTTATGCCCTCGTTCTTCTTTATTTGGTGAAGTAAGCTGAATAATGGTCTTCAGGGGTAAAACGGAATATCAGGTAGTAATTCCCGGACCCTGTACATGTTACCTTATATGGTTAAAAAAAGGGGAGGGGCTTTGCAGAAGGGATCATTAAGGATTTTGAGATGGGGAGAGTGTCACCCTACATTTTCAGGGTGAACCCTAAATGCAGTAACATGTATTCTTGTCAGACGGGGGCAGAGGGAGATGAGACTACCACGGAAGAGAAGGCCATGTGACCAAGGAGGCAGAATTGGGGTCATGCAGCCATAAGCCAAGGAATGCCAGGAGCCCCCCCAGAACCTAGAAGAGGCAAGGAGTGGATTCTCTCCAGAACCCCCAGAGAGAGTGCATCCTGCCTTGACTTCAGCCCACCGATACCGATTTCCGACCTCTACCCTAAAGAATTGCAGGAGAAGACATTTCTGTGTTTTAAGCCACCAGATTTGTGGCAATTTGTTACAGCCTTAGGAAATGCATATATTTGGTATATAGCCGAGAACGGATAATATACATTATTCACGCCTTCAACGAATATTTGCTATGGTTCCGGCCACTGGAGCCAGGGGGGCAGGCCGGAAAGGGTCAGGGGACACGCCTATGCCACCCACCCCCTCAGTCATCTGCCAAATGCTCCAAAGGAGCACATTTTTCTGAAGAGAAATTTTATCATTTGCATCAGGCTCCAAAGGGTTCACATCCCCCAAAAGTTAAGAGCCTTTGATATAAATATTGATGGCCAAAGTTTCTTCCTTGGCCGAGGGACTCCACATCCACCTCCAAGACCTTGAGGAAGAAAAAAAAAAAAAAGCAAAAAGGCATTATTTGCCTCCCTTGGAAGAATAGGTAAAGAGAAGAAATTTAAATATTTTTTAAAGATTTTTTTTAATGTATGTTTTGTTTATTTATTTATTTATTTAGAGAGAGCGCCCATGAGCAGGGGGAGAGGCAGAGGGAGAGAGAGAATCCCTAGCAGACTCTGCGTCAAGCATGGAGCCTGACATGGGGCTCGATCCCACGACCCTGAGACCATGACCTGAGCTGAAACCAAGGGTTGAGTGCTTAACTGACTGACCACCCAGGTGCCCCAGAAATTTAAATATTAAATTTTGTTGTTTAAATTAAAATTTAGAGACCATTTGTTTATGCAAACATTTACCAAGCACTTGGTGTGTGCCAGGCGCTTCTCTAAGCCACCGGGGGCACCGAGGAAACAAACCAGACCCAAACAGCCCTGCTCTCATGAAGCTAACATTCTAGTTGAGAGGAGGAGACAAAAAAAACCAGATGAATGTGTAACGAATGAGTCTGGTGACACTAAGTGGGAGGCTGAGGGGACAGAGGCTGGTGGTGGCCACTGGGGCATGCTTCATTTAGAGAATAGTAAGCAAACTGATTAAAACTAATTGCTAGTTTCGTTTAGCTGATAAAGAGCCTAGCAGTAATCAGAGAGAAACCATTCAAATAAAAGAGAAGTTTTTCCCTGGTGACATTAGATGTCAGGGACACTTGTTACGTGGTGAATTGTCACCCAAAGGAAGAGAGGGAATTACTGTTGGCTTGTTGAGAATTCATCTCGGAGGAAGAAATATATGCACGTTGACAAGCAAAGTGACCAAAACAATGCAGAAGACAAATGGACTTGGGTTTTTAGGCAAATGTGCAGGAGTAATGAATTGGCCCAAAAGAAGTGGGAGGGGCTTGGTGGGTGTTTTGTTGGATTTTTGCGTGTGTTTGTCTTCAGTATTTTGTAACTGAGCCTCCCCAGGCTGAGGTTTCTAAGTTACCTGCTAAACGTCAATGGTAAGCCGTTGTTCACATTTGGGGGTATCAGACTGCAGGCCCTGGAAGTTTAGCTGGGGAAAGTGACGGCACACTGTGCTCTGGAAAGCCCTCCAAACCAGCAAGTCGGCCTTTGGAAGACCAGTCCCAAGGATCTGGAGGGAGTGTGAAAACACATCGCTCCCTTGAGGGCCTGGACCGGCAGAAACGAGATTTCCAGGGCCCTGGTCCTTGCAATGCGGTTAGGAGGCTTGTGCCCAGCAATCTGAAGGTAATAAAACTCTGATTCAATTCCGCAGATGGAGACAACTGAGAGGCGGTACAGGGTGGTGACAGAGAGCACGGGAGCGGACGCAGAGCTGGCCTGGGCTGGAACCCTGGTCCCTCTTCTCCGTGACCTTGGAAAGTGACCTTTCCCACCTTAGTATCTATAGTGGGGTGAATAGGATCCTCCCCAATTCATGACCACCCAAACCCTCAGATGAGGGTCTGTGCAGATGAGGTCCTCCTGGACTGTGTTGGGCCCTAAATCCAATGACTAGCGTCCTTACGAGAGAAAGGAGAGGGAAATGCAGACCCGGAGACAGACAGGGAAGAAGGCCACACGACTGCAGAGGCAGAGATCGGAGGGATGCCGCTCTAGGCCAAGGAGCAAGAAGGATTGCTGGAAAAGGAAGGAGGGATTCTCCCCTAGAATCTTCAGAGGGAGCAGAGCCCTGCCAACACTTTGATTTCACCTTCCAGGCCCCGAAACTATGAGAGAATACATTTCCTTCGTTTTATGTCACGAGTTTGGGGTAATTTGTTGGCAGACCTGGGAAAGGAATCCAGCATCTTTATCTATAAATTGAGATTATTTGAATCGTTTCCCTCTGTTTATGGCTAGTCTGTTTACCAGCTCAACGAAACTCGCAGCTAGCTTTCATCTGTTTGCCTGGGACTGAGAGCTTGCTCAGGATGCTGAACTGGGAAAGCTCCGGGCTCATGGGGAGCAGTAGGTCACCCCCACAGGAGGCCACTGAGGGGTGGAGGAGATGAACTCCACCTCACGCTGCCCCGGGGCATACAGTAAGTGCCCAAGGAATGCCTGGGGGTCTGAGTGGGGCAGAGGCCTCTATAGCGGAGGTCGGGAGATTTGCCACTATGTACCCACTGGGTCCATCTGTCTGGCCCTCTGACCTCAGGCCAACAGAGAGGCCCTCCACTTTGTTTTGCAAATGGGAACACTTGAAAGCGGCCTTCCAGAAGGAATCTGTGGGCATCCTTTGGCACCTCCTTTCTGCTCAGCAGTACCCCTGCCATGCCTGGAGAGAGTCACCAGCTGGGCTGATCCGGGGAAAGTTACCAAACTTCCCTGGGCCTCACTTAATCCATCTGCACACAGAGATGATACAAGCCACCTTTTGGAGATGTTTAGGGGATTGGGTGAAATAAATCATTTACTTTACAAATATTTATTGACCAGCCTTGGTAGGCCAGGTAGTAATTACAGGAGCGGACACACAGGTTGAACGAAGTACACATAGTTCCTGACCTCCAGGATGATACCGACTAGTGGGGGGAGGACATTCATACACGTAAATTACAGCCCGGGGTAAGTGTGGCCAAGAATATGGAGAGAAGACCTGGGTGGGTCCGAGTTGGGTTGAATGCAGGAAAAAGCCTCTGGGAACCAAGAGGTGCAGAGCCAGCGTTTGATATTTTTAATGAGAAGCCATTACATACATAAACTAAGGGAGGGACAAGTGACATTTTATAATATCAGCTTTTCCTCTCCAAGAATAGGACAACCTTTTCCATTAATTCAGACTTCTTTCATGCTAAAGGGAAGTGCTATTTTCTGGGTTGTGTTCTCAGTGTTTTAATTTTTGTTTTTAAGTGATGAACTGGCTCATTGAAAATAAGTAAGATAAATAATCATGCCCCCCCACCACCCAGGGACACCCCCTGTAGGCTCCTCCTACAGGTCAAAGCCCCTGTCTCCTGCCTCTAGGTAGGGGGCACACACTCCCCAAAACTGTATGGATGATTCCTAGCCTTCATTTATAATTGTATACATTTCTGTGTATCCCTGTATAAGACATTGCCCATTTTGCTTATTTTTGAACTTCATATAAATGGAATCACACTGTCTGCCTTCTCTGGAAATTTGCTTTTTTTGAGAGAGAGAGGGAGTGGGGAGGGGCAGAGGGGGCAGTAGAGAAAGAGAGAGAGTCTTAAGCAGGCTCCACACCCAGCACAGAGTCAGACAGGGAGCTGGATCTCATGATCCTGAGATCATGACCTGAGCCAAAATCGAGTTGAATGCTTAACCAACTGAGCCACCCAAGGGCCCCGAAATGTGCTTTCTTTGCCTGACATCAGGTTGCTGAGATTCATACGTATTGATGGTGTGGCTGCCATGCCTTCCTCTTCACATGAGCACAGTATCCAACCATGACTACACCACCACCCCTTCTTCCGCTGGTGGCCGTCTGGGTTGAGTGAGGCTGTGTGGCTGGTGCACGTGTGTAAGTTTTTCCGGGACATTTAACTGGGAATGAAATCAATGGATCATAGGGTATGAGCCTCTTTCACTTGAAAATTAATGGCAAAGTGTTTTCCAAAGTTGTCCAACCAATTTCTATTCCTACTAGGGGCACATAAATGTGCCCTTGGCTTTGTCTGCCAACACTTGCTTTTGCCGAATGCTTTCTCATATTCACTTGGGTCAATGTAGGTATGACATGGTAGGTCCTTGTTTTAAATAAGCACTTCCCTGCTTATTGAGCAGAAGCATCTTTTCAGATGTTTGTCAGCCATTGTGTTCTCTTCAGTGAAATGTCTTTTATTTTGTTGTCCATTAAAAAATTGAAGTGTCTTTTATGTATTGATTTATAGGGAACTTTAGACATTCTAGATACCAATCCTTTGCTAAATAAGTAAGGCAGAGGGGCGCCTGGCTGGCTCAGTCGGTTAAGCTTTCAGCTCAGGTCATGATCCCGGGGTCTTGGGTCGAGCCCCGCATCAGCCTCCCTGCTTGGTGGGGAGTCTGCTTCTCCCTCTGCGCCCACCCATTCTGCTCATGCACGCTCGCGCTTGCTCGCTCTCTCTCTCTTAAATAAATAAATAAATCTTAAAAAAAAAAAGGTAAGGCAGATATCTTCTCCCAGTTTGTGGAATATCTTTTAGTTTCTTTATAGTGTACTTGATTCTAATCTAGTGAAATTTATCACTCTTTTCCTTTCCTTGCATTTTTTGTTTAAGAAATCCTTCTTTACACTGAGGTTATACCGTTACACTTTGATAACACAGGGTTTTAATCATTTTTTTTTATGCCATGGATCCTTTGCTGTGTTTTTAAGTGTATGAAATGAAAGTCCTTGGATTACAAAGAAAACCAATGACATTGAAATGGAGTTATCAAAATAGTAGAAATTATGACATATATGTTTTTCCTTTTTATATATTAAATAACAAGATTTAGAAGAAAATCTAATAGCTGCTGTAAATATCCAAATACTGATGGACATAAATAATATTTTATGATACCTATAATAAATACGGGATATGAAAATATCTGTATTCTTATTAGTGGCAAGATTACAGGTACCACATGACTGCTATGGTCTGTTGTCTATGTTCGTGATTGGATCTCTAATTAGCAAGGGGTCAGTGAAAATAAGTATCAATTTTTTCCCATCTGTGGTCACAATTCTATAGAATATAATAGAATATATAGAATACTGAATTCTATTCCCTGGGGGGCTATGGGACCTAGGTAATGAATTCCTATATAGTATTTTCTAAAAATTATAACATTTTATCATTCTGTTTTTGCCTTTTATCAATCAGAATTTGTTTCTTTATATGGTATTTCACATTTCCTTTCTTCTCTTTTATTGATTAATCTATTCCTTCCCCTTTGATCTACAGTGTCTGTGCTGGCTTAAATCATGGTTCTTTTTAATGGTCCATCTGTTTCTGGGATCTTTATTCTACTCTACTTCTGTAGTTAATGATCTGTGTAAACCCACATTGTCTTAGTTACTATAACTTTAAATTCTGACATCTAGTGAGGCAAGTCTCCCCACCTGTGTGTTAACTTCTCTTGGTGCTTTGCTTTTCTATGTAAATTAGAAGCCATTTGACAAATTCCATGAGAAAGCCCATTGGGTTGTTCATTGGAATTTCATTGACTCTATAGACCATTTATTTATACCTTTCATAAAATTTTACATTTTTTCCATCTACATCTTTTGTTAGAGCTGCTTCTAGGTCTCTCTCTCTCAGTCTCCCCCTACTTACCTATTTATGTTGCACTTGGAAATCATGTTCTTAAAATTATATTTTCTCTTTGTTGCTGATGTATAGAAAATCAATCATTTTTGAATATTGTTCTTTTATCCCTCAACCTTTTTAAACCTGCTTATTAAATCCAATTGTAGAATTCTAGGGAGTTTTCTATGAAAATAATTCTATTGCCTTCAATTAATGTCTGTTCTGTTTTTTTTATTCTAAACCTCATTTATCTTGTATTTCTTTTTCTTATTTTATTGCACTCACTAGTACCTTCAGTGCAGTATTGAAAAAAAGCCACGATTTTTTTTTTTTACACTTTTAACCTTTAAATATGATGTTTGCCGTGGGCTTTTGTTAGATGTTCTGTGTTAGGTTACAGAAATTGCTTTTTATTTATAGTTCATTGATTTTGTTTTATTTTGTTTTGCTCTTTTTAAAGACTTTATTTATTTAGAGCATGAGAGGGGGTGGGGAGGGGTGGAGGGAGAGAGAGAATCTTCTGACTTGGGGCTCGATCTCACGACCCTGAGATCATGACCTGAGCTGAAATCAAGAGTTGGATGCTCAACCGATTAAGCCACCCCAGAGCCCCTCGATTTTGTCTTAAAATCATGAATGGATATGGTTGATTTTTTGCTTTTTGTTTTGTTTTTTAAGGATAGATACCAGAATGTGTATGCAAGTCAATGGCAAAGGTTCACTAAGGAAAAAGAAATAAAGGATGCAAAACAGGGAGGAGACAATCCAAACACTCGAGTCCTTGAGAAGGCTGAGGGTGGATTTTTATGTATTTCTTTATGCACGTAAAGCACTTAACATAATGCCTGGCCTGTTAGTTTCCTATTGTGGCTGTAACCAATAACCACAAATGTGGCGTCTTAAAACAACGTACATTTAATCTCTTATGGCTGTGGAGATCAGAAATCTGGAATCACTTACTTGGCTGAAGTCAAGGTGCCAGCAGGGCTGCCTTCTTTCTGGAGGTCCATGAGAGAATCTATTTCTTACCTCTTCTGTCTTTTAGAAGCTGCCAACAATCCTTGGCTAGTGGCCTCTTTATCTTCAAAGCCAGTAGAATAGCATCTTTAAACTGCTCTCTGCTTGAGATGCCTGGTAGCTCAGTCAGTCAGTGTCTGCCTTCAGCTCAGGTCATGATCCCAGGGGCCTGAGATAGAAACCCATGTCAGGCTCCCAGCCCAGCTGAGTCTGCTTCTCCCCTTCTCTCTCCCTCTGCCTCTCTCCCTCCTTGTGTGCTCTCTCTTTCTCAAATAAATAAATAAACAGTATCTTAAATAAATAAATAACATTGCAGCATTGCCTCCTTCTAAATAAGGATCTTTGTCAATGATTGGGCCCACCCTGATAATCCAGGATTATCTTCCTATCTCAAAATCCTTAACTTAATGACATCTGCAAAGACTCTTTTGCCATGTAAGGTAACATGCACAAGTTCAAGGGATTAGGATGGGGACATCTTTGGGGTCCAGTATTCAGCTTACCATTCTTGCATGCATTTGATTAAACTGTATGTGTTTGAGGTTAAAAAAAAAAAAAAGTTGAATATTGGCAATTCTGTGTGTTTCAGCCTGAAGATTCCCAATATATAGGAGTTACTATTTTTTTTTTAAGATTTTATTTATTTATTCGACAGAGAGACAGCCAGCGAGAGAGGGAACACAAGCAGGGGGAGTGGGAGAGGAAGAAGCAGGCTCATAGCAGAGGAGCCTGATGTGGGGCTCGATCCCATAACGCCGGGATCACGCCCTGAGCCGAAGGCAGACGCTTAACCGCTGTGCCACCCAGGCGCCCCAGGAGTTACTATTAATACTAAAAACAAAAGGAGATTATTTTACCATAGACTGCCTGCCCCAGGCCTGCCTCTGTCGTCTTCGGCAACTTGCCGTAGGGTCCTGGATCTCTAGTGCTTTCTGTGTCACTGCCCCGGAAGCCTGGGTATGTCCCCTCCCCAAGGCAACTTGCCTCCCCACTGTCTTGGAAGAGGCTGGCTGAAGGACTGAAGGAAAGTCCTCTTCCCACAAGGCAAGAGAGTCCTTCTGCCCAGTTACAAGACCCTCAACCCTACAGCCCAAATATTGAGGAAAAAGTGATAAAAGTCTAAAAGTCTTCCACGTTAGAAATATGTGTGAGGCCAGTGCCAAGACACACCATATTGGGACCTGAGGCCAGAAGGGAAAACCAATCAGTGACCTGATCCTGTCATAATTTAAATTTTTGATATTTTATCCATCTTGGATCTTTTTGTATTAATTTGGATGTAAAACAAAATATTGCTTTAAAACATTATTTATTTTGATTACTGATTTTTTGGTACCCCTCTAAATTTGCACCCTGGATTTCGGTCTCCTCACCTCATTTCCACTCTGGTCTGTGGATCTGTATTTGTAGCTATTTTCTTTAATGATAGTTTTAGATGGACACACCAGAAAAGTTCAACTCTATCTGTAGAGAAAACCCACGACAGTTAAGATTTACTGAGATAACAGGAAAGGAGGGCCACCTCCCAACCTCTAAACTGCCCATTGTCCAAGTGACTCTCTTTCTGCCAATTGCCTTCTCCAAGCGGGAAAGAATAAACTAATTTCATACCTATTCAGTCCAATAAAGCTCATTGTCCTACCTCTACCTCCAGTGATAAGAGACAGGAACACTTCATTTTCCATTGCTAAGCAACAGCAAAAACAGAGCCAGGCATCTGGGCCGGGCCTGACTGGCTGATAGGGATCAGTGTCTAAAGTTCTTGTTTGCATTTTGAAGTCAACAATAATTGCAGTTCTCTATTAGTGTTCATTAAGTTGGTTTATGGCTGGACCAACTCCAATCTCCACTCGGCGCTTTGAATGTGTTGTCCTCCTAGGGAAAGAAATATTTGGCAATAAAAACCCTGTGCTGATTTCCTCAACTCATTTCCCCTTGATAGGCTGAGAAACTATGGTCACCATCCCTGGTTCTCCAGCAGCGGAGAACAAGGCCTCTGGTGAAGGCTCTGGAAGAGTGGGTGGAAAGCAGGGCAGGGAGGATGGCTCTGCTCTTTCTCGAGCTGGCTTCCTTCCACTCCAAGCTAAAAGTAGGCCAGTGGAGCAGAAGTCTATTATGTGAACCAAGCCGGGGTGGAGAACACTGCCCCATTTCCCCCACGCCAGCACTCAAGTTTGGAAAGAGCCCTCTGAGCTTCTTTCCATGGTCCTAGTGCCAGGAAGAGGCACCACCCAGGGACGTGATCATCTCCTGCCTCCCTGGCCCGGGAATGGGTCAAACGGTGGCCTCAACAAAATTGTAGAAAGTTCCAGCCAGCTTGAAAGAGCCGCCCTTGGATGCCATTTCCCAGGTGTTGACTCACCCCGGGCGACTGACAGTCTGCCAGGCCAGCAGAGGAACAGGTCAGCCACCTTAGGTAACCTTCCCTTTAGCCCCAGTTCTCGGGAGCTAGGTCTGCTCTGAAAATAAAAACAGAAAACAGCTTAAAGCAATTAATGAGGATGTTGTTCTCCTTCCTCGACTCCAGTCCAAGACACCCTCTACTCTGAGCACTTTCCAAAGCAAAAGAGTGACTGCTGGTAGTCATCATGTCTGTCCTCAGCCGGTGAGAAATTTCTCAGGGCCAAGCTGGATAACAAGCCTGCTTGCGCCCCCTAGTGTACACAAGAGCCCAACACCATTCTGAATCGTGTCTGGGAGAGGCTAGATCAGGCAAGTGGGATGGTCTAAGTTTATCCTAGTGACTGGGGTTTGGGGAAGGAGGCTCTAATTCCATGAGGCTGGGGTCAGGTAGGAGGAAACCGACTAGACACTCCCAATTCAGTTCATGACCTGGAAAATTGGGTCACGTTCTGACTCTCATCTCTCTTCCTCTGCTTGCTGTAAAGAGGTTCTCTTTGCATCTTCATGACTGAGGACCAATTAGTCACAATATTTTAATCTCATTGAGAAACTACCGAGTAGCCCTGTTTTGTGGTTAATGCATGCAGAAGCTTCATTGTTGTAAACTGAGACACTCTGAAAGTCCAGGGTGATTTGATTTGCTGCTGATGTGTACATACTTCTGTTGGGTTCAGAGGTACCATAGGGCAGTGATTCCCAAACAACAGACCAGCAGTGGAAGGTTGAGAAGATCTGAACAGCAAGTTCCTTGTATCCTTGTAATTCTGTAAATCATTCTCTGAAACGTATGCAGAAGAGAGTGTAGGTTAATGTGAAAAGGAATTTGTTTTCAGGATAAGCCAAGGCAGGATGGGCACTGGAGTATGGTGTGGGTGTCAAGAACCATGGAAATCTTTAGAAGAAGAGTTGACAACCACCTACTCAGGACAAGTAGGAGGCTTCCTACCTAGAATGTTTCCAGATTGACTGTTTTGATCAGAAAGTCAAGAACAGGGATGGCAAATAGGTTTAATATTATGTACCAGCTTTAATCAGCTGAAGAGCCTGAGGCACTGAGAGTGTTCTTGAAGGTTCATTTCCAGGAAGAGTATCATGATTGATTAATGATGTCTGCCTGGGGCACGGGACAGAAGAGCGATGGTATCTGTGCCAACAAGACAGGAAGAAAAGAGAGTGTATTACAATAATGATAATTATATTCTAATTATAAGAAATTATTAAGAAAGCTAAGCCACCTCACCTTTTGATTCTGTTTTTTGTCATTCTTGCAATCATGGATTGTGATGATGTGGTTTTTCCAGCTTCCTGTACTAGGATGCAGGGAACTTACGGCTCCCATCTTCTTCCTTAGTTTGTGTAGTTTCTCTGCTGACTTGGAGTCTGATGTGGAATAACAGCAGGGTGGAGAAGGGAATGCATCTGAGTCTCACCTGTCTTGAGATTATAGAATGATGGCTCGATCTCCAAGTATGAATTGAATGTTGACTGGTAAGTGCTACAGGTGCGCAGAGAAAGAGAGGAGGCAGGTACAAAAAAAATCCTCAGTTGACACTTCCCTTAGTTACTCAACCCATAAGAGACAATCAGAAAACGCGGTCTTGGCTGGCATACCACAGGCTCAGGAGAAACACAAGAAGGGGGGAGGGGCAAAGGTAAAACAACCACAGTCCTCTCCCCCGACCGTGTAGATCCTCATGAAGCCGTGGGCTGGAAGGAGGAGAGCTACTAAGGGTCTGGCTCGACTCTGAAGCTCTGCCCCGTCCAGGGGCCCCTGTGGACTGCCACAGAGCACTGGGAGTCCTACTGTGCTACTTCCAAAATGCACCTCGACCTTTCTCCACTTCTCTTCATCTCCACTGCTCCCCTTCCAGTCCCGGCTATGGCCACCTGTCCCTGGACAACATGCTGACCTTCTAGTAGCTCTCCCTGTATCTGTCCCCTGCCCCCCAACCCCTCTGTCCACCCGGTCCCCTGGGGTCCACTTTCCAAACAACAGTTAGTGACGTGACCAGTTGAACGCAAATCTGACTCTGTCATCACCTGCTTAACACTCTCTCGTGGCTTCCCATCTTCTCCTACATCCTCCCCTGTGGAGCCACAGCTTCCTTCTCCAGCCAGGTATGCCCCAGGCCTCCTCCCCTTTGCTCTCACCCGGTAGCCACACGGGCCTTCATGTGGCCCCTTGAAGTAATACCTCTGCCTGGGGGCCCTTGTGCAAACCCTTCCACCTGAATCCCTTGCCCTCCCTCTCCTTCTGCTCTTTACTTTGTTAACATCTACCTCCTACCCTGTCTCAGCTTGAGTGTCCCCTCCCTGGGGCTAAGTCAGACCTTCTTGTTATAGCCTCACAGAGCACCTTAAACTCTCCCTAGGGACTTTGATCACAATTCTGACTAGATATTTGTAAAATTACCTGCATAATGTCCACTCTCAGCTAGACCGTAAGCCCCACGAAGAGAGGTCCGATTCTCTTATTTGCTGCAGTGTCTCAAGTTCTTAGCATACCTCCTAACACAGCTCCTGACACGTAGTAGGTGCTTACTATTTATTGAATAAATTAATACATGGAAGGGGAGAGAGTTGTACAAATGGATGGATGGATGGATGGATGAGACTTTCTGAGATTCCAGTTGATTTCTACCCCTTGCTTATCACAGTAGAAAAGATAAGGCCTGTGGCTTTGGTATCACTACTAAAGGTGGAGGAAGGAGGGTGGATTGGGTGGGCGGGTAGTTCTGGATTATAACTTCATTTCCCACACACCTGAGCTTTGCCTTTCCAAGACTTCCAGGCTGGAATGTGTAGACTCCCATTCTTCAGAATATTATTTAAGGAAAGGAGAAATCCAAAAGAAAACTTAATAGACCAGAGGGTAGGAAATCAAACTTGGAGCATTCATTCATGCCGCAGGGAAGGTTAGATGAAAATAAACCTCTTCTGTGGCTTCTTTTGAGCCATTCCAGCCCCAGCAGCAGCCTAACTGCCACACAGTGTGTTGTTTTGTGCTGGGACCTTCCGAAAGCTAAGAAAGCAGACAAGTCTAGCAGTTTCACGGCCAATTTTTTTTTTTTTTATTATAAGGCGGACTCCAAAGACGTCTACCCACTAATTGGCCATGTGAATTAACACCTCATGTATGTAACACGAGGGAGGATGGACTCTAATATTGTTTTTGGCGCCCTAGGATCTATGCAGACATCTCAGGCCTGTGCTGCCAACTTTTTTGATGGAAGGAGAGCTGAGGAGTGGGGCACGAATGACTCAGCAACAGGAGAAGTCCAACAAAGTCTTCTAAACACTAAATTTGGGGACAGGTTTGGAGTTTCAGGCCTGGTTTGCACACTCCCTGCCCAGGGCTGGGTCTCCTCTGTCATTATGGGAATGCACATTGCATCGGGTTTTTGTTTGATCATACTGGAGGTATGGGCTCCATTCTGCTGTCAAGACCCATCCAAACCTGGGCTGGTGAACGTGAACAACAAAAATCTCAGAGGATGTGATATCTGCAGCTCGTACCTGCAGGGCTGTTGTGTAGATCAGGGAGCATCTTTCGAGGATGCTACAGAGGGCAGTTTGGCTGGGTGAGGTGCTCACGCCATGCTCCCACAGCACATGGCAAGTACCACTCCCTGCACAGTGCCCATCAGTCATAGGCAGGAAGCTCTGTGAGCAAAGGGACCAGGTCTGCCTCTTTAGAGCTGTGCCTAGCCCAGTGCCTGGCCCATAGACCCTGATGAATATATGCTTGCTGATGAGGAATAATGGATGGATGGATGGATGGATGGATGGATGGATGGATGGATGGGGAAATGGACTGAATATCACTCCAAGTTTTCCAATCATTAGAACTGCCCAATGATGGAATGGGCTGCCTTGAAAAGGACCAGCAATATAAATTCTAGTGCTAATGGGACAGCACTAAGCCATCTGGGGTGGGAGAGAGATGTGGAATCCATGTGCTCCAGGGTCAGACAAATCTGGTGTGAGCTCTGGCTCTGCTACTTATGGTGGCTGTGAGACTTTAAGGCAATTTGCCTCAGTGTCTGCGTCTATAAAATGGGGCTAATAAGCCAGTTTGAGTTTCCTTAAAGAAGAGCCTGAGACAAGGATGTGAGTAGAGGTCATTTATTTGGGAGGTCATCCAGGAAGCAGCAGTGAATGGTGGCCAGAGAGGGAGGAAAAGCCTATCAAGGGGGCCTTATTAAGCCCTGCCAAGCCAGTGGGACTCACCCCTATTGGCAATCTTTAAGGAATTAGATGGAAAGTGTTTCCCTTAAGGGTGAAAGGCCCAACATCTCTCCACCACCTCCCATGTCCATCCTTTGGGGCAAACTTCCCTGCCCTTCCAGGCTGCATCTTCTTGTGGGATCCTCCCTCATCCCTCAAACGACAGGCCCCTGGAGGTGAGGAACTGTGATCCCAGCTGCAGCTGTAGTCACAGGAAGGCAGAGAGTATGTGGCCCAGGGCACTGTTCTGTGTCTGTCCGCCTCAAATCTTTCCATGGTGATAGAATGGAATGGGAGCTTCATGAAGGAGGGATTGTCAAGACCACAGTCATTTAATAAGTATACTTTGGGGGTGCCTGGCTGGCTCAGTCGGTAGAGCAGGGAACTCCTGATCTCAGGGATGTGAGTTTGAGCCCCATGCTGGGTGTAGAGTTCACTTAGAATAAATAGATAGGTAGATAGATAGATAAATAGATACGCTTTGAATTAATATATATTATAAGAATTAAAGTAAAACTCTAAAATGTAACATGGTACCTGAAAATAAAGTGCTGCATACAGCTATTAATTATTATTAATTTCTTTTTATTAATAGATGATGGTATTTTTCAGGAAGAATGGGAATCATTTGGGGTAACATTGTAGCATTTTGGCTTGTGGAGTTCCTTAGAGGACTCACTGTTTTGGAGATAGAAATAGTTTGGCCTTGACCTGCAGAACGAAAACTCTAGATAAGTTAGGACAGCCTTTCAGACATCTAGGCACTTTGGAGATTCTCGTCTGGATTTTAGTGAAGCCACTGCCTTTAATACCCTCTGACATGTGGCCTAAGAGTTTTCTGAGTTGAACGGACAGTTTAAAGCAGGAACAATAGGATTGTGTCAGGGAGAATTACCTGGAGACCCCGGACGCCCTAAAAAGGTCGTTTGACTGAACGAGTTATGAAAAAAAAAGTGCAGAAAGTTGTGCAGATGTGCCCGTGGCCGTTGAGCTCAAACCCTACCCCGTGGTGCAAAAGGAACGAGTGGCCAACACGGTTTTCATCACATAAATCCACACGTTGGCAGAGTCTGGGCCAGCGTTCGCTCCGTCAACCACCACAGGCCTCCTAAGAGAAGGCAGAACCCCATGGGAGAAATGGACAGACAGTGACAAGCAGGCAGGACAGCTTTCTTGATGGAGAAGTCCCACTCCATAGAACTGCTTTTTGAAAATCTTTGGTTTTGACCCGAGTATGCTCACTAGAGGAAATCTCTTCTCCACCCTGAACAGACTTGGCCTCAGGGAAGAAGGCAGGTGACAGGGGGAGAGAGGTGGGGGGAAGAGGTGGCGCCAAGGATACACTGGAGAGAGAAAACAAAAAGATGGTGTAGAAGGAATTCAGTAGGACCACCCCCAGGCACCTTGGCATGGCTTCCCACAGCAGAATTCTTGAGCAAAAGATCCCCTCTTTGAGGGGCAGTGGCTTGGGCATAAGCTGTCCCCCTAGCTACTCTGTGATTTCTACCATCGCCTAACTAGCTACTGAATGGCCACCTTGAAGACTAAAGGTTCTCATATTCAGGCGTTTGATGTTCTCCTGGCTGCAGGGATGGGTACCAAAAGCCAGCTGTCTTTTTCTCTGTGGCGCCGTGTACAGCTCCCTCCTGCCCCAAGCAATGACGCTTGGTTTACACCAGCGACAAGCCGCAGAAGAGTGTTCTTGAAATTCACTGCTTGAGCTGCCCTGTCGATACTCACGCATTCAGGAGGCTGAAGGTGGTTCCCAGGACACTATGTCAGGTCTGGCATTCAAATATTTAGTGGCCGAGTAATTACTGTAAGAATTAATTTCCGTTGCTTAATCCAGCAATCAGGCATGTCACTTTACACATGGGAAAATGGCAGTCCCCACAGGGATGTGTGTGTGTGTGTGTGTGTGTGTGTGTGTGTGTGTGTGTGTGTGTAAAATACAGAGCAGCAATTGTTATTTACTTAAGATTTGGAGATCAGTTCGTGGAATAAATAAGATGCTTTTAGTTTGGTTTTTATTTTTTTATTTTTTTTTTTAAAGATTTTATTCATTTATTTGACAGAGATAGAGACAGCCAGCGAGAGAGGGAACACAAGCAGGGGGAGTGGGAGAGGAAGAAGCAGGCTCATAGCGGAGGAGCCTGATGTGGGGCCCGATCCCATAACGTGGGGATCACGCCCTGAGCTGAAGGCAGACGCTCAACGCCTGCGCCACACAGGCGCCCCTAGTTTGGTTTTTAATTACAGGTTTGGGAGAAAAACCAAAAGGTGAATAAAGAGAAAGAAAACTTAAATGCCCCAAACTTCAAATGCTATCCCTGTGAGATCGTCTCCAAAGTAAAGTTCGATCAAATGTTACAATTTGCAGCTTTGAAAATGGTACCTCGAAAGTGTATAATTGTACCCAAATCCCCTCCTAGGCTTTCCAGAGCTGTGTTGCCTGGTAGGAATACACTGCAAGCCCATACGTAATATTAAATTTTCTCGTAGCCACATTTTTTAGAAGTAAAAAGAGATAGTGAAATTATTTTTAATAATCAATTTCACTTCATGTGATCTAAAACACTATTATTCAGAAATATAATCAATAGAGGAAATATTAATGGGATATCGTCCGTTCTCTTTTTCATACAAAGACTTTGAAGTCTGATGTATTTTTAAGAAGAGTTAATTTCATTTATTTATTTTAGAGAGAGAGAGAGCAGGGGGAGGGGCAGAGGGAGAGAGAATCCCAAGCAGACTCTGTGCTGAGCACAGAGCCTGACGTGAGGCTCAATCTCATGACCCTGAGATCATAACCTGAGCCAAAATCAAGAGTCAGACACTTAACCGACTGAGCCACCCAGGGGCCCCTGAAATCTGATGTATTTTTTTACACTTCCACGATGTCTCAGTTCAGTTAAAAATGCAGTTCCTCAGTGTCACCAGCCACATTTCAAATACCCAATAGCACATGACTAGAGACCTCTATCCTGGTGGCACAGGAGCATAGAATGCTGGACAGACCCACTTCTAGGAAGCCATCACTTAAACAGAGATGATAACATTGTCATAAAAGAAATAGGCAATGGTATTTTGTGTGTCAAAGGATGATCTGATTCAATTTAAGCAGTTCCTGGGCACCTTGATCGGCTGGGGGCAACATGTCTTTCTCATCTTAAGCCCCCCTTTGCATTTCTTTTTGTGTTGATTTTCCTCTTCCCAAGATGGGGCACATGGTGAGGTCCCAGAACATGTGAATTGAGTGAAAGCCTAGCCCTGCCTGATGGGTGGGAGGGGGGTAAAGGATACAGAACAAGAATTGAGATTGACTCTGAACTCGGGGGATTTGCCATCAGGGAGAAGAAGCCGTATCAAAACAGAATGATGGGGAAATACCACCTGACAGTCTAAAGTATGGGATCGGGTTAAATGTGATTAAATGCTACAGTGAAAGGTGGATGGGAATAGAGAAGTCAAAGCTGGCTGGATTTACCAGGGATAATTTCTGGGGAATGGCAGGCCCTTCGAGGCTGGCTTGGGTTTGAGCAGGCCCAGAGGAAGGGCACTGGGGGAAGGGAATGTACTGTGGCGGTCCAGTGAGCGTCCTCCCTCTTCCACATTCATTAATCCAGATTCATGCCTGGCATTGCTTTGCTCTAGTCAAGACCGGCCAAAAATTGGAGATGTTTCAAGGGCAATCAAATTTGCCTATTTCTCTGAAAGCCTCCATTTTCCCTTTTTGCCCTTGATCTTGACTTTCCTTTCCTCGCCCCCCTATGGTAGTCTTTAGTGCAGTGTGTAGGGATCTGTAGTGCCGTATCTTCTGGGAGGCTTCCTGGACCCTGTGTGGTTGGGCAGGGCCACAGCACAAGCTCTGGCCCATGAGCTATGAGCAGAAGTGAAGTGAGTCACTCCCAGGCCAGAGCATTTCATTACCAGTGTGGGAGCCCCTTCGAAGGACTCTCTTTAAAGAACTGGCTTGAGATGGTGGCCTCCATCACTGCCTACAATGCTTTGAGCCTTTCTGACTCCTGGTGGGCATGTCATGGGGGACAGAAAGGCATTGTTGTGGCTTTAAATCCCATCCCATAGATGTTGTTACCACAATTTGACCTAGCCGATCCTGACTGCTACCGCCCTTCCACTGAGACAGGACACGAGCTCCTTGAGGTGGGTGGGTTTGCAGGAGGGGCCAGGAGGGTAATGTCTCTACACAGACATTCAGAGACTCTGGAATACCCTGTCTCCTCTGCTTCGGACACCCCCCTCCATGGTCACCTAGGATGTTAGGGGCCTCCTTCTGGGAAACCCACCTCCAGTGCCCAACCCACGGAAGAGAGGTATATTCTGCGCTCAGGGCTGAGTACTGGAGGGGTATGTGGTGGGGGGGAACACCTAGCTCTGTTTCAGAGAAGGAGAAAGAAGAAGAGAACAAGGGTCTGGCCCACCAGGGTTGAAGAAAACTAAAGGCTTAGAGCCAATGAACGTCTTGATTGACCCTGGCCCTGCTGCCCAGAATGCCCCCTCTTTCTCCACAGCCCTACAGCTGCATGCTGCTTCCCAAGACCCCCCTTCCCTTTCTCCACCCTTCCAGACAGTCCTTTAGTCAGATTTTACCTTGCCAGGTGAGCGGGGGGGGGGGGGGGGGTGTGTCTCATACATTCACTCAGTTATTTAACAAGTGGGCATTGAAGGGCTCCAATGTGTTTGTCTTTAGGGTACTGTGTCAGACGTACCCCTGCCCTTAAGGAGATCCATCTAGTGGAGGAGAGTGACAAGTAGGGCTAAAATTCCTGAGGTGAGTTTTAAGTGCTAAGACAGACAGTACAGAGGCAGTTACTACCGAAAAGGAATCCTTCCCCCAGCCTGAGAAGTCAAGGAGGGCTTCCCAGTGGAGGTGAGGCAGGAGCCCCTGGGCAGAGTTCAGGGAGAGGCAGTCTAGGCATAGATGGTAAAGGGAGCAAAAGAGCAAGTGAGCAAAGGCGAGATCCCTGGGCTGCGTCCACTCAGAGGACACTAAGCAGCTGGGCGGGAGTGGCTCAGGAGGCATTGTGGGCCAGCAGTGAGATATGAGGCTGAAGTGGAGGGGGCAGGACCCGGTTGCAGAGGGCTCCGTAACCATGGCAATGGTGATGAGCACAGGCTAGCGAAGAGCTACCGCAGAGATGTGAGCAAAGGAATACCTTGATCAGGTTTGCGTGTCTTTGGGAGAGGAAAGAGGGTTTTGTTTTGTTTTGTTTTGGTGAGCTGGCCAGACAGGAAGAGATCTATTTTGTGGATGTATTTGTGTGTTTGTGTGTTTATTTGTGTTAAAACTCCCTCTGGCATGGGGGATATGAAAAGATAAACCAAAATTTTGACAAGTTGAGAGTACTTGCTTTTTTTTTTCTGAATAAGGGACCCAGGAGCAGTGGGAGGACTGGAATGGTGGGCAGAGAGCAAAGCCATAAAATGTAAGGAGGCGGAGGGAGAGAGAAGGCAGCTAGGAGGAGAGAGAAGGGAGCTGGGGGAGGCCCAGAAGTAAGGATTATCCTAAAGGAAGGATGGCCAAAGAACTGCAAGTAGGGGTGTCCAATATTAAATTCTAAGTGATTAGGGGCACCACACTTCAGGGTAACCCCACCCCAACCCCATTACCCACCAATCCTCCGTAAAAGTGACTTCTGTGTTGATGGGGGTAGAGAGAAGGGACAACCCTAGGGCATGAGACTCAAAGAGGATCCAGAGCGTTGGGAGAAGCAAGAAATAGGATGGGGTGACAAGGATGAAAGTAGGTCCTCCCCAGAGGACTACTGTGGATTTTGGGGGGGGGGCAAATGTTGAAATGGGGCTTGAGCCAAATTTCTTTACTGTAATAAAATGATGAGAGAGAGGTGAGTAGCCACGTGGGCTGTAACAGTACTCTGAGAATATACAAGGTTAAATTCTGTCTGTGTTTACTTGAAAATACCTCAGCATGGATATAGGAGGGATATGTGTATGGAAGTTAACCTTAAGTGGTGACCAAGGTGGAAGATGGCTAATTAGTAACTATCCCAAGTTTTAGATATTGCTTTCTAAGTCTTCTCCCAGAGAGTTTAATTAAGAACAATTAGATATTTTTTGTTGTCTAAATGAGCAGCGTTAATGGCATGTGGCTAGCTAGATAGACATACAGGCATCTCTCCATGTTTACAAGAAAGTAGCACTAGAATCCAAGAACTTTGGTCCTATCCTCCCTCCTCTGCTCCACCAGCCCACCCACGTGCATATACAGAGGATTCGGTCACCTATTTGGTTGGGAAAATCAGTTGGTTCTGCCATAAGGATTTTATCACATTTGCCTCAGATGAAGCCAGGTTAGGGTATGCTGCTGTAACAAAGAGCTCCCCACTCCCCCCCCCACCCCCAAGAGAGAGTGGCTTAAAGAAGTTGATAACTCTCTCAAAT
Organism: Ursus americanus; assembly: GCF_024610735.1. Classification (NCBI taxonomy): domain Eukaryota; kingdom Metazoa; phylum Chordata; class Mammalia; order Carnivora; family Ursidae; genus Ursus; species Ursus americanus. Next base: position 31,722,221 of record NC_142152.1, on the reverse strand, counting down.
AACCATCTCTAGGTGAGAGATCCAGGCTGGTGGGACAGCTCTGCTCCAGGCAGTGATTCAGAGATCCAGCTTCCTCCCACCCTGGTACTCTGTCAGCCCATAGGGCATTGTCTTGCAGGGTCAGAGCTGAGTTACAGAATCTCCATCTTCATACTCATGGGAAGAGAAAAGAAGGAAATTCAGGTGCACACAGCTTGACTCTCAACTTGGAGTATAAGTTGAAGTTGCCTTTTAAGTTGGATAAATTGGGCCATCTCCCAGAAGATTCACCTGGGAGTTACATAGATCCGCTCTGCTCCTTTCCCATTAGCTCAGACTTCCTTTCAGATCCACCCCGGATGAAAGACTAGGAAGTGAGGTCTCTGGTCTCTGCCTACCTTCAGTCCTACCACCATGAAACAAGGGGACAGATTTTTACCACTCTGCCACAGAAAGCTCGCTACAGCAGGCTGAATCTAGTTTTTGTGCCTACTTACAAATAAATGTTTGTATGTACAGCGGAATGTGGCGTCAGAATTCCTTTCACTGAAGCACGTGGATGGCGGAGTAGTGGAGGAGACCTGGCCACTCTGGGTGGGGGTGGTCCGCATCACCTGGGAGCTTGGTAGAAATGCTGAGTCAGGACCCGGGCTTTAACAACACCTCTAGGTGATTCCTAGAGAAGCACGGTCTGCTGGGAGCTTTACTTAGTCTTGCCTTTGGCCTCCTACATAGACGCTTTCCATAGATTTTTTACAGCTGGGAGACCCTGGCCAGCACCTATGACAGTGATTTTCAAACTTCAACTAAGGACCCACTAATGAGTAGTGATATTCTTTTAGCAGATCGTACCCAGCATAGAAAGAAAAGTAAAAAAAGATATAGTATAGAATTAAAAAGAAAGAAAAGAAAATGCAGTTTATCACGCTAAGGATAAGTGTTGTTTTCAGTTATAGAGACGTGTGTAGGTGAAGTTCACTATCAAAAACCAAAAAGTCACGGATGTAGGTGGCAGGGCTCTGTGGCCAGGAAGTGCACAGACTAGACAGTAGGGAGTCCTGGGGCTGAATACCACTTCCGAACAACGTGGCTTTGGCCAATATTGAGGCTCATTTCCTCATATGTACAACAGGTTAACTTCGACCTCCTGGTCGGTGGCGCCGTCACCAGGACTGGGAATAAATCCCACGTGGGTCTTCCTTTGCCCTTAGTTGTGCGTACCCCCTTTCTTTATAGGACAGGAGAGTTGCTTGCCTGGACTTCTCACCTGAGACTAAAGCCAGGACTCCTACTTCCTTGGACCTCACTTTCCCTATTTGTAAAGGAAGGCACTTTTGCTTAGAAGACCTTTAAGGGACTCAGGCCCGGGGACAGTGTAAGTGAATGTGTCCAGAAGGCACGTGTTTGGGGCGTCGGAGGGGAAGTGCTGGAATGACCCTCGCCTTCTCTCCGCACCTTGCGGACGCCGGGTTCCCGCACTAGCCCCCGGGGAGGAGCAGGAGGAAGGAGCAGCACCGAACCTCCTCGGGGCGCTGGCGCCCGGCAGCCTTTGCCTCCGAGAGCGGGCGGTGCGGCAGCGCCACCGTGTGGCCGCACGACATCAAAGCGCCGCCACTCTGCCTGCGTCCCAGGCCGAGCGGGGAGAGCCCAGCCGGAGACTTGCTGGGAGGGGAGACCGTGCTGGAGGGAATGTCTTCCAGCTCCACCCCCGGCCCCGTTCTCTTGCACATCCTCCCGACGAGGAGTGATTCGGGCCAGCAGGTAGAGTGGACGGAGCAGGGACAACTCGGCCAGGCACGGTCCCGCTCCGCTCCCGCAACTGGAGGTGGATGTGGCCAGCGTCTAGTGGCCAGCTCCAGATGGCATCCAGTTGCCCTCTCCGGTGAGCAGATTGCCCATTGCGGGTCAGGCTCTGAGTTTACTTTCGGATCCCGCAGGGGAAGAAGGAATACGGGCAGCCCCCGAGAAGGGGGCCCAAAGGACATAGTTACAGGTGATGGGCAGCGAGGAGCATCCTGAGCTGCCCAACCGGGCCTCGCCCTGGGCAACGAGGGGCTCCCAGGCTCCAGGGGCTCCTGGTTCCAGGGTCCGCGATCCAGGAATGGCTCCGCCCCCGCGCTGATGCTCCAGACCTGGAAGTTTTCCCGCGCTCTGCCTGCGGGTGGAAAAGGAAGATACTCCCGCTCGCCCCCACCCCCACTTGAAGCTCGTATTTACTGAGGCTCACTCTGGGTCAGCCTTCGTGCCGAATTCCCCTGCAAAGGGAACCCTGTGGGCGTTCGACAATGTAGAGCTAAGGAATCTGAGGCCAAAAGGCATTGCCCTTTTGCTTCCCCGATCCCCAGGCTTGGGGGGACGAGGAGCTCGTGACTGAGCCAGATCGGGGACACCTTGAGATTGGGGAAGAAAACTCACATCTAATGGATTAGCCTCTCCCTTAGCCAGCACGCCCCCTCCAGGAGCTCGCCCGCAGCTTCCTCGTCTGTGAAATGGGAACGCGGGGAGACTCTGCCACCTGTCTTGACTATTTCAACGCTCACACATGAAAGAATGGAGACAGAGAAGAAGCTTGAGGTGAAAACCCAAGGTTAATTATCTGGCCTGCTAGGAGGATTCTGGACGTTACTCTTGGGAATAGTAATCGTGATTAAATCCGGATTTGGTGCAATTTACTTGGAACTTTCAGAATCTGCTGTCCCTTGTGACTCCTACTAAGAGCTAATACTTTCAAAACACTTTTCAAATCTAAGCAGAATCGCTGAATTAACACAGTATTTACAAAAACATTGTAAGTAGGTTTTATTCACCTCACTAGTCCCCAGAAGGAAGCTGAGGCACAGAGAAGTTAAATATCTTGCCTAGGGTCACACAGAGAGCAACTAGCAGAAGCCAGGATTCGAACCCAAGCTTCCTAGCTCTCGGTGCCTCTCCCCTCACTGTGCTGCTGTGGAAGACGTTCAGAGTCTCTCTTAGGGGTTTTCTGGTGCCAGAGACTACAAAGATGTGCCTTCGAGGAAATACAGTTTTGGCAACTGTTTTGTCAAAGTCCTCAGTTTTTAGAATCAGAAGATTTTATTTCCACCATTCATGAGGGGAAAAAAGAAAACCACCTTAAAAATGAATTCTCCCTCCTGCCTGTTCCTAAGAGTTCTCTGCGGGAGTTCTCTGCGTCTGACAGTAATATCTTTTCGTCCTACATAGAGACCAATGCAAAGTTCCTATTATATCGTCCCCCAAACACTTTGTTCTTTTTATGCTGCATGGAGTTATGTTGATGTCTTGCAGAAAGAGACCCACCCTTTTGTAGCTTTTAAAACAGCATGCTGTGTACTTATGTGTGTCATACCATGTGTCCCATACCATGGGCAGTTAGGTTTGGCAGCAAATTGTATTTTCCAAAAGTGGTCACCACAAGACATCCCATCCCATATGCTCTTCAAATGTACCCATGACACTCCTCGTGAACCTGTGTGGACCTTTGTGGCTGCCTCAACCAATTAATTGTGGGCACAAGCGATGGGATAGGACTTCCGACGCTGGATCATAAAAATGCCCCGCACGTCCATCTGGCTCTCTTGGGACACTTGTGCCTGGAACTCACCTGCCATGCTGTGGGGAAGCCAGTCAGCCACTTGGAGAGGCCACGTGCAGGCACCCTGGCTGACAGCCCCAGCTGAGGTCCCAGTGTGATGGACGGCCAGCATCAGTCCTCGGATACGTGAGCAAATGACTGAATCTTTAGAGGATTCCAGCCCCTAGCTTTCCCGCCACCCCAGCTGATGTCACATGGAGCAACGATGAGCTTTTACCGCCAGGTTCTGCCCAAATGGAAGATTCATAAACAGAACAAGTGACGTTGTTGTTTTAAACCCCTCAGTGTAGGGGGCCTGTTACACAGCAGTAGATGGCTGGAATTTCTTCTCCACACTGTTCCCACTAGTATGAACTGCTCTGCAGCGAACTTCTTGAGGCCTCTTGTCTTCTGTACATTCCTGAAGGTTTCCCTAGGGAGACATCTAGAAGCAGCATTGCGGGGCCCAAGTATAAGCCTCACAAGGAATCCTGTAGAGCAGCTAAAATGAATTAACCATGTCTACCTCTAACAATGTGGGGCCACCTTGAAAACTATCCAGTGAGACACACAAGTTGCAAAATGATACCGTGTGGTATTACATATGTGCAGTGCTCAGAACTCTGAGAACATTGTATGTTGTTTATGTTACACACATGTAGTAAAAGTGTGAAAACATACAGGGGAGCAATACATAACAGTGAGTGTGAAGCTTTCGTAGTACCCATAACACTTCATTTCTTTAAAAAAAACCCACAACTGAAATCTAAAGCAAATACTACAATCTTGACATCTGTTAAATCTGGGTGTGGGGATATATGAGGATTGCTCTTTTACATTTTTCTTCATATTTTTTATAAATGTTATGTATTGATGTTATGTTATTAATAGTTATGTGACTATTTCATTATTTAAAAATGTTTTAAAAATCTCCACTTGAATAGAATTGTGGCAACAGTAATTTTGTCCCTTGCGATTTTCTGTGATTTTCTGTTTGATCACATAACTCAATGATTAAAGCAAGACGTTTGGATTTTGACTGACTGATCATCCAATTCAAATACCACCCTCTTCCCACATGCGTCTTCATCCTGACCACACTCAAGGACTCTTCCTTAAGAAACAATCAGAGCCCCCTACGTTTCCCCAACTTTACATGAGATGGTTCCTCTGTCTGGAATAATAATCCCAGAGATTTCATTTCAATAATCGTTCTCACACCTCGTGTCTCATTCAATCCCTGCCAGCCCCCGGTGACAGGTGTTATAGCCTACCATTTGCTGGGGGCTTATATGAGCCAAGCACCATGTCAAATGCCTTACATGTGTTTTCTCTTTTAAGTAGGTCTGTTATTGTCTTCGCTTTTTTGCAGACAAAAAAACTTTGGCTTAAATGTTAGTTGCTTTGGTGGTGGTGGTGGTGGTGGTGGTGGTGGTGGTGGTGGTGGTGATGGTGGTGGTGGTGGTGGTGGTTCTTTTCCCCAAACGTTGGCGGCAGAGCAAGAGCCAAGCCCAGACTTTACTGAGAGTCCACACCTTCGCCCATTAGACCCTCCTGCCTCCTGGAGAAAGCTGTTCTCTTTCTTCTCAAACTACAGTTAAACAACCAGATTCTCAGAGTTTCTCTCCTTATCTACCTGATGAACTGTTCATCCTGCTAGATGCACTGCGACATCACCTCGTTTGGGAAGCCCTCCTGGGGCCAGACCCTCGAGCAGAGCGGTTCTTCCCACTCTACCACCGGCGGGTTTATATCCTGCCTTGTCCTCCACTTCATCTGTGAGCTCCTTCAAGGCAAAGACTGGCCAATGCACATTCGTATTCCCAGCACCTAGAACAGCACTGGACGTGTTATGGGCACCTTGGCTTTCCAGAAATGAATACTGATTAGCACCTGCCTCGCTCAGTCCCTGAGCGACACACCTGCCCATTAACTCTGGTGACTAATTCATTCCACCTGTCTGCACAGGGCACAGCTTGTGCAAAATTGCTCACAGACAGTCCGATGATTTCTCTAAAACAAAAACAAGAAATCCCTTGTTGTGTTTACCAAAGAAACTTGAAGGACTGCCTGACTTAAAAACTGGGATTCAAAGATAGATACCCCGAAAGCCCCGTAAGAGTAATGCTGATAGAACCAGAAGGACTGTGCATTGGGTATATAACATGTGCCAGGAACTGGGCCAAGCCATAGACATGGGTTTAATTTTCACAAAATAGAAGGAACCATAGCTTTTCTTTTTTTGATGAGCAGTGTGTTCTGGTTTCTGTTAGGGATGGCCCAAATCAGAATTTGTCGGGGAGGATTGGAAGAGAGGATAGGAGGTCTTCATTCAAAAGCTTTGTCATCTTACCATCAGCTGGTGAGAAAACTCCCCACAATGCGGCTTCTCCGAGCCCAGGGTGGCATTTGTCATATCCTGGGGGGCAGGTGCCGCATGCCATTTAATGACATCATCATGCCATGCTTTGTCAATATCTCTTTTCAAACTGCCTCAGGAGTGACAGGCAATACGGTGTGGACTGATCTGCATCGTGACATTAGATACTGACAAAGTCTCTTTTATCAGGCTTGCTTTTCTCAGGCAGTCTTGAAAGAATGTTGGCATGGCGCTGTTTCTTCTCTTTCGACGCCACATTCAGTTCACTCCTTTAAAGCCTCCAGTGAGGCTGTGCCTAGGAAGCTGCAAAGCCACACTAGGGCAGCGGAAACCGGTGACTCGGGTGACCCCAGGGCTCTGCGTCTCGGCTTCTTGTCTGCTCAGCAGCCACCATCCGCTAGCTGGTGGATCGGCCAAGTCTCACCTCTGACAATTTTGCTAAAAGGCAGAGATCCCTAGTGTGTATTAAGTCTGTGCTGGGTGACAGGTGTTTAACCTGGTTCTGTGAAAGCTTCAAGGGAAATTTAAGGTTTGGTCTCTGCCCTCAAAGAGTTTGCTGCCTGACTGCAGGGACAAAAGAAAGACCTATGAAAAATTTATAAAACAGTTGCAAGTATGTCTTGTACCCAAGTTCAAGTGCCCATGAGTAAAATTAGACATTGGTCAAGATGGAGGGGGGGAGCAATGGAAAAAAAGCAACTTCCCATTCTTAACCCCATAGAATCTTATCTAATCTCATGAAACTCAATCTTGATCTTCCAGGCCCCAATCATCCATGGTGACAGGAGCCCTGAAACTTCACTTAAGCCACCAGAAGTTCACGTAGGGTCTGAGTTAACCAGAGTTAAAGGTATGATGAGAAAGGGTTTCTTATCTCCTCTCAGATGGTCAGCAACTAGGCAGGATTTAGCTCTTCCTTCTTGGGTCTTGTGCTAAAGTTATTAAGTGGTCCAAACAACTATCCCCAAGCAAAACCCTGGTGAGAGCTCTAGGAAACTATGTCATTATATCTATAGAAAAAGCATTTGACAAAATCCAACACCCTTTCATGACAAAAGTGCTAAAAAAAAGAGACAAAAAAACCTCCAAACTACTCAGTAGAGAAGGGAAATTTCTCAGTCTGATAAAGGACATCCATAAAAGACCCACAGTTAACACCATACGTAATGGTGAAAGACTGACTGCCTTGCCTTTAAGAACAAGAATAAGAGAAGGCTGTCTACTCCTGCTACTTCTATTCAGCATTGTGCTGGAGGTTCTAATGGGGGGCAATTAGGTAAGAAAAAGAAGTAAATGTATCCAGATAGCAAAGGAAAAAGACATGACACAAAAACACAAGTGACAATGAGAAAAAGAAATAAATCAGACTTCATCAAGATTAAAAACTTTTTTTTTCATCAAAGGACACCATCAAGAAAGTGAAAAGACAACCCCCAGAATGGGAGAAAAATTTTACAATTATATATCTGAAGGGACTTGTATCTTCAATATATGAAGAACTCCAACAGCTCAATAATAAAAAGACAACCCAATTTAAAAACAGGCAAAAGATAGGCATAGTGATTTCTGCAAGGAAGTTACAGAAATGAGCCATAAACAAAGATGCTTACTGCTATTAGTCACCAGGAAAATTCAAATTAAAGTGAAATACCACTTCACACCCACTGGGTTGGCTATAATAAAAAACACAGAAAATAACAAATGTTGGCAAAGATGTGGAGAAACTGGAACGTCATACGTGGCTGGTGGAAATATAAAATGGTACAACCTTTTGGGAAAATAATCTGGCAGTGTTTCAAAAAGCTAAACATAGAATTATGTATGACCCGGCAACACCACTTCTACCTGTATACCCCAAAGAAATGAAAACATGTGTCTGCAAAAAGTTATATGTGAATGTTCATAGCAGTATTATTTATATAAAAACCAAAAAGTAGAAATAACCAAGGCAGATGCTTAACCGACTGAGCCACCCAGGTGCCCCTGAACTGTTCGATTTAAAATTGTGAATTGTATGGTACATGAATAAAGTTGCTAATGTTAATGAAGCTGTCGCGAAAAAAGTATCAGTGATAGTATAAGACTCTTTGGGAATAACAGAAGCATTAGCAAATTAAATGCATACTTTAGTCGGAAGATGCAACATGATTTCAGAAATGTTGCAAAGTGCCTCTTGGAATAGAGAAAACTTAGTAATATGCCCATTTCATAGATGAGGAAAGTGAGTCCTAGGGAGTTTAATAATTTGCTCAACGTTATCTCATTAGTAAGTGTCAAGGTCAGCACTTGGGTGCAGGACAACCACTGTCATGTCACCTCCAGGGATAGTGAATTCTTCACCTTAAATTTAGTCTGAGGAAACTGAACAGTGTTGATTCTGTGAAAAGCTTGGTGGAGTGCGTTTGAATATGGACAGTGGACTCAGGGAGATTCCAAGGGAGGCTGTCCTTTGGAGCCCAGGCCGACATCTCTGCCTGCTTTGGCATGGGGTCCAGGATGTGAAAATGTCTCGTTGTGGGGAGCCGCACATCCCAGGCCTGTGCTCGGCGGACCCAGCAGCAGCAGGCATGGGAAGCTCTGAACCTGGCCACAGGCCTGGGGCAGAGTTGGTTGCCCCATGTGGCTGTGGCCTTATCTCCAATTGACTTACCCAACCCCTGGGACCATCAGCCAGACTGGGTTATGTACCTCATGACTGTCTTTTGTTTTCGTCTTCCCTCTGATTCTGAGCACACAGTGGTTTCGGAGTGTGAGCCCAAGAGGACTCGTTGTGTTGGAGTCAGAGCAGCTCTGTTCATTCAGTGTTAGTAGTCAAGAGGCCATAATAGCCTTTTTTTTTTTTTTTAATTTAAAGAGGTTCCGGTGTGCTGTGAAGTTAATTAAACCATGTACTGCCTTGTCTATTAACTTTATGGTTTATGAATTCTCTATTTTATGGACTAGAAACCCAAGTGCAGAGGACTTGTGTCTCATTCTGGGTAACCCAGCAGCCACGGCTCTCCAGAGCCTATACTATTAACCGTGTGCTGGTTATTGTACTCACATTCATGTCATCCACCTGCCAGCAAGGTCCGGGTGTGGGGTCAGGACCATCGTGAGGAGGGCATTAACTTAGGGGAGTGCTGTCAAGTTTCCAAAGCACCGTCCTCTTTATTCTCATTTTTCATTTCGATTCTCATTATAATCCCAAGCTTATAGTGTTATTCCTATTTTTCAGTTGAGGAAACTGAGGCTCTGATTTAAGCTTGGTAACTTGCTCAAGGTCACATGCATAACCAGGATTGGAACCTTGGAATGTTGGACTCTAGGCTGAGCTTCTTTTTCTGCCCACTCCTATTTCCTCTTGGTTTGTGACCGGCTAAAATTACTTGTGGGTTCACCCCCCTCTTCACCTGCCCCCCCTTCCCCATTTGTAACCTAGTGAAATTAATTTGGCTTCAAAGGACACCCACGAAGACCTTGAGCAAGAAAGGAGACATGAGTGGGCCATACGAGCCTGTGGGGTGTGGGGCGGAGAGAGAGGTGGTACCTTGTCCTTGGCGATGAGGGTGGGGGAGTTGGGGGGACAAGACCAAAAATTGTAGGTGCCTTGAACAGGCTAATAATTTGTCAACTCTTTCAAACCAGTGTCCTCACTCTCTCTTTTTTCATTAACTGCTTTGTTTTCAATTGAAAAAGTAATAAATGTTCATGGTAAAAAAATTCAAAGTACTTCTCCCCATACCTCCGCGCCCCCCCCCCCCCCCAGATGCTCTCAAGAGAGGACAGCCTGTCCTGTATCTCCCTCAGGAACATGCTAGATACATACAAACATACACTTCTTGACTTTTATTTTTACAAATGGAAACATACTCTGTACCCTGTCTTATACCTCCTTTTATTCCCCTGTCTTGAAGTCTCTTCCATATTAGCTCACATAGATCTCTCTCATTATCTTTATTCTGTTACAATCGCACAGTGTGCTATCCTATGGATGTTCCTTAATTTATCTAACCAGCCCCCATTGCCGGGGTCATTCAGGTTATTTACAAATTTCGGCTGTTACAAACAGTGCTGGAAAAAATATCCTTGTATGTTCATTTTCAAGTTTATCTCTGTGATGAATTCCTCGAAGCTGAATTGATGAAGAAACTGCCGAATGCAAAAGAAAGGATATTTTACTCCCGATAGAGATTGCCAGATTGTCTGTCATGCATCAATCCGAACTCCTACCACCCACCAGGCACTGAGAATGCCTGCTTCCCCTCAGTGTGACATCATTTTTCCATCTGTATTAGAAAGTGTTGTGGGCTGAATAATGACCCCTCAAATACATCAGGTCCTAATCCCTGGATCCTGTAAAAAGTTACATAACATGGAATAAGGGTCTTTGTAGGTGTGATTGAATTAGGAACTTTGAGAGGGGGAGATTATTCAGATGGACCAGTGTAATCACTGTCCTTATAAGAGGGAGCTGGAGATTAGATTACAGATGAAAGAGAAGATTTTGTGATGGAAGCAGAAGGAGGCAGAGAGAGAAAATGCCACATTGCTGGCTTTAAAGATTGAGGAAGCAGCCATGAATTAAGGGAGGCAGCTGGAGAATTTGGACAAGGTGTAGAAATAAAGTCTCTCCTAGAAGCTCCAGAGGGAGCACTGCTCTGCCAACACTGTGATTTTAGCCCTGTAAAACCATTTTGGACTTCTTGCCTCTAGAAATGTAAGAGAAAAAAATTTCTGCTGCTTTGTTATAGACACAACAAGTAGCTAATACAGGAAGGAAGGCTTAGTGCTCTAGGGAGGAGGGGCAAAAGGAGGGCTGCTGTTCCTTGCCCCCAACACACACACACACCCACACCCACACCCACCCACCCCTTTGCTCCCTGCTCAATGGGCCAAACCAATTCCCCTCTGGCCCCAGGCCTAGAACCCTTCCCCCAGCAGAGCATGCTCAAAGCCTTGCTGCTTATTAGCCCCACTCCGGGGAAGGTGGTTTACGCTAACGTCTGTTGCAAACAGCATATTAAATTTTTTCCTCCAACCACCTACAGATCTCACTGAAAAGATATGGACAAATACCATTTTCTTCCCCCTCCTTCGTTTCCAGTAACACCTATAGATTTGCCCTTGCGGACCTCAGGTGCACATACACTTGGGATTTTTACAGCACTAGCTTTGCGACTCCCTGCCGCAAAGCAATTGGCCGGGAGGGACCTAATTGGATATAATTTCGGGACTGCGTGGCTAGTTGGTCTCTGGAGGCTGCAAGGTCTCTTTGAGTTGGGGCTCTCCTGGTCCTTGGGGTGAGGTAAGCAATCAGTGTGACCTGGCTGGGAGGGTTTCTGTGACCTGGCTGGGAGGAATCCCGTCTGAAGTTTGATACATACGTTCAAAGGCTCAAATCTGGCTGTGGGAGCTCCCTGAGGAAAGGGAAGGAAGTGAATTGTAGGGCAGATAAATCCTGTCTCAGACACACATTTTGGTAGCTGTGGTTGGCAAGTAGATGCTTGATATAAAGTCCAATTTGTCCTTTTCTTTTTTTTTTTTTTTGCTCTTAAGTAGGCTCCATGCCCAGCGTGGAGCCCAACTTGGGGCTTGAAATCACCATCCTGAGATCAAGACCTGAGCTGAGATCAAGAGTCCGTCACTTAACTGACTGAGCCACCCAGCTGCCCCCCCACATGTCTGTTTTTAGTTGTCAGGAATATCCCCCCCCCCCATTCCCTGCTTCTGGCTTTCCAGTTCCTGCTCTGGGCCGAGCAGGTGAGGCTTATAGGGGAATCTGTTCTCCAAGCCACCTGTTAGAACAGTCCTGGGCTCCTCCACATCTCCCTCCCAGGCAAGTGGGTCAGGCCGTGCAACAGGATGACAGTCTAATTATCCCAACCATCAGAATCTTCTTCTGTGTCTTTAATCTACCTTGACAATCAGTGGCTTGTCATTTCGAGGCCTCTTAATTGGCTGCATGATTGACAAGGAGTGTGGGGGCTTTTTATTTTAAGAATTGAGGAGAGCCTATGCCTTCAAAATTAGCTCAGTTATATGATGCCAGAGACCTAGTTTGCACCCAACATGGGCTAGAATCTGATTTTTTTTTTCAGTGACTCTGATCCCAGGTAACTAGTGAGAATGATGAGAGAAGAGCAAACAACTTTCTGTGTTTATTATTTACCTTCACCAAAAGTCTCCTCAGCCCTAGGTTAACCTGACATTCTTTTTCAACAGTATTATAAAAAAGACTTCTATGGTCTGAATGTTTGCGCCTTCTCAAAATTCATATGTTTTGGTTGCAGGTGATAGGAATGTAATTCATTTTTCTTGTTGAGATAGCTTGTAAGTCCAAGCTTTGAGCTGCTTGGAGTTACAACTGGATTTGAGTGCTTAAACAGTATGGACAGGGCTCTGTCACTTTTTCCAGCTCTCTGTGCTGCCTACCTTCTGGGAGGTTCTTTCCTTCATGGGGTGGGAAGGATGACCCCCTAGCAGAGCCAGCCTTTCCCTAGTGGTCCACTCTTCCAGAGAATGAGCAGATCTCTCTCTTGGGAATCCTATTACCCTAGCCTTCCTGGAAGGTTCTGACTGGTCCCGCCTGGGGCATGCACCCTCCTCTTGGATCAAGCACTGGTGGCAGAGTTCTGTGATGAGCCAACCCCTCCCCATCCTGTCATGTGACCAGAAGGATGAAGAAGGCACTGTGGTTGGCAAGTCTCATCAGAACCACGTGAAATAGTTGAAGCATCTTTCCCCGTGGATGGAGAGGGCAAGCCAGCAAAAGACAACTATCCCCTACAGACATTAGAATTGAAATGATTTCAAATGTGGTCACCCTGGTAGGTTCTTTGTCTCCACTTTTTCTTCTGAAGAGCCTCTCTTCGTTGACAGGATAGCCCATTATGACAACCAACTTCTGGAGTTGTCAGAAGGGAAGGTTCTGAACGTGTGGGAAGCTGCTACCGTGTATCCATTCTCTGGGCTTGGTGCTGGCGAAGGGGAATAGAGACCTCACTGCTCAGAAGTGATTCTCACCTTTCTGAAGGATGGCAGTGGCTGGGGGCTCTTTGGGCAGGAGCTGATAAATACGGGGAAATAGGGGCAGCCCCCCAGGCTGTCTCCTTGTCCGCCTACAACCCCTCCCAGGCCTGTCTTCCCTATTCCTGGTCTTCCTCACGGTTTGGCTGTGGCACTGGCGCAGACTCCGAGAGAATGTCTAATCAGAGGCTTGAAAACTTGCTGTTTTCTCTTTTCTGGCCTTTTGTAAGCTCTGAAGAGAACCTTTCCTTTCTGGATTTTCTCCCCTTTCTCTGCCCGTATATTTCATAGACTATGTAAACTGGGAGGAGGGAGGAAAAGCCTTTGGAAGCTTTCTGGCAGAAAAATCCTTGGAATTTACCTGGTCTCTTTGCCCATGTGAGACCGAGGTCCCTGCTACAGCATCACAAGGTCCTCAGGATCTCGGCATAAAGACTCCAAGGGATGGGGAGCCAGCCCCCTCTGTGGCTGGCCGATTCCATTGCTAAACATCTCTAGTAGTTACAATGTGTCTTAGTGGGAGGATAAATCTGCTTGTTTGTCTTAGTTCTGGCACATGGAATTTGTCTCACCTTCTGTAGCCATTTAAATATTGGAAGACTGCTTTTATGTTCTCCTTAGCTAATATTTACTGAACACGTACTTGGTCTAGTGCTGTGCCGAAGCCTTGACATGGTTATGCTCACTTAATCCACCCAACAAACTGTGATATAGGTGCCTTTTTTATGCCCATTTTATAAGCGAGGAAGCTGGGGCACAAAGAGTCATGAAGCTGACCTGTCAGCTTGGTCTGAGGCCAGAGCTCACACTTACAACCCCAGCAGCACCCCAATTTCTTTTAACAAAATAAACCATATAAATTCAATGTACTGAGTAATCTAATACCTTTCATGATGGCCTTTAAATATCCAGAAGGGCTCAAGGAAGGGGCCAAACTTTATAAGCAGTGCAGAGAAGGTGTGGAGACTCAACCCAGGGAGGGTAAGGAGGCAGAAGCCAAATTGGAGCCTCCCCAGGCCCTGAGTATCCACCGCCGAGGGCGAAGTTGAATTGTGATGGGTTAGGAAGAGGGCACTGTAGTGCAGTTGTCCCCATCAGAGGTTCAGGGGACCTGGATTTTATTCTAGGCCCTGCCAAGGAATCACATTAAGTACCATGCTTCAGTTTCACCAACTAAGAAATGGGGATACCCTGTAGCTCCACCCACTTTCCAGAAAAGTTATAAGAAACCAATGCCCTAATAAAAGTTTTAAAGTCCTTGAAAAAAAGAGTGGTAATAGAAAAATCCAGCTTTACATTTATGTGCGTATGTATGTATGTATTTGACACACAGAGAGCGCACACATGGGCATGAGTGAGAGCAGAAGCAGGGAGAGTGGCAAGCAGAGGGGAAGAGAGAGGAGCAGACTCCCCGCTGAGCAAGCTGGAAGTGGGGCTCCATCCCAGGACCCTGGGATCATGAGCTGAGCAGAAGGCGGATGCTTAACCGACTGAGCCACCCAGGCGCCCCTATCCAGCTTTTCTTTTCGATACTCAGTGCACACGGGCCAGTTTCTGACTGTAACATGGATTCCTTCTGAGACCAGCAAAGAGTCAGCCAGAAACCTATGATGTGACGAGTATGTTCTAGGATAGACTAGACGGTAAACCATTCCTCTCCCATGAGGCAGGGATGGGGATGGGCTGAGAGGAGGGATCATTTAGTCTCATGAAAACACCTGCTTCTCTCCACATTGGTGTGAATAAATGCGTCTTGCTCTTACTGGCCTCTTTGATGATTCTCAGAGTCAACTTAACCGTTTGTTTGTGACTTAATTTGTGTAGCTGGAACAGTTAACGTCTAAGCTCATTATTATATTTGTTCTCTCCTCTCCCACTGGGCAAATTTAGCTTTGCCTTAACCACTCAGCACAGTGTGCGTACAGATTTATCTTTCCAAGTATTCCTTTCATGCTGGAATTTCCTGGCTTTTTACCCGCAGAATAGAGTATATACTCCCCAACTGCTCAGCCTCCCCAGTCTGTTCCCAGCTCGTCCCTCCTGTATCCTCTCCCCCTTCTTTCCTGGAGGAGCTGTGTATTTCAGGCAGTCTTGCCTTCCAGACAATTCACATAGCTGTGCCTCCATCCCCACCATCAATTTTGGAATATCTCCATCACTCTCAGAAAGGAAACCCCAGTGACTGTTACCCATTGCTCCCTCCCTCCCTTCCGGCCTCCCCAGCACCAGCCCCAGGCAATCATTGATCTACTTTCCTTCTCTAGAGATTGGCCTATTCTGAACATTTCATGTAAGTGGAACCCTACAGTATGAGGTCGTCCATGACTGGCTTCTTCCACTTAGCATGGTCTTTCCAAAGTGCATCCATGTCGAGCATGGATCGGTACTTGGTTCCTTGTCATGGCCCAGTAGTATCCCATTGTCTGGGTGTACCACATTTGTTTATTTACTTATGGACATTTGGGCTGCTTCTACGTTTGGGATATCATGAATGATGCCATGGAAATTTGTGTACAAGTGTTTGTGTGGACATATTTTCATTTCTCTGGGGTATATACCTAGGAGTGGAATTGCTGGGTCACTGGTAACACTCTGCTTAATCTTTCGGGAAATTGTCAGGCTGTTTTCTAAAGGAGCTGCATCATCTTCCGTTCCTACCTGCAGAGTGTAAGGGCTCTGATTTCCTCCGTGTCCTTGCCAATGCTTGTTACTTTCTGTCCTTTTTATGCTAGCCGTGCCAGTGGATGTGAAGTTGTATTGGCGTTTTGATTTGCAGCCCCTTGATGACTAATGATGTTGAACATCTTGACAGACTAGTCATTTGCTTATCTTCTCTGGAGAAATGTCTGTTTGGATCTTTTGCCCATTTTTTAATTGGGTCATTTGTCTTTTCATTGTTGAGTTGCAAGTGTTCTTTGTATATTTAAGATACAAGTCTGTTATCAGATCTGTGATTTGGCAAATATTTCCCCCCATTTTTGTGGGTCTTCACTTTCTCGATGGTTGTCCCTTGTAACCTAAAAGCTTTTAATATTGATGAAGTCCAGGTGATGTATTTTTCCTTTTGTTTCTTGTGCTTTTGATGTTATGTAGAAGAAACCATTGTCTAATCCAAGGTCACAAATACTTATGCCTTTGTTTTCATGTAAGAGATTTTAGTTTCTGCTCTTACATTTCGGTCTATTATCCATTTTGAGTTAACTTTTGTATAAGGTGTGAGCTTTGGGTCCAACTTAGTTCTTTTGCAGGTGGATATCCAGTTGTTTCAGCACTGTTTTTTGAAAATTCATGGGTAAAGAATAATCTTACCTGGGAACTAGCCATTTCTGCCAAAGTACATCCCAGCTATTCTCTATACCATAGAATAGCACCACCCTGGCCTGGGCTGATTGGATTCTGACACAGCACTGTTGCATGTACTTATTGGACATTTGCATATCTTCTTTGGAAAAATGTCTTTTTAAGTCCTTTGCCCATTTTTAAAATTGGGTTGTTTTGGGGCGCCTGGGTAGCCCAGTCATTAAGCGTCTGCCTTTGGCTCAGGGCGTGATCCCGGGGTCCTGGGATCGAGCCCCGCATTGGGATCCCTGCTCCGCTGGGAGCCTGCTTCTTCCTCTCCCCCCCCCCCGGCTTGTGTTCCCTCTCTCGCTGGCTGTCTCTCTCTCTGTCAAATAAATAAATAAATAAAATCTTAAAAAAATAAAATAAAATTGGGTTGTTTAGTTTTTGTTGTTGTTGAGTTATAGGAGTTCTTTATATATTCTGGATAGTACCCCCTTATCAGATATGACTTGCAAATTTTTTCTCCCATTCCATGGGTTGCCTTTTCATTCTCCTGATTGTTTCTTTTGATGCGGAAGTTTGAAATTTTAATGTAGTCCAGTTTGTCCATTTCTTCTCTGGTTGCCTCTCCTCTTGGTGTCATATGCAAGAAATTATTGACAAAGAGCTGTATTGTCTTTTGAATGACCTTCCAATTCCCAAATTTTGTCTCAGTCCCTGTGGGGCCTGACCCTCTGCTTGCGATTTTCAACTTCCTTATTTCCATGTTTATCCTATTAATAAATTATCCTCTCCTAAGGTGACCTGGATATACGTCTCTAGTCTTGGAAAATAAAAGATGCAACAAAACATCTTTCATCTACCAAATAGGCATGGTATTCTGTGTTATGGGGCAGCATTTTCCAGTCCCTTCACTGAAGCCTCTCCATGCATGCAGTAAAAACAATGTATAATGAGACGAACATAAGAAATGCCATGAGTCTACCTCTTGTATGTCCAAACTGAATATTAGCATATTAAAGTTTCTGAGAAGTCCTGTGATAAAGAAGCCAGTTTTAATTTTGTTAAATGATCAAACTCATTTCCTTAGGAGAAGACCTTTATTCCCCAGCACACCATTAACCTGCCCAGGGAGGTTTCTCCTAAACACCCCTGGGAAGCTCAGTCTTAAAGAAAAGTGAGGACCAAATGAGCTAACATCCATGCACCTGCAATGTTGAGTAAGCATTACTGCCAATCGAAAAAAGCACACCTTTATTTTTTGTCTCCCCCATCCCTTGTACTTTATTCAGTAGGGGTTACTCCCCCTACCTATTCTAGCAAGTCACTTGACTTTTCTGCTCACCTTTGAATAATCAAGTGCTGTGATGATGTTAAGTCCCAGAGTCCAAGTTCAGGAATTAGAATGCTCTAAGCTATTCAGCTTAGTTCAGGCATGCTTCAAGCTGTCCCCTGCACTGGAGAAGGGGTCACTGCTGATCCCTCCTCTCCTGGCTCTCTGCTCATCTCCTCATCTACTCTTTACTGCCATTTGGACTTTTCCTTGGGGAGGGAGGAGAGCTATGGGAGAGGACAGCCCGCACTCTTCTGGGTGACTCTGCTCCCCCTGGGCTTGGTGATGGTCAAGGCCTGCTCTTAATGGCAGGTACCTTTCTGGTCTCTTCTGAGAGGTCCTGCTGAGCCCCAACTCCGGCAGTCCCTTTGGCTCAGGCTGGTACATCTGTGTCCCAAGGGATCCTTCCTAGCCCACAGACGTGCAGCAGGCAGCTCTGTACACTGTGTCTTCCCTTCAGAAGCCAGTGCAGCTTTAGAGATTAAGTTACCCACTGATGGCCTTGACTTTGTGCTCTGCTATTATGGTGACTCTGTAGCATGGCTACTTCTGGTGTGGGGAAGCACTCTCCCCCCACCCCCGCTCTGACCATTCCTGCAGAGATGGCAAATCCAACATGGCAGCCTTGTCCTGCGGCCCCACCAGAGCATTTAATCAGCATTCACCCTGAGTGGGGTGAACACCGTTCTGCACCTAGGTCCACGTAAGATTTCTCAGCTGTGAGGCAGGCCCCAGTCCTCTGGGGCTCCAACAGTTCAAAGCCCTGGTCTTGAGATCAGAAGGCGATACCTATATCCCTCCCCTTGGAGATTCAGTGAGGCAACTAAGAAATCCTCTCACCTTTTCCCTCACTTTAATTTAAATCCCTGGCCTGTTGAGGGATCCAGGAACAGAACATCTTTTTTTTTTTAATTTAATTTTATTTATTTATTCGACAGAGATAGAGACAGCCAGTGAGAGAGGGAACACAAGCATGGGGAGTGGGAGAGGAAGAAGCAGGCTCATAGCAGAAGAGCCTGATGTGGGGCTCGACCCCAGATTGCCGGGATCACGCCCTGAGCCGAAGGCAGATGCTTAACCACTGTGCCACCCAGGCGCCCCCAGGAACAGAGCATCTTGATAGGTTAGCAAGTCGGCACATGGGAGGTATCATTCTCACGTCCCTTTGAACTCTTGACATCCATCATATGGGCTCATCACTTAAAATTCATGCTGGAATAGTATTGTTCTAACATCTGGTCACATATATCAAACCTCTAGCACTGCCTAACATATGACGGATGCTCAGAACATGATCTTTGTTTTGCCTTCTCTTTCACTCAAAATGAGAACTTCTCCATTTTTTTCTGAACCAGCTCCAATAATTTCTCCTCTGGTGAGTCCTTCCTGATCAATCACCCGAGAGTGACAGCCCCTCTCGTGGCACTTGTAGGGATTCCTTTGTTGCTGGGACCTACCTGGGACTTGGGGACCCCAGACTGGGAATAGCTACTATGTAAACCCACTAAGGTCCAGAAAGGAGACCTGAATTCAGTGAGATCACACAGCTAGTTAGTGTGAAAGCCTAGAATAGACCAGGTGTCCTCACTCCCAAATGAGTCTTCAAATAAAGAGCAAACTGAGAAAACAAATATCAAGAAAGAGAGCGTATCAATTCCCCTCCTGATATTTACTGACCATTCTTCCCCATCCTTATTTCCAGGTGAAGCTGCCTAGTAGAGTGTACGATTCACCCTCACTACAGTTGACTCACTCACTTTGCTGTAACAACACATTTATCTCCAGATCCTTAGATATGCAGAGCAGATCCTATGGCCAATATTAACTAATAAAGTCTCAAGTCCCTGCCACCAACAGGCAGGTGTTGGCTAGCCTCTTGAGTGCCACAATTTGTAAATTGCCCCATTTAGGGATGGTCTTTTTTTTTTTTTTTAACTCCAGCTATTGAGATATAATTGAGATATAACATTATATAAATTTAAGATGTGCAGTGTGTTGAGTGGATACACTTACATATTACAGCATTATTACATATAACCTTAGCCAGCACCTCCATCCCATCACATAATTACATTTTATCTTGTGGTGAGAACATTTAAGATCTGTTCTCTTAGTAGCTTCTAAGTATGTAATACAGAATTATTAGCTATAATCACCATGTTATGCCTTAGATCCCCAGAATTTATTAATCTCACAACTGGAAATTTGTCCCCTCTGACCAACATCTCCCCATTTCTCCCACCCCCCAGCCCCTGGCAACCACTGCTGGACTCTGTTTCTGAGCTCAGCTTTTTTAGATTCCACATATGAGTGAGATCATACAATACTTGGCTTTCTCTGATTTATTTCATTTAGCATAATATGGGGCTGGTCTTTACAATTTATTCTGGAAAGCTATTTTTTTGTGTGCCTCTGAAGTCCCCTCAGCAGCTGATGAAGAGCTGCTCCCCATCTCCCCATGGCCTTGCTTGCCGTCAAGGTCTTGTTTAGCTATATATGCTTTGAAAGGGATCTCTGAGCTTTGGGCTCCAAGTGGGAGTGGGGTTTTGATGACCTGAAAAGGAACACACCCTCCCCACCCAAGGAGAATAATGTCATTTCACAGCCTCTTAACAATGACCAGCCCCCTCAAAGTGAAGGCTTTTTTCTTTTTTTCTTTTTTTTTTCCTTCCAGAGAGTGGAGAAAGTCTCCATGGAGAAGCATGTGTTTTTGAGAGATCTTTGGCTAAAGATTAAACTTCCAAATCCAAGCAGAGCCAAATTGTATATATGCTATGATAGACTGAATTCCTGGTGAGCAAACAGCATGTTCCTCCCCCTCCCACTGTGGGGGATGTATCGGTGCCCCTTTGACATTGGACTTGGCCATATGACTTGTCTGATGGAATGTTAGTAGATGTGACTGAGCAGAGACCTTAAATGTGCTTATGTTATTGTGTGTCTGTTACCTGTCAAATATCAAGGAAAACTTGTCCTGGTTAGCTACTCATAGCTAACAACAACTTGTTATTAGCTACTCATCCCAAGACAGTGGGAACTCATGAGATGCCTTTTCTCAGTGTTTATCGGTTTGTTCTTAGTTTGAAGGCTCATTTGGAAGTGATGAGAACTGCTTCTATCGCAGGTTCTCACACCAGCCCGCTACGTGATCTCACCAACAGCACATCTCTCTGGGTCTTTGTGGATTTGTCTGTAGAGTAGCAGATTTGAAACCAGCCTGAGTCAAAGCCTCAAAAATCCCTGGCAAGCCCAGCGGAGCCACAGCTGACCTGCAGAGCAGTAAAGCAAGAAAAACGGACACCTGTAGCAAGCCACTGAGTTTTGGGGTGGTTTGTTACACATATTTGTAGAAATAAATGATAGTTAGGCTGAGATTAAAAAAAAAAAGTCAAAGGCCTCTGAATGGGGTAGAACAGGTCCCTATGACTTGCTATGTGTTGGAAATTTTCCAACTGAAAATAGAAACTTTTATCTCGGGCCATTGCAGCTACTGTAAGAAAAACAGAGGGTCACCCAGTGAGCAGCACAGGCCATGCCCCTGAAAATTCTGGGCAAGTTCAGACCCCACTGAGCTCTAGAGCACTACGCAGCTGGAAAGAGGTGTAGGTGTCAAGCATGAGAGACTCGTCCTGTCCAATGCATTCGCTTCACCATCAGTAACACTGAGCACGTACCATCTGCAGGACACTTTGTGAGGGTATCTAAGGGTTCTTGTCTTTTCACAGCTCTGCCAGAAAACCACGTTTATTCCTGCCTCAGGACCTTTGCTCTTACTGTTCCCTCTGCCTGGAATGGTCTTTGCTGAGATCCTCACCTGACATGTTGTATATTTGTTTGTTTGTAGTCTTTCTTCTTCCACTAAAATGTAAGCTCCCCAAGAATGGGATAGAATCTGTCTTATTCACTATGGTCTCCCCAACTCCTGAAACATTGTACATTCTAGGTGCTCAGTAAATGTTCCTTTAACAAATGAGCAGTGTGCTTACAATGAGGCAAATATGGAGGGGTGAAGAGAAAGGAAGAGTGTGTATCTGGGACAAAAATGAGCCATTTCACCTACCGGAAAGAGCAGAGCTTCTAGAGTCATACTCATTCTGCCATTAACTACCAACAAGCTCGGGCAAGTCATTTGTATTTGCTAACATCACTTTAGCTGCTGTAATAATGGGTCACAATAGTCACAGCTTAAACAATACAGTCATTTATTTCTCTCACTTAGAAGTCCTAAGAGGGGGGTGCCTGGATGGCTCAGTTGGTTGAGCGTCTGACTCTTGGTTTCAGCTCAGTTCATGATCTCAGGGTTGTGGGATCGAGCTCCATATCAGGCTCTGCGTTCAAACTGCAGAGTCTGCTTGTCCCTCTTCCTCTGCCCTTCCTCACCTCGCACATGTGTGCACATGCACGAGTGTGCTCTCCCTCTCTCTTTCTCTCAAATAAGTAAATCTTTTTTAAAAGGTCCTAAGAGCTCGTCTTGGGCTGGTGTGGTGGCTCCGCAGTCATCAGGGACCCAGGCTCCTTCTGTCCTACTGCTCTGCTGTCCTTACACAGGGCTTCCAGCTTGCCCAGATCAGGTGCCCTGGTTCCTCTTGTGTCTACATTCCAGCCTGCAAAGAGGAAGAAGGAGGGAAAGGAAGTCCTCCCTTCAAGGGCCGGACTCAGTTGTTCTACTCATCACTCCCATTCTCAGCCCATTGGATAGAACTTAGTCGTACGGGCACACTTGACTGCAAAGAAGTCTAAGAAATTTGTTTTTAGCTTAGTGGTCATGTTCCCACCTAACGCATTCTATCATCACAGGAAGGAAAAATGCGTCAGTAGCAATCTCTGGCACATTCTTCCTATCAACCCACTCCCAGCCCTCAGCCCCTGTTTAGTTTCTTATTTGTAAAATGTGTCTCACTATGTTACAATGAAATAAAATGAATTATTTGGAAGTGTTCTGTAAGCTCCAAAGTTCTATCCATACTTAAGTTACCAACTGTAAATGAGAATGTGAATACCCACAGAGGGTTTTTGGAATCCTAGAGCAGGGGAGATTCGTTCTAGCTGCAATGAGAAGAGTTTGTGTAGCACGTAGTTTTGAAGCTGGGCATTGCAGTATTGATTGGCATTTGTTAAGGAGGGATATAAAGACCACAGCATGGGGTGGGGGGCATGGAAAGCATCCTGGGTGATGGGGAAAGTAAGATCAAAGGTAATAAGGTGGGGATTTATTTATTTATTTATTTATTTATTTATTTATTTATTTATTTGACAGAGACAGAGACAGCCAGCGAGAGAGGGAACACAAGCAGGGGGCGTGGGAGAGGAAGAAGCAGGCGCATAGCGGAGGAGCCCGATGTGGGGCTCGATCCTATAACGCCGGGATCATGCCCTGAGCCAAAGGCAGATGCTTAACTGCTGTGCCACCCAGGTGCCCCAAGGTGGGGATTTAAATGCATGTTTGAGACACTACACAGGATACAGTTAGAGGGAGGACAGGGGCAAGAGAAGGACAGTGGACCAGGACAGGCAGAACCTTCCTACCAGGAGCAGGAGCTGAGGGGATTGAGATGGGAGGATGGGTAAGACATGATCTTCTCCACAGTGACATCTGTGCCTGGAAAAAGATGGCCTTGGGGATTGATTGGGAAGTCATTTGGGAGACTTAGGAGAGCCTGTGAGATGGGCGCAGGCCTGAGCCAGGACTGTGAGGATGGAAAGGTAGGGCTGGATGTGGGGGCTCTTGTACAGGTGGGAGCACCAGACTCGGCAGCAGGTGGGCTGGAGTAGAGAATAAATAGGCACTGATTGGGGGATTTGCCAGGTACCACTGACCAGGAGGGAGGCCCCAGAAAGGGTAAATTCCGGAGGAAGAATGTAAATTCAGAGCGTCCAGTGTGAGTCTGAGCAGCCCCCAACAGTGGGAAACTTGAGGTTTACGTATAAAATTGAAGACAAACTACTAAAGAATTTACCAAAATGATAAAGACGCTTCATGAAAATACTGTTGCCTCTTGGAGCACATCTAATGTCGAACCGCTCAGACAGCACAATTAAAATGCAGTCATGGGGAATAACTTCTTTCCCTTTCTGGAGCCCGGGCTTCTATAACTCACTCTTTATGCCCAAGTGAGGTTGGGCTGTGTCCTTACTTGACACGTGGAGGACAGTGACGAAAGCCCTGCAGGGCTAGGAGCACCTCTCCCCCAGGCTGGGGAAACATTTGGCCATTTCTTTTCTTTTCCCCAAACATACTCCTTTAGTCTGAAAACATCCAGACCTTAGTCCTCGGTCCAGCTGTGAGAAAACCTTTCCAGTTTTTGCTCATAGTGGCAAGAAGAGGTTAAAAATATCCTCTTGAGCTTAATCACAGATGAAAAATGAAAACTGGTCAGAAGGATTGTGAGGTTTTTTCCCCTTCAGAATTTTCCGTCGTTGCCATAAAATTGATTATGCAAACAAGTGCAAACTGATTTTGTTTAAACATGACCTTGAGAGTTTTCACGGACAGTGGAGGTAGAGATTGGAGATTTCTCCTCAGCCATGCAGAGTTCACTGGCCCCACCATTCCGCTCTGCAAAACTCCCAGTGACTGTCACTTCGTTCTGTGTAATTCATTTCATTTTGTTGTAGATTTGACCTTGAACGTCCTGAGCTGGGAGACAGAATTTACCAACCACTCATGGCTATTATGATCATTTCCCCTATATGTTTGGAGACCCATGTGGTCCAGGCTAGGAATATTCATAATCCACCAAACAGGAGTAATTAAAATGTAACTAAAATCCTATATTTGCGTCTGTTAGAGAACATCAAAGACTTAGTTCCTTTATAACGTATCACAATACTTTGTAAACTTCTCTCTCTATATATATACCCCCAGTACTCCCCTGTGGTTTCTCTCTCTCTCTCTCTCTCTGTATCCCCCAGCATCTCTTTCCATCTCCTTCATGTGAAATTAGCATGGTCTCTCTCCTGCCATGAAATAATACTTCCTTTTTAGAAAGGTAGTAAGCAAATTCAGGGCTTAATATGCAAACAGAGGAGACGAAATCTGGGGGCAATAACACGTTAGTCATCTTTCCGACCCCTTAATTAGATACCGTAATTCATTATTTATATTATTAATGGAAAATGCATAATAATATCCAACTTTTATGCAATGCTTTACCATTTCCAAAGTGCATTTATATCCATAACCCCTTTAGTGCTCACGACAAGAAAAGCATTGTAGTCACCACCCCTGTTTTACAGATAAGGAAACTGAGGGGAAGTGGAATGAATGTCCCCAAGTCACAGAGCTGGGAAAAAGAACCCGGATTCCAGTACCAGTTGTGTGGCTCCGACAACCTCAGTAACGTCACGGTCCCCACTCTGGACCTGGCTTCAGAGGCTCGGCTTCTTGGGGACCTGGGAGTCCCATCAGTGGGACTGCAACAAACTTCCAGCTGGGCTGCAGGACGGGGACAGCGTGGGGAGCTGAGGAGTCTGTGGCACAGAGTTGAAGGAGGCACTTGCTGACCCTTGGGACTGTGCAAGTGCGGGGTCCTTGACTCGGACACCACTGGCCCTTCACTCTCCTCACCCTAGTGGCACCCTTGCTGGGGTCCTCTGGGAAAGAGGAAAGGAATCCCAGCCCTTCCACCCTCCTCTCCACACCCAGCACAACCTGTCTCTGAAAACCGAGAGGAGGGCAACGCCTCGCTGACCTTCACGACAAGGCAGGAGGCTTTCGTGGGGCTGACGTGGGCTTTCGGCAGCTGCAGGAAGCTGGGGAAGGAGAAGCGGGTCTGGCTGACTCAAGGGAACAACAGTAGACGTTTATGGCGCCACTTAAAATATCGAACATGGGATGGGTCATTTACTATTTCGTTGGTGATTTCATTGTCTCTATACTTTGCCAAAGGTAAATGATTCATGTTCCTAATCTCCCTAGAGCAGGAGACTGAGTTCAAGCTCATTGTTCAAAAAGTGAGACAGACAGTGGCTACTGCTAATGTTTTTTAAGGAAATTAAGTCTCTCTCTTTTTCCTTTGTCTTTTTTTGGCACGTAAGTGAAGGTGACTTAGCCTCCGTCGCTCTGGCTAGCGATCCTCTCCCCATTGGAGAGTCGGGAAGGTGAAGAGAGAGCACCGTGAGCAAGAACAAGGACCCGAGTGTAGGCGTGTCTTTGATGCAGAATGAGGGGAGGGTCTCAAACTTTTCATCCCAAAGGGTGAGAGCTGTGCCTGAAGCCAGTTGACAGACCTAGTCTCTACAAACACACCTTGCATATGAGGTGGAAAAATGCCTGGGTCCTAGGCTGAGTCTGTCACTTTCGGGTAACCTAAGCAAGTCTCTGGGCCTCTATACCTCAGGGGAAAAATGAGAGCCCTGGTTTGGACTAGAGATGGCAAATAGACATTAATAGCCTTGGAATTCTTCCCAGGGCGCTGCTCCGGGCAGCCATTATTCATGAGCGCTGCAGGTGGATTGACGGCAGTGTCGTGCTGCTAAGTGTTTAACAACGGGCTCGATGTGGAGCAAAGTCCTAGTTTGCTGTGTTTGCCCATTTCTCTGGTGTAAATGCTCCCACCGTGGCTGGTTTCCAGCTTCCGTCACAGAGTCCCCGGACGTGCTGTTGGAAGAGGTGTGCATTCTTGGCTCTCACAAGCTCCAGCACGTCGCTGCTTGATGGCTCTTTCCCTTCCCTGCTTTAGCTGACCTCCAAAGTGGTGTTTGTTTCCAATAATCTAGAATTTGGTATCCCGCTCTAGTCGGTAGCACCTCTTGGGAATTTGCATTTCCTACGGTCACTGTTTTTTCTGAGTTCCCCAAAAGGCAGGACTGCGTGAGGGCTTGGTGTAGACAGTGAGAGTCCAGGGTGCAGAGGTGAAGAACAGGAGACCGAGAAGCAGGCAAGAGGAAGAGGCAAAGCAAGAATGTAGGAAAGGTGACTGGCTGCTCCTACTGTCACCTGAGAAGTCCCATGAATTGCATCTCTGGGATGAGCTAGAGGGAACAAAGAAGGCTGGATCCATTTTGCCTCCGTACCATGAGTTAGAGGTTGGGCCATGGGCATGAGCTCCCCTGTGCTTCCAAGGCCGTGCTCACAGGGACTCTAAGCACCAATGGAAAAGGCAGAGCACAGGAAGCGGGAGACACAGGCTTGAGTGGAGTGTTGTCAGGTGGCCCCCTGTGTGAAGCCGGCTGGTGTCTCTGAAGAGCTAGTCCTCTCAGCGGTAGTTGGAGTGGAGACCACTAACTATGCGGGAGCTGAGGTAGAGGGCCTCAAAACTGTCTGGAAGTACCTGTGTGGAAAGGTATGCAGTGGCCCCTTAGCTACTTCGACTTGTGCGTGTAACTCTGACCTTGATGAAGGTGCTTTTTCTTTACAGCCTGGATGCAGATGCTGGCTCTGCTGCTAACTAGCTCTGTGACCTTGGGCAAATCACTTAATCTCTCTGAACTTCAAATTTCTCACCTGTGAATTTGACATAAAAATAACACCCAACCCAATGGATTGATTGGTGGGAGGATTAAACGAGTCACAACCAGTGAAATGCTTAATACAGTTCTTGACATAAATGCTCAACTAAAGTGAGCTTTTATTAGAGTGTGTCACCATTTTTGAGGAAATTTGTACAAGACCTGTATGTTAATACCTGTGACATACTGTATTTTCCTAGAATGGTCACAACAGTATTTCTGGACTTCCATGCTTTTCAGACCATGCCACTCTGCCCACTGAGAGTCTGTGTCTTTCCCCTTGAAACTGGGTGGACACTTGTGACTGTCCTGACCAACGGAGCATGGCAGAAATGATGCTGTATGACATCTGGGCTAGGTTAGAAAAAGGATATAGCTTTTGTCTTGCATTACTCCCTCTCTCTTTCTCTCTCTCTCTCTCAGGATACTTGCCCTGGAAACCTAACCAGCATGCTGTGAGGAAACTCAAGCCACTTGCAGAAGTCCTATCAGGTGCTCCAGCCAGTTGCCCCAGCGAAGGACACTGCCAACAGCCAGCATCGACCGCCAGCCACGTGAGTAGACAAGCCTTTAGATGATTCTAGCCATCGTCTTTGGAGTTTTCCAGCTGAGGCCCCAGACATGATGGATAGGAGACAGACTGTCCCCTTGTGCCCTGTCCCAATTCATGAATCAACCCCCCAATGAGAGAAAATAAATATTGTTATTTTAAACTATTAAGTTCTGGGGTGGTTTCATAGCAGTAGAGAACGACTGACCTACCAAACTTTCATGCAAGTCCCTTTTTAGCCTTTGTCTCCCAGATTAAAGAGTGCTTGCTTATGAAATCTGTCTTCACACAGGTGAGTACCCTCCCTTGAATTCCTGTGTCGTGTTAGTTCTAGCAGAGCCCTGAGGACAAGGTCGGTGGGAACACCTCTGCGTTTGTGGCAGAAGCATGGCGCAGGGTCCAGGGGTCTTGGAAAGGAGAAAGAAAAGGAATTGAGGAGGGAAAAAGGAGTCAGAAAGAAAAGGAGGGGGCAGATAATGGAGGAGAGGGGCCTATGGCCTAGGAGGCTGGCGGTCTACACCAGGTAGCCTTGGATTGCCAGTCATGTTGCTGACTCACTTCCAGGTAGGCCCTGGATGAGCCTCTCTGCAGGAACGTGATGAGTCATACACACAACCAGACAGGGTGTGGGATGGCGTCTGCCTTTCTGCTTCAAGGCTGGGGATGTCAGCTGGGTATCATTAGATCTAACTGATTGATCTACCACTTCCTGTCAGGCTCTGTGCTGGGCTCTGGGAATGGGAGATGCTCCAAGCCCTGCCCTCAAGGAGTCAGAGTCCATTCGGGAAACAGAGTTAATAAACAGTTCAGCCACTCAGCATTTTTTTCCAAGGGAGACCTCGGCTGCTAAATATGTGGGTGGAAGTTCTGAAATGTTAAATGTGGGGTGGGAGGTGGATAGGAGGCAGAACCTGACTGCTGCATGGATTTAATTAAAACAAAAATTCTGCTTTTTATTTTGAAAGCACTTGGTTGATGTTTATTAAGCATCTGGGACTGATTGGATGGTTCAATCTAGAGACTTGTGTAAATAAAATGGTAATATTTCCAAATTGAGTATATTTTGGGTCTGATGGCTGGACTTTAGTTAAGACACTTTTGAAGGGGCTGAAACCAACTCAAACTGGCCTGAGTAGAAAAGGAGTTTATTGGCAGATATTCAGACACATTCATGGAGACTCGGTTTTTCTCCGTCTCTAGACTCTGTCTTCCACCATGCTGGCTTCAGCCTCACACTCCCCAAGGTGGTTCTAACTTCTTCAAGCTCTCCCCTCATGGTGGCAAGATGGCTGCACAGTGCCCGCCTCTCATCCTCTCAGAATCCCCCTCTTCTAGCCCAGCACACCTAGCAGAAGTCTCTAGTTCAGGGTCAGGGTCTTCTGTCCAACCCTGAAACTTTTACGGTGGCCAGAGTAGGACTGATTGACTGACTCAGGCCCACAGCATTTGCCTAACTGTGGAGCTGGGGTGGGGGAGATGAAGAGACCCAACCAAACCACATGAAGAGTTAGAGAGCTTTGGATCTCCACACAAAAATCAGGACGTCCAGCAGAAAAAAAGAGAAGGAGTGCTGGGGAATAAAATTAAATGGCCGAACAATGGTCCAGAGACAATGAGACAGTGGGACATCTCGGGAGCAGTAGAAGGAAGCCGAGCACATGAGGGGAGTTAGGCCAACATGGTTCTGGAGTCTGATTCAAATTGGCCTTCACTTGTGTGACAGAGAGGCTTATTGGTCACCTAATACATACACATATATATGTTTCCCTTTCCATTGTAGAGTGTGCCAGTCATGGAGGTGTATCACGCCTATCTTAAAGAAAGAACTGCCATTTAGCTGCAAGGACTAGAGTTAGCTTTGGAGCTAAAGCCGTGTGCTTCCAGGGCATCCCCCCAGCCAAAGAGCATGGCCGTTCCTGCCCAGCACAAGAGGTTTCCGATGGGCATTTGCTCTGGGTCTCCCTGTCGAGTTGGCTGGGACTTTGTCAGATCTGCTGTGCAGTCTGAGGCTCAATCCCTGAATCACTGTGTAGAAGGTCTTCCGTGGATCGGGAGCATCCACGTGGGACTGTTAGGGAAGCAAAAAAAAAAAAAAATCTTTGGTGGTATCTGTCTGCATTGCCGGCATACTTCCTTATAATTCCTACTCTGGTAAATATAGATCTTCAAAGTGGAAATATTGGAAGTAGTTTTAAGAAGAGCTTGGCTGTTGTCTTAGTTCGTGCTGCTATAACAGAATACTGTAGACCGAGTGTCTGTAAAAACAACAGAAATTTCTCTCACACAGTTCTGGAGCCTGGAAGTCCAAGATAAGGTGCCAGAAGATGGGTCTGGTGAGGGCCCACTACCTAGTTCATAGATCACTGTCTTCAAGTTGTGTCCTCATATGGGAGGGAGGACAAGGGGTCTCTGTGGGATCTCTTTTATTAGGCCACTAATCCCACACTGATGGCTCTACCTTCATGATCTAATCACCTCCCAAAGGCCTCACCTCCAAATACCGTCACAGTGGGGATTAGGTTTCAACATAGGAATTTTGGGAGAACCTAAACATTCAGTGTATGGCAACTGTCATTAAGTGGTTGCCCTTAACAAAAGCTCAAAACAACCCTGAAAACCCAGCTATGGTTCAGTGTTTTAAATAACATTTCATAAAAATGTGACACATACGTGGAAAGGTGCCCAGAATATAAATGCGTAAGATCAACGAATTACTACAAAGCAAAACACTGCTGTACTCACCATCCAGGTCAGGGAAAAAAAAATGTTTTCACCCTAGATGTCCCCTGCCTTCCCCCCACCATACATCCCTTCTCAAAATGCTTGACAAGTTTCACATTCTAAATTTAGTACAGGAAACAGATTTGTTCAACCCCTTTAGTCAATGGACTGACAGAGTGGAAAAGGTACAGAGAAACTTTCTCTTACTCGTTTTGTTTGTTGGCTTTAAACTTAAAGAATAAGTTTTATCTTTAAGATGTCACATCCCAGAACATCTCTCAGGCACTGGACAAGGATGGGGGGATGGGGAGAGGCAGAAGTTAAATTCTGTTCTATCCTTGTTCAGGAGTCTAATCTTGATAAGCAAAGAATGTAATTAAAATGGATTACAGACTATTAAACACAAACAAGAGCAAAATGATTGCAGCGTGTGCAAGCCAGTAATTAAAGCCTTAAAAGAGGAAAAAGTCACCATCACTTAAAATGTTTATTTGTCAAGGTTAGTAACAAATATTGACATGAGAGCTTTTTTCTTTTCTTTTCTTCCTAGCAGCAGGCTCTCAGCAATTAGTGATGCATATTCCAGAATCAATATGGCCTCAGGTCCAAAGCAGTAGGCTCCATACATTTTAAAATTAGTCAGTGTAATAGCAGACTGGCTCCATAAAGCCCAGCCGCTGGGAGCATCATTCAATTACTGCTCATTACAAGACAAAGAGGAGCGTGTCAGGAATCACGTCTCCTTAAATTGGTTTCATCTCAAAGATACATTCTTAGGATGACCATCAGGGAGAGACTTCTTAATGGCAAAGGATTTCATGTTTTACCTTTGCTGTTGCAAAACTTGACTCCATAAGGTGGAATGTTTCTTAAAAGTATAGTTTCATTGATGAAAAGCCTGGACTCTGGGGTCAGGCTACCCAGATTCAAATCACAGCTGTATCACTTTGTAATTGTATGACTTTGGGCAAGTTATGCCACTTCTCTGTCTCTTAGTTTCCTCGTCTGTAAAATGACAATAATAATCATATCTGCCTTGTAAGGTACATTGAAGAGTAAATGAGATAATATGTGCACAGGTCCCGGCGTGCAGTAGGAGCTCATGCTGTTAGCTGCCGAAGCCCAGTGGCTTTACTCAATGAATTTCATTTGTCTTTCAAGCCGAGCCCCCACCATGGGCCAGTGGAGGAGGGAGGTAGAGGGGGCTGCAGCGCACATAGCCATTCAGGGACCCCGCGCTTGGTAGCTACACCAGGAGGAACATGCAGCTGGAGGAGAAGAGAGTAGAAACCCACTCAGAAGTGACACACGTGATTTCTAACGTGTCTCCTTCGGAATCTGCCTACTGAGTGCCAAGGAGCCCCGGGGAATGTTAGGGGTAGAATGTTTAGTGAGTCTCTACTGTACGTATTATCATCATCATTATTAAAGTTATAGGTTCCGTATGAGTTTTACTGTGTGAAATTTGGAGAATATATTTGACCTACAACATGACCAAATTCCCAGATAACTCACTCGTTCAACAGCTATTCGTTGAGTACTTATAATGAGCTGGTACTGTTCTAGGTGTGGGAGACAGGGATAAAATTGATCAGATGAGGGGCGCCTGGGTGGCGCAGTCGTTAAGCATCTGCCTTCGGCTCAGGGCATGATCCTGGCGTTCTAGGATCGAGTCCCACGTCAGGCTCTTCCACTAGGAGCCTGCTTCTTCCTCTCCCGCTCCCTCTGCTTGTATTTCCTCTCTCGTTGGCTGTCTCTATCTCTGTCGAATGAATAAATAAAATCTTAAAAAAAAAATTCATCAGATGAGGACCCTCACCCCATAGAGCTTCTAGTACAAAAACAATATAACCAAGTCTGAAACTAGATGAGACCTGATGGCATTAGGTTCTAGCAATGTGTGTCAGGGGCTGGGGGGTGGGGGGCAGTGAGGGAAGTGGTGTTTGTGCTGCCACCTGAATGACAAGATGGAGGCAGCCAGAGGGAAATCTGGAGGAAGAGTTCTCCAGGCAGAGGAACATCAGTAGGTTTCAAGAGTTGTAAACAAGGACATGTAGCTAGAAGACAGAGAGCCAGGGAGGTGACAGGAGAGGAGGTGACAGGAGAGGAGCTGATAGGAAGTACCGGGAGCCGGCTCATGTTTGGCCTTATAGGCCGTGGGAAGTGGGTTTGAATTCTGTTGAAGGGAGGTGGGAAGCTGTGTGAGTCAAAATGGGAGGAGGGTAAGAATGGGAGAAGGTAGACCATTGGAGAGGCTCCTAAGTCGTCCAGGTGAGTGGTAGTGGTGGCTTGGATTAGGTTGAGGACAATAGAGAGAAGCTTGGATTAGGTTGAGGACAATAGAGAGAAGCGGTCAGATTTGGGGCACGTTTTGGGGGCAAAGCTCGATGATAATGGAGTTGACTTCTTGAAGGGCCCTCCTTTAGCCCCTCCTGCCTGGATCAGCCACACTGAGGATCCCCTGACACACTCCATCCTTGGATAGCCATGGAAACAGATGATACCTCTAAACCCTTTTACCTCTCAGACACCTCCCATAGGTACCTGGACAAAAATTTTAACAAGGTCTTTGCAAGTCCCACCTAACAGTGAAAAACAATTAAGGTCAATGCTTTTTGAATGAATGAAGACATCTAGTGCCAATCTTTCATTCTGCCAGGTTGACAGCCTAAGGCCATCCTGCCAGGAGATCTAGCAGTTAGGGTGCAGTCGAATGCCTCTTGAAGGTTTCTATCCTGTCCAACAGAGTATTGATTTTATCAGAGAGGGAGACCAGCAACCCAGGCAGGGCCCTGACCTGGAGGCCAGGAATTGTGGCAATGGTTCCCTCCCACTCTCACCTGCTGTGGGGCTCGGGCAGTGTACCTGGCTTCCCTGGGACAGTTCATGCCCCGGGTATTTTTCAGTGCTAAGCACAGGGCCTATGGAGACACATAAAACACAAGTTCTTGGCCTTAAGTAGTCTACAGGGAGTTAGCGTAAATGACCCTTAACACTCCTTCTAGTTCTGACCCCTGTGATTTTCCCAATATTGTGAAATCTTCCCTATTCAGCTTCCTAAGAGGTAATTAGTGAAGCCTGGAATGCCTGTCTGTTTTTGCAGACCTGGAGGCTGGTTCTTATAATAGCAATGTGCCCATCCAAGCAGTAAAATACCTGTGGGACCCGTGTGTCTGAGTTTGTACCTATGTAAGGTTATAAATAACCTCCCCTCTCTGGGGATGTAATGAGGATTAATGAGTTCAGTATCTCTAAAGTCTTGCCAAGCAGGGGTCAGGAAACCAGGTGTTTCTATAAATCATGAGACACATCATGTTTATCATTGGTGATCTTTTTGGATCACCAAGGCAAGGGGCAGCAGCTTGGTTCTGCCATGAGTCAACAATGCTGAGACGGTGGTGGCCAAAGCCCAGAATCATTGGATATGCAGGGATGTTTGCTGACCAGAGGCTAGCCTCGGGTGCTGGTCATGCCAAGGCCAGGTCCAGAAGGTAGGCTCAGGCCAAGGGAGAAGTGAGCTGCATTCCAGATTTCTGGAGGGAATTCTGGTGCAGACCAGTAAGGAATGCACACTCGGTGGGAGGAGGAGGGGCAGGGGAGCCAATCAGGCACAAGGTAGAGTCTGAAGTGCCTGAAGATATGAGATTTATACTGCCTATAACATGGGGACAAGAACACAATCATCATAGGGTTCTTATGAAGATGGAAGGAGTGCAGGATGCTATAAATCACAGAATATCCAAGTAGAAAAGATTTATTTAATATGGCTAGAATTTCAGGGGTAAGGCGAGTCCAGCATTGGTTCATTAGCTGAACAATAACATTAAGGGCTCAGGCTCTTTCCACATTTCTGTTCTGACATTTTTGGGGTCCTTTGCCTCTAGACTTAGGTTTGCTCCCTCATGCTCACAAGATTGCTGGCACAGTTCCAGTCATTGCATGTAGACATGGCAATGCTTGATGAAAGAAACACTCTCTCCTATTTGTCACATTTTACTGGGGAGGATGATCTTCCTAGAAGCCCTCAGCAGTCTTCTCCGTGGGCCTCCTTGGCCAAATTGAGGGTCACTCTCTAGCTGTAGGAGAGCCTAAGCAATCAGGTTTCTGGCATTTTCAGCCTTTCAATGGCAGATGGCTGTGCATCCAGGAAGGAGGGGATGGTAAGGGATGTTGGGAAGACTACAAAGAGGTCTGTCAAAGGACACTGCACTGTGCTTGCCACACACAGAGCTTAATACGTGTTTGTTGCTCTTGCTCTTTATCCTCTTATCCCACCATAACCAACCCACCACATCATATGTTTACCCTCAGTCAGTCTAACGTCCATCTCCAACTGACCCCTCTCCCAAGAGCACAGATACGTTACGGCTGCTCAGCTACTGAACACCAGTGGGTACGTGACTCTTTAGACCCAGAGAGGCCATTTTGCTGGGCTATAAATATCCTAGGTATTTGGCTTTCTCTCACCCTTTGGGTGAATCTAAGAACGAGGCAATAATGCCAGGTAGCTTAACCTCAATAAAAAATATCCAGACCTCCCTGGTCTTCCAGCATCGGAGCCACAGGACATCTAAGTAATGAATATCCCCAGGGCAGGCTCACCATCTGGAGAATTCCCACCTGCCAAGGTGACTATTGTGCTCATTATTGAAACCCTGCAGAGCAGTAATGAACCATTATCCAGGGAGGTCACACCCCCCAATTAACAACATATATGTCAAATCCTGTTAGGGAACTCCAGGGCATCTTTCAGAATCTTTTGTTACAAGGAAATCAGCTCTTTTGGAATATATCCTGAAACAAGCCAGCTTCAGGCTGAGATTTTAAATGTCATGCTGTGTGTACTTTTAAACTATGCCTTTTAAAGTCATAAAGTAATATAATCCCGTTACAAAAAACTTGGGAAATAGGGAAAAGACAAACCTACCAATAATTCCACCACACAAACACAACCACTATTGTCATTTTGGTGCAACTCCTTCACATTTTTCCTTTGCTCAAGGGTTTTACATAGTTATAGTACGCATACTAATTTTTTGTTTGATGTAGCGTTCAAGTGATTCATTAGTTACATATAACACCCAGTGCTCATCACAACAATACCCATCACCCTGTTACCCCCTCCCCCACCCTCCTCCCCTCTGAAACCCCCAGTCTGTTTCCCAGGGTCCATAGTCTCTCATGGTTCATCTCCCTCTCTGGTTTCTCCCCTTTCAGATTTCCCTCCCTTCCCCTATAGTCCTCCATGCTATTGCTTATGTTCCACATATGAGTAAAACCATATGATAATTGTCTTTCTCTGCTTGACTTACTTCACTTAGAATAATCCCCTCCAGTTCCATCCATGTTGATGCAAATGGTGGGTATTCATCCTTTCTGATGGCTGAATAATATTCCATTGTATATATGTACCACATCTTTATCCATTCATCTGTTGAAGGGCATCTTGGTTCCTTCCACAGTTTGGCTATTGTGGACATTGCTGCTATGAACATTGGGGTTCATGTGCCCCTTCTTTTCACTACATCTGTATCTTTGGGGTCAATACCTAGTAGCGCAATTGCTGAGTTGTAGGGTAGCTCTATTTTTAACATCTTGAGGAAACTCCATACTGTTTTCCAGAGTGGCTGCACCAGCTTGTGTTCCCACCAACAGTGTAAGAGGGTTCCCCTTTTTCCATATCCTCGCCAACATTTGTTGTTTCCTGTTTTGTTAATTTTTGCCATTCTAACTGGGGTAAGGTGGTATCTCATTGGGTTTTGATTTGAATTTCTCTGATGGTTAGTGATGTTGAGCGTTTTTTCATATGTCTGTTGGCCATTTGTATGTCTTCTTTGGAGAAGTGTCTGTTCATGTCTTCTGCCCATTTTTTGGCTGGGTTATTTGTTTTTGGAGTGTTGAGTTTGAGAAATTCTTTATATATCTTGGATATCAGCCTTTTCTCTGTAATGTCATTTGCAAATATCTTCTCCCGTTCCGTGGGTTCCCTCTTAGTTTTGTTGACTGTTTCCTTTGCTGTGCAGAAGATTTTTATCTTGATAAAGTACCAAAAGTTCATTTGTGCTTTGGTTTCATTTGCCTTTGGAGATGTGTCTTGAAAGAAGTTACTGTGGCCAATGTCGAAGAGGTTACTGCCTATGTTCTCCTCTAGGATTTTGATGGATTCCTACCTCACATTGAGGTCTTTCATCCATTTTGAGTTTATCTGTGTATGGTGTAAGGGAATGGTCCAGTTTCATTCTTCTATATGTAGCTGTCCAATTTTCCCAGCACCACTTATTGAAGAGACTGTCTTTTTTCCATTGGATATTTTTTCCTGATTTGTCAAAGATTAGTTGACCATAGAATTGAGGGTCCATTTCTGGAGTCTCTGTTTTGTTCCATTGGTCTATGTGTCTGTTTTTGTGCCAATACCATGATGTCTTGGTGATCACAGCTTTGTAATATAGCTTGAAGTCAGGCAATGTGATGCCCTCAGCTTTGTTTTTCTTTTTCATCATTCCCTTGGTGATTTGGGGTCTTTTCTGGTTTCATACAAATTTTAGGATTGTTTGTTCCAACTCTTTGAAAAATGCCAATGGTATTTTAATAGGGATGACATTGAAAGTGTAAATTGTTCTGGGCAGGATAGACATTTTAACAATGTTTATTCTTCTGATTCATGGGCATGGAATGTTTTTCATTCTTTTTGTGTCTTCCTCAATTTCTTTCATAAGTATTCTGTGGTTTCTAGAGTATAGATCATTTACCTCTTTGGTTAGGTTTATTCCTAGGTATCTTACGGTTTTTGTTGCTGTTGTGAATGGAATCAATTCCTTAATTTCTCTTTCTACAGTTACATTGTTAGTATATAAAAAAGCAACTGATTACTGTGCATTGATTTTGTATCCTGCCACATTGCTAAATTGCTATATGAGCTCTAGTTATTTGGGGGTGGAGTCTTTTGTGTTTTCCACATAAAGTATCATATCATCTGCGAAGAGGGAGAGTTTGACTTATTCTTTGCCAATTTGGATGCCTTTTATTTCTTTTTGTTGTCTGATTGCTGAGGCTAGGACTTCTACCATTATGTTGAACAATAGTGGTTAAGAGTGGGCATCCCTGCCATGTTCCTGACCTTAAGGGAAAAGCTCTCAGCTTTTCCCCATTGATAATGATATTCGCTGTGGACTTTTCATAGATGGTTTTTATGATATTGAGGAATGTTCCCTCTATCCCTATACTCTGAAGAGTTTTAATCAGGAATGGATATTCTATTTTGTTAAATGCTTTTTTGGCATCAACTGAGAGGATCATGTGGTTTTTTTCTTTTATTGATGTGCTCTATCACATTGTGAATGTTGAATCACCCTTGCATCCCAGGAATAAAACCTACTTGGTGGTGAATAATCTTTTTAATATACTGTTGGATCCTATTGGCTAGGATCTTGTTGAGTATTTCGGCATCCATGTTCATCAGGGATATTGGTCTGTAATTCTCCTTTTTGATGGGGTCTTTGCCTGGTTTTGGGATCAGGGTAATGCTGGCCTCATAGGAGGAGTTTGGAAGTTTTCATTTTGTTTCTGTTTTTTGGAACAGCTTTAATAGAATAGGTATTATTTCTTCTTTAAATATTTGGTAGAATTCCCCCGGGAAGTCATCTGGCCCTGGACTTTTGTTTTTTTGGGAGGTCTTTGATTACTGCTGTTGGTCTATTCAGATTGTCTATTTCTTCCTGTTTCAGTCTTGGTAGTTTGTAAGTTTCCAGGAAACATCCATTTCTTACCAGGTTGCTTAATTTGTTGGCATATAGTTGCTGGTAATAATTTCTAATAGTTGTTTCTATTTCCTTGGTGTTAGTTGTGATCTCTCCCCTTTCATTCATGATTTTATTAATTTGGGTATTTTATTTTTAAAATTTTTTAAATTTATTTGAGAGAGAGAGCATGTGCATGAGCGCATTGGTAGAGGGGCAGTGGGAGATGGAGAGGATCTCCAGCAGACTCCCTGCTGGGTGCGGGGCCCCACATGGGCTTGATCTCATGACTGTGAGATCATGACCTGAGCCAAAAGCAAGAGTCAGATGCTTAACCAACTGAGCCACCCAGGCACCCCATATGCATGCTATTTTTATTCTACATTTTAAACTTAAATTTAAGAAGTATTTACTGTGTATGTATTATGGCACCAGACTGAGTGATAGATGGTAGGGGTTCAATGGAGTACAAGACAGGCAGTGACAGACAGTGAAGACTACAGTATGGTAAGTGAATAGTATATGGCAGGGATTTGGGAGGAATAGGGAGGCATGGTCTCTGGACCAGGAAAGGTTTTTCTGGCATAGGAAAGACCCAAGTTGAGCAAGTGCATGGTGTTTGAAGAACATGATATGAGAGTAATTCAGCATGTGTGGGAGCTCAGACTCTCGAGGGACTGAATTGTGCCCCCTGACCCAAATTCACACGTGGAAGTCCTAACCCCCTATGTTACTATTATCTGAAGTTGGGCCTTTAAGGCGCTAACTAAGGTTAACTGTGGTCATAAAAGCAGGGTTCTACTCTAGTAAGTCTGGAAGTAAGGAAAAAAGGAAGAAATTTATCGTAAGGAATTGGCTTAAGTGATTATGGAGACCATTAAGTCCAAAATCTGCAACACTGATGTTTCAGTTTGAATTCAAATCTTGGAGGCTGCTATAGAACCAGGAAGAGCCAGTGTCCCAGTTCTGAGGTCATCAGGCAGGAAATTATCTCTTACTCTGGGGAGAGTCAGCCTCTTGTTTTAGCCAAGGCTTCAATCGATTGGATAAGGCCAACCCATGGTATAGAGGGCAATCTTTTTCATTCAGTCTACTGACCTAAATGTTAATCTGATCCAAAAAACACCCTCACAGAATCACCCAGAATACTGTTTGACTAACTACATGGGTGCTCCCTGGCCCATAAGATTAACCATCACAGACTCCATGATGAGGAAGTGTAAGAGGAGAGGCAGGGGAGTTCAGCAGTGGCCAGAGATCATTATGAGTTTCCCTGTTAGCCAAAATAAGGAGTTTGTCCTTGATTCTGAGGTCAAAGGTAATTATTGAATAGTTTTAATCAAGGAACATCGTGTACAGTGTATTCATTTTAAGAACCAGCGTTGAAGCTGCAGGGTGGGAAACACATTCAGGACTGCCGTCTATGGTTGGACAGGTTGGGTAGTACACAACTCTAGTGCAGGTATCATTTCCATCCTGTTCTGCAGGAATAGTCCCTTTTGGAGTTGTGCAGTGTACAACTGAATACATAAGGGGCAGTACTAGAGGCAAGGAAACCAGTTAGGAGGCCATGGCAATACTGTGGGTCCGAAGTTTTCAAACATTGCACATAGTCATGATTTGATGGCTTTCTCCTTAGCGATAAACCATGATTTACTTAACCATTTTCCTGATGTTGTTTATAAGTGTAGTGTTACCATGGTGGCGTTGGATGTAAACAGATTTACCCTGTATTCAAATGCCCTCTGTGACCATATAATTTATCATCCAGCTGGGACACTTTTGAGAGCAAAGGGGTTTTAAGTGAGTACAGTGGGAGAACAGGCATCTACAGCTGTCCTAGGCATACCAGAATGAATGACCACCCTCCTCCTCCTCTGGACTTCAAGGCTTCTCTCTAGGGAGTTTCATTCCTGGGAGAATCAGTAGTCAGCTGCGCACAGTGTACTTACCTAGTGTCAAAAAACTTCATTCTCTTTCTGCAGATTGAAACCCTATAATTTTTGTGCTTCAGCGAAGTAGATTGTACTGTCTACGTTTAGTTATATTCCTTTCACATCTTTAGGAGCAAGAGAGAGCTGAGAACATTTCATTCTCCTCCCACTAAGTTGCTATGATTTCACTAGGGTTTTTTTTAATTTTTGTTTTTGTTTTTATCTTGAGGTGAACATAGTCCCTCCTGAGGTTTTGAAGGCAAGAGTTCCAGGCATAAGAGAGCAAAGAGAAAAGAAAAATGACTGTTTCTCTCCTGTGTTTGGAGGAAAATAGGAAGGAGTAAATTGCCAAATTATCAAAATTCTCAGTGGTCTTCCTTTTAACCTTAGGAGACTTGCCCTCTTCCTATACCTTTGCTTCTGACTCCAGTGGAGTTATCCAGAAAAAAATTCAGGGGGCTTCAGTTGTATGGCCATTCTTGAATCAATTAGAGGAGCCATGGTTTCTTCAATGGACCACTACAAGGACCTCCCACTTGGAGAAGAGGGATGCTACCCCTAAAAGGATAGTGGTAGAGACTGCAAGAGCCCATCAACATCCGTGCCTAAACTTCTTTCTGGACAGCTACACTGCATTTCCCATCCACCCTTGAAGTTAGGGTGACCACATAACCAAATTCTGGGAAAAGGTATGTAAACTGAAA
The DNA here is from genome assembly GCF_024610735.1 of Ursus americanus. NCBI lineage: Eukaryota > Metazoa > Chordata > Mammalia > Carnivora > Ursidae > Ursus > Ursus americanus. The sequence continues at coordinate 31,681,573 of NC_142152.1, read as the reverse complement.
TGAGGACCACCGCTTTCAGGCATTACACATATAAACCTCCCCTAAGCAATCCTTGCTCCCCCTCCCCATTTACTTGCTGAATGGACAGGACTCTGAGACCCCAGAGCTGGATGGAGCCGCAGGATGGAAGGAACCTGGTTTCCTGGATGACAGTGTGAAGTAGAACGCCCCCTACCTGCTCCATACTGGAACTATATGTTAATAAGAAGTAACTTACTACATTGAGTAACTGACATAGGGGGAGCTCTTTGTTCTGGAGAGGCCTGCCTAAGATGGATAGACACACAAGTACCTCCACTGTTACTCAGCCAGGGAGATCTGAGAACAGTGATAGCAAGGAAGTTCACACTAATGAATATTTACTGGGGATATCCCCATGCACCCATTTCACTACCTATCAGGAAAGAGTGATTTAGTACAGAAGTCTCCAACCACAGTTGCCTGTGGTCACATCTGCTTCCTTAACGGAGATTTTCCTCCAGACTAGAAGGGCTTTTATTCAGCAAATTTCTTGGTGAGGCTTGGTGGTGAAGACATTTCTTAGCATGCAACTTCAAAAGGCATGGCATAAAGAGAACTAAAATTCCTCTTCATACTTAAAAAACAACAACAACAACAACAAATTGGAGGCTTGGGGAGAGCACTGAAGAAGAATGGGTTAGGAGGGCTATAGCACTAATTGAGACAGCAGGGCCAGGCAGCGAAAGGACAGAGGTTCCTGGCAGCGGGGGCCAAAGTCCTTTTAGGAAAGAATTCTGATGGACCATGTTTCAGGTATCTTCTGTGTCTGCTACAGCAGAAGCCCCTGGGATGCTCCCCAAACAGTCAGTACAGCAGGTGCTCACTCAGCTTTGAGCCTGTGTGTCACTGGGAAGGGACAGAGGTTGGCTCCAGCCAGAAAAACAGAGGCGCACCATAAGATACAGTGTTGGAGAGAAGTAATGAAGATCCAGACCTGACTTGGGAGTGGATGTGAGACAGACCCCTTCCCCTCAGTATACCAGAGAAAGAGTAACTCTTGGGATGGGTGGGGACCTTGAGGTTCCATCAAGAAGGTAAAATAGGTTATGTAAAGAAGGATCAAGCTACTTACCAACTAGGTAGGAAGTCCCTTCTCCCTACAAAACCATTCCAAATAGAAGGGTTTACCAGCATACCAGCTGGGCTTATATGTGGGGAGGGCCACTGAAAGGCACAGTGGTTAGTGGAATGGACCCCATCAGGCAAAGGTCACTGCTGGCCAGGGGTCAGGAAGCTCCATTAGGCTGGAAACCCAGTGCATGTGCATTGCATGCACGAGTGTTTCTTAGCCAGTGTGGGCTGTCCTTGAGAGCAATTAATGGCCTTCTGGGTAGGAGGGAGGAAGGATTGGGGTTCAGGTTGTCTGCTGGTCTTGTCACGAGGAGGTGGAAGGCATCATCTTGATTGAAATTCAGTCAGGCCTTTTCCTTCTTGGCCCTCCACACAAGCGGGGCGTGAACTGGGCCAAGGTGTTAATGCAGTCAGGGCACAAGCTGGTCCCAGCCACCCACCTCCTCTCTGACTCACCGGCTGCAGTGCCCTCCAGATGACCCCTGAGTGCTCTCCCCGAGTGTCCGCAGCTCACCCTTGGCACTTTGCCTGCTTGAGAGGAAAATTTCTACCATAATCAGTTGAAGAAGATCACAACTCCTAAAGAAAAAGAGCCACTGACTTCAGTACTTTTCCTGCCCCATGTGGGACATCCCAGGTGCCCATAACTTCCTGAAGGAGCTGTCTGCTCAGTGACTGTCCACAGAGCCCCAGCACAGAAGCCGGCACTTAGCGTGTGTTCCACAAACTCCATCTGCTCCTCTCCTTCCCACCATTGCTGTTGCCATCCCTACCACCATTATTATTGCTATACCCAACTCTTCCCAGAACCAGGCCTACCGTGAATGTTGCAGTTAATTCCATTCCCTCTTGCCAGGATGTCAGTATATCTTAGCCCTGAAGAAAGCCAGATGCCCTGAGAATGGTCATAATGCCCAAGTGAAGCCTAATACAATAACAGGTCTCAGACTATTTGGGAAACAGCCAGCCTACACTGTCATAGTTAAATAAAGATAGCTAGAGGGCTCTGCCTAAACACAGAGCCGCAGTGGCAATCAAGTATCCATTTTGTTTGCTAGAATCTCCTCACTTGTTGTTCCATTAACTACTTCTTCATTTGTTTGGAATGAGCGTTCTCCCAGAGGGAGGCAACACAGCCACCTGCCCGGGGCCCAGAGCAACAAAGAGCCCCTGCTGCTTTAAAACGTGGTGTGATGGGGCAGGAGCTTTCGCTTTGCTCGCTGCTCTTGGGTCGACCTTGGGAGAGTCTCTGGCCCAGGGTTGTGCCCCCAGGACTGCATTTTCAGAGAATCCAAGTTACTTAAAGTCTCTGAGCCTCACTTTTCTAACCTGTAAATGGGGTTAGCAATTCATACCTGGTGAGACTGTCCTAAGGAAAAATTGAGATCACGTATGCCAAGCGCTTGCCCAGTGCTTGGGACTACCTGTGCTAGACTAATGCCGAGCTAAGGTAGAAATCACAATGGTGGTAGTGATAGTTAATCCAGAGTGTATTAAACTCAAGTGGGACTGATTCCACCTAACTCATAGCATGCTGACCAGTTGACAAACTGGAGTGCTGAAGATAGGAAATATATCTGCCAGGTAGTGTAGAAAATTCAAGTCCTGGAGCATCTGTACCACTGCAGGGATCCTGTGAATCTGTACAGAAGCTCAGCGGGTGTGCAATCTATGCACAGAGGATCAGCGGATCTTTAAGGGGAGTGATGAAAAGCCACTCTATAGCCCAAAGCTACCAACTCCATTGCAAGGATATCAGGATACGGGTGCTGACCAGCCCGTGGTGGACAGACCGGCTAAGGCCCTTTCTTCGCAGCTTAGTTCCAGACCTTATGGAAACATTGTCCTTCCATGAGGCCATTCTTCCTGCAGCCTGCCCAGGTGCCATCTGCCTGTTGAATGTCATCCTGTCCGATGGCATGTGGGTCCTGAGAACTCTCCCAGGCTGCCCCACTTGGACTGAGTTTCTCCAGGCCTCCGGACACTACATTTATAGACTCTGCCTTGAGGTGGGGCGTCTTCTGCGAGTGGCCGTTACCTCGTTTAATATTGGCTTTTAGAACATTCATTCTTAGAGATTAAATTATGTTTTCCCCTGTGAACCCAAATTCTGTGGGCTTGACTCTAGAGCTCTGCATACTGAATATAGGATCCCATGCAGCTATTGTCATTCTTTCGATGTGGAGGTGGTTCTTTGCCTCAGGAAGGTGAAGGGAAGGGCTGGGTATTATGGGATTGGGACTTTGACCTTCCTCACCTTTTATGCCGTGCACTCTCCATTTTAAGTACTTCGGGGTTTTGTTGGGCATCTTTGTCTCTAAAATCTCTATCTCTAATCTCAACTTCCAGTGGGGTGCTGGAGCTGGCTTGGATGTACTCACAAGGATTGATTATTCAATATTTAGGATATTTGCAAACTGGCTTTTAAGCTGTAGGTAACCTGAAATCAGCCATGGTAGCTGAATTTACACCACTGAAACTCGCAAATGCTACATATTTTGGATTTTTTTTTTTTTTCCTTCAGAGAGCAGGTTTACCAGAAGACCGCTATATGACCTCCCTCCTAAACTCCGGGATAGCCAACTACCTAGTGGATATCTGTCTCTACACAGTTGACCCTTAAACACCTCAAACTCAAGGACTCCACACTGAACTCAATCCCCCCCCCCCCCGCCCCCCAGCCTCATATTTTGTCTGGTCAATGGCACCAACAGAGATCCAGGGTCAGGGAATTTAGAATACAATGGGATGGGTCATGAATTTAGGCAGAGGGGTGAATTCAGGAACAAAAGAACTCCCCCTTCTCTGTAACCAGAGGCAAGAAGGACAGCAAGGCTGGGTCCATATGTAAATGAGTGTGAGTACAGATGTAAGTGTTCTGATGCTTGAGGGCAGAACTTCCCTTTCTATTGATAAAGTAAAGGTAGAGATAATTTCATCTCTGAGGGAAAGGGCAGGGAGCATGTGAAAAGGATTAATTCACTCATGCAATAGATATCTAGCTAAATCTGTATATGAGTATTTTCTCTTTTTTCCTTAGGATTCCAGTTGCTATTTTAGTTCAACCTAGTTGTGCTAAGAGAAGACAGGGAGAGGTTTAAGAATCTGTTTAGTGTGGTTTACACATGTACCTGAGATGGGACACAGTGCACCCCTGGAATGGGGGACAGGGGCAGAAGTTACAGAAACAGAGGATGTGGAGGGTGGGGGAGATCTCAGGGGGTGCCTCTAGACCGAGGGTTATGGCCATTCTTTCAACACTCTGCTTGCTTTCTCTGAAGATAGCCCTGTCTCCTCTTGGCCATCTCGGCTCCTTAGTGCTATTTCCCCCATGTCCTTTCATAGTTCCTGTTCCCCCACCATCATCATCACCAATCTTTACACTTTGCCATTTTCCATGGTAAACATCACACTTCCCTGGCATCCTCAACTTCCTTGTCTTGTGCCTTGGTTACAACAGACTTTTTCCAAGGACGCTCCTTCCCCTATAGCCATCTATAATACAGGAGTCATTTCTTACACAACTCATATCTTGGACGTGGGTTCCATGCTGCATTGTTGCTTCTGCTCTTGTGAAAGCTTCTGCCTCCCTCCCCTGAAACTCACACCTCCCCCACCCACTTCTACATACTTCCTGGCTGCCCCCCCAATTCTTCAGTCTCTTGGCACCTGGATCTTACTCTTCTTTCTACCAGACACCATCATCCTGATTGTCATTAACCATCTAATACCCTGGCCTCAATCTTAATAACATCTACCTCCCTCTACTTAAGCCGCTCTCCTCTTTCTCTCCTCCAGAACTTGTCATTTCTTGAACTGCTTCCAAAGTCTAAAACTCTAGAATTCCTCACTCTGAACACAGTCTCTTGTCCTTCCCCTTCTTGGAACCCCCTCTAAGTATGTGTGCTTTTTGACCTCCAAGAGATCCCTGGTAGCCTAATTACTCTATTTTCTCACACCATCCCTAGCCATGCATCCTTCTCCCTCTAGCCTAGAACACTAAGCCTATACACCATTTATCCCCACAGGCATACACCAATAAAATAGGCATGATACATGCCCATTGTACAGTCTGTTAGGAAGTCTTAATGCTGCATGGACCTTCAATTCTACTTCCTGCTAGGGTTCTATAGAATTCAAATCTATTCCTTGCTGTCAGACTTCACATCTGGATCAGTGCTGCCATCTGGCCTCTGCCAAAGCTGTACTGACACAGATGGGCACCCCCACGTGATACCACACCAGCCAAGTGGAATGTTAGGACCATTCAACAGTCTGTTAGTTGTTCTTCTATCTCACTGGCTATGCCATACCTTCCCCATTCCCTTCAAATCACCTGTCCCTCCATATTCTCTCCTCCTCTACTGTCATCCCCCTAGATCTATTTTCCAAGTTTTTCTGGGCATTTGACTGTGCAGCTAGAGACCACATTTCCTAGCCTCCTTGCAGATAAGCGTGACCATCTGACTAAGTTCTTTGTAATAGGTGTTGAGCAAAAGCAATGTGTGTAAGTTGTTTTCTTAAAGATCTCGCCCTAGACTTGCTTATCCATTTTCTTCCCATGGGCGGGGAAGAGCCTTGGGAGCCACATGTTGAGAATGGCTGTGTTACCTTGCTGGCCTAGGTCTCTGGGAGATTTTGTGATGCAGAGATGGCCTACTCTTCCTGGACTATCACATGAGAGAAAAATAAAATGCTGTCTTATTTGAGCTGTTAAATTCTGGGGTCTCTTTGTTAAAGTGGCTTAGCCTTATTACCTACTCACCTACTCATTTATCTGTACCCTTGATTGCCTCCACACCAGTGTCAGAGTTTGGGATGCACCTCTATTTGCCACGGTTAGATGCCACCTCTATTTCCCACCACTTCTCCAGTGTGCTTCACCATTCACCCCATGACTTTGCTTCAGCAAATCTTTCCTCTCTCTTCTAAATCTCTACGTGTTCTCTTTCCATTAGCTATGTTCCCTCAACCTGCACATTCTGTCCATCACATTGCTCACACCTCACAGAAAACCTTCTGTGACCTTCCTATCTCTTCTATCCACAGCCTTCTCTCTCTCCCCATTGTTTCTTGACAAAGATTCTTACAAAGACAAAGAAGTAGTTGATGCTTGTTGTCTTTACTTGCTTACTTCTCATTTCCTCCACCGGCCCCTGAAATCTGGCTTTCATTGTCATCATTCTGCTGGAACTGCTTTTGCTAGAGTTACCCATTGCCTCCATAGTTTTAAACCCAAAGAGGGATTTTCCAAATCCAGTTCCTGCTTGTTCTCTCAGCTCTAGCTAGCACTTAGGACCACACATCATTGGAATGGCCCACCTCTCCAGCTTATGTTCTGGCTCCTTCCTTGACTCCAATACCCACTTTTTAAAACATGGGTATTGCTCTCAAGAATTCTGTTCTTGTCCTTCTCCCTCTACATGCTTGACTTGGACAAGCCAGTGGTCACCTTTTAATCTTGACTACCAGGATGACATACCAAATTATACTTTTCACTCTAATTTCATCCTGACCTCTGACTTACGTATCCAACCACTGACTTGACATCTTGGACATCCTGTGGACGTATCCCACTCAATCTGTCCAAAACTGAACCTATTTCTCCTTTATGAAGCTGCCTCTTCTTCCTCTACTTCTTCTCTCTGTTGGCTAGTGGCACACCACTTTCCCAGTCACCCACCCTGGACATAAAAGTTACCACCCTCACCCTCCACAACTACTCAAAAATTAATTCTTGCTCCCTTGGCTTCACAGATATTTCCCAAATCTACCCAGTCCTTTCCACTCTAGCTCAGGCCTCTATTATCCAACAGTTAGCAATTGCAGCAATATCCTACTGACCTTCCTGCCTTTAGGTTTGCTTGCCTTGCTTCCCTTTCCATGTTGCTGCCAAAATTGTCCTTCTAGAGTACAAATTTTTACCTCCCACCATGGCATGTGAGGTCCTCCCTGTGCTCCTTCGTGAGGCTTTATCTCTTCTATCTCCACCGCACCCTCTCTACTGTGGAAACTGAACTCTCTGTGCTCTTCTCTGTTTATAGTGCCAGTTCTCCTATATTCATTGGGTTATTATTACTCCTCGTCCAGACTCTACATCACTCCTTCCAGCACTAGTTGGCCAAGTTCCCCTCCTCCCTACTTAGTGCTCCTAAAACTCCCTGTGTGTGCCTCTATTGAGCACTTCCCATAATATTGTGAAATACATATTTTATTGATCTGCAGTGGACATTTGTATTTCCTTTTGGCCACCTAGCATCTGAACCCTCTTCTGACACTTGGTGCATCCCCCATTTCTTATAAGCCCTAATTCCTACTACAGAATCAGAAAATGCCAGATTCACATTCACCCAATCTTACTTTCACTAAAGTGTGGGCTCCTGACTTGTCTCCTCCAGTATACACCCTTCTCAAGGCTTGACCCAAAAATTTATAGCACAGAGAGGTGGGGACCGCATGCTGACAAGGATGGCTACAGCAGTGGCAACTGTTCCAATGGCGACAACTGAGGTCCTGTGTTGGTACCAGCAGTGCAGACTGAGGCATGCTTCCAAGCTTTGGTCCTATGCTCTGCCCCAGTCTGTAGGCCTCTCAATATTCTTTTAATCAATTCCTTTTCTGCTTAACTTAGCCAGAACTGAGTTCTGTTTGCCACAAAGAGCCCTGACTATGTTTTTCTCTGTTGAGACTGTGAGCTCCTCAACAGCAGGAGTATCTTCATTCCCTTTGTATCCACAGTCCCAGCATGCAGTGAGCATTCAGTAATTGTTGCATTTGTGCATAGACTGCCAACAATGTCTAGGCCCAACTCCGGGAGACATTATACACTTGAACGCTTTCATCTTTTTGCTTCCAATGAGGCAGCAGTCAGGGCAGATAATAATTATCTATCTCTTGCATGCACAGATTCTCCCCTGCTCAAGAAAATGTCTATGTCTATTACCTCCATTCTCCCACCCCTGCTTCCTCTGTGGGGGTGAAGCCTTTTTTTCTGCATGACCCAAACTCATTGGAAGGTAAGAGGTGATCTCTTGATTTGGCTGTACCATCTCCCCCTTTCTCATTTTACCTCGGATAGGAAGCTTGAGATGTTCTTCCTTGTGGGCCCTGGCTAATGTATCCCATGCAATATTTATGCTCTGCACGTACCTGAACTTCCCAAGCTGCGCCCTGTTTATGCATTCATGAGCAAGTGCTCAAGATAATGTCATTTCATCAAATGGAGCTGAACCATGGCTCCACTTTATGAGGGATTACAGGCTGTTTTTTCTTTATTTGTAAATGTGCCAGCCTTAAAAATGCCATGTTTTGTCAGAGACAGCTGATTAAACACCTCTGAGTATCTGTCAGTGCAAACCGTGAGATCATTAATTTATGCTGTAAAAAGAATAGCTGGGAAAGTGTGACTTGGACTGGTGTTGTTCCCCTCCTCATTTGAAACAAATAACATTTACATCTTTGGAGAGAACGTTGTGAAAAATCACCCTAATGGATCAGTGTTTTCCAGAATGACATCAGTGGTGTCACTTTGGTGCTCATCTATTTAAAGCCTCAAAGTGGATATTTTAGTCTTAAACAGCAGGTGTCCTGATGTGGAAAAGCTTCTAAATTTGCTTGGGTTCGGGAAGCTTTTGGTCTTTTTCCTGTCTGTCTCCCTTTCCTCCTCTCATCTCCCTCATTTTCTTACCACCCTCCATGGTCTTACCATTACTATGTCATTTTGAAATAATTTCTGCAACTTGTTAATGTCTTGGTCTGGATTTGGAGATCAAGGGGTTGCATCTCCTGGTGGAGTTTGCCTAGTGGGTTTGTTTTGAATTCTGGACCTTAACGAAGTGTCAAATAATGACTTTTCAAACCAATAAAGAATTAGGAGGAGAAAACTTTCCTTCAGAAGGTGCAGAGGTTGCATTTACTAAGTTGAACAAAGGTTTTTTGAAATGAAATGTGTTTACACCATTTTAATAATGAAAATACCTCATGAATCCTCCTCTTTCAGTATAGAATTCTGGTTTTCATACAACATTTGTCCTGACAGCCTTTTAAATCTGCTACCATTTCCCAAAATGCTTTCCAATGGATTCCACATTATATTCTACTCTGCATAAATAAGAACAGGGACCTGTCAATTGCACCATTAAAACTATACAACAGCTATTTCATTTGATCCTCACAATAACTCTATAAATAAACAGGACCCTGTTTTGTAGGTGAGGAGACAGTCTCAGACATTTCTAGAAGAATTGGCCTAAGATTTCATAGAAACTGTAATTTGGTTTAATATAACTTCACATTTCATGTTGTACTCAGAGCTAAAGACACAAAAATGAATTAAGTGCAACTTCTGCCTTCAAGTTCAAAGTCTAATGATTAGAATTTAACCCATATATATATATTTTTTTGGTAGATGTCCTTTATCAGATTAAGGAAGTTAATCTTCCCTTCCTTGATTGCTGAGATTTTTTTTTAAAGATTAATAAGCATTTATTAAGAAAAAGTGTGTGCAATTCACCAGATCTTTTGATTCCAAGTTTTGTCTCCCTTTGCTGTCTCAAAGCTAAGGTTGGGGCCAGCCTTGGGCAAAATCAACATGTCTGAGGAATTTGCTTTCACTAAGCAACTGCCTCTCTTCTTTACTCTCCTTTCTCCTCAAACATCTAACATCCTCATGCTTTCCGAGGCTCTCTTTTAATCAGAGCCCACCCTCATCCCCTTAGCCAGGCACTCCTATGCAGGTTACAACCTACAGAGTGATACAGAGCAGACTGCACAGTCAGAAATGTGTTTGCATTGCCAACTGGGTGGATGGGCATGGCCATATAGGGAAAACACCATGGCCACTGTCCGTGGTTCTGAACAATCAACGCTTGCGATGACTTTGTCTTCTGTCTCTGAGTCCCCAGTGACTCTTGTCAGATGCCTTCACTGCTCGTAGGTTTTCTTTGTTGGGTTTTTTTTTTTTTTATCTTGATGAGGAGTTTGCCCTTTTTATACTGTCACAACACAAATAGAACCTATGAGTTACATGTCATAATTTATTAAGAAGGGTGTTTTCTGACAGCCTGGGTTTGAATCCCCCCACTCACCATTTGCTAGTGGGATGTTGGTGGGGCCTACATGGCCTCTCTAGACTTCAGTTTCTCCATCTTTAGAGTGAGGATAAGAGTAATAAATAGCTTATAGGATTGCTTTGAGGATTAAATGAGATAATATATGCAAAGTGCTCTCAGAGTGTGTTGTTTATAGGAAAAACTCAACAAAGACTTTCCAGAAGTAGGAAAATTAATAGTTCTGAATGTAAAAATTAATGTAGTTTTAGAAGTCATCAGGTTTTTAATAGGACATTTCCTTATTAACAGCAAATAGAGGAAATACATGTTTCTGCTCTCCTTGTAACAGGGTTGGGTCAGGAAAACAGAAACTATACTAGTTATTTTAACAGAGAATATTGTGAATTTATTAAGCAGAGGGCAAAGGAAGGATAAAGCTAAAAGGGAGCATTCAGGTAACTTAGAGAGGATAGTAATGGCAGGAAGAAGCTTCTAACCCCTAGGGCTGGAGCAACAAAGGGGAGCGGTTGCGGTCTTCAGAGCCTCGAAGGTTGGAAGAGGGACACCTCTCTGCCCTATGATGCTATTAATACATAATAAGAAATTAATGACTGGCAGTGGCTTGGTAAGCCATCAGTCCAGTTGACCAAGAAAGAAGGGCCTCATATGTGGCTCGATATACTATGAAATGTATCTCGGAGTACCCTATTTTACATTAGAAAACTTAAAGATTATTCAATATGAGGAAAAAGGCAAAGAAAATTGCATGTTCTTTATTTTTTTAAGATTTTATTATTGAGACAGGGATAGAGCATGACAGGGGAAGGGGTGGAGGGAGAGGGAGAAGCAGACTCCCTGCTGAGCAGGGAGCCCCACATGGGACTCTATCCCAGGACACCAAGAACACAAGCTGAGCAGAAGGCAGATGCCTAACTGACTGAGCCACCCAGGCGCCCCTGTTGCATGTCCTTTAATGTCATATTGGGCATTCTCTAGCAGCTACTCCCAAGGATTATCTAACTCTAGGAAAATGTATCTTTGTTTCATTTACTATTTGCCATTAATTAGAGTCTGTAATGTCCGAAGTTCTATCTTAGCTTGAGAAAGATTGATAAGCTGCAAATATTTTGTTCAGTAGAGAGGCAAATTATTTCTGTATTTCTTATCCCAGTAGAAAAGATACCCCCAAAGATTAGATATGTTTCTCCATAGAATATTCAGTGCTTTTATATCTAACATAGCAGTTTTATGTCAGTATAATTTTCCTGACAGACTAAATATGTGTTTCCAAATATCTTGAATAAATATCTGTTTTGAATGCTCTGCAAGCTTCACCATCCTGCAGATTCCCTCCTTAATGAGTGTATTAGTCAGAGTTCTCCAGAGAGACAGAACCAATAAGATACATATATAGAGAGAATAAAATTTGTTATAAGGAATTGCTCATGTGACTATGGAGACTGAGAAGTCCTACAGTCTGTCATCTGCAAGCTGGAGACTCAAGCAAGCTGATGGTGCGTTTGAAGGCCTGAGAGCCAGGAATGCTGAGGGCAGGAGAAGATCCATGTGTCAGCTCAGATAGGCAGAGAAAGAGCAAATCTCTTCCTCTACCTTTTTGTTCTATTCAGACCCTCAACAGATTGAAGGAGGCCCACCCACATTGGGGAGGCCAATCTGCTTTACTCGGTCTACTGATTCAAATGGTAATTTCTCCTAGACACTTCTCACAGATGCAGCCCAAAATAATGTTTATCCAGATATCTGGGTGTTCCATGATCCAGTTGAATTGATGCATAAAATTAACTATCACAATGGGTTAAATAAATCATGTACATATGTTCACTGTATCTTTGTACACGAATCATTGCTTTTAAAAATTACATTTTGATAAGAACTGAAATGAGAGAGGACAAGGTATTTGGCCAAACTTGCACAGTTAGAAAACGGTGGAGTCAGGATTCCCATTCAAGCCTGGCTGACTCCAGAGTCCACATTGTGATCTCTTGGTGCCTTTATTCCAAATGAAATCTGTTTAGTAGAGAAATTGTACAAGGAATTGCTGCCAAGCTCTTGCCTGAAGTTTGATAAAATTGGGAGTCAGCTGGAGTGATAAGCAGTCTACGAGACTCGGTAGATCTGCAGACTGAGATAGGTCAGAAAAGGTCAAATGTTGATACAGAGCAGGGAAGATCATGAAAATGGTAATGAGAGTTTGAGAAGGATAGCAGCAGTATTGACACAGGCATGAATTTTAAGACAAACACCCGGCTGCAGTTGTTTGAGGCCTGGACTGACAGCCAGCAACTCGTGCTAAGTCCAGGCAGACAGCCCACCTTCCTCAGCCCCCACTCAGAGGCTCCCAGCCCGGTGACACAAGCAGGAATGCAGGGCAGCTCAACTAGGCTCTCTTTGATAAGTTCTTAAGGCACTCCATGCAGAGTCAAGAGGATACTATTTGAGAATTTAAAAAATAAATAAATAAACCCAGCAAAAGCCATACAGTAATCTAAAACAAACTTATACATTTTATTAAAATATTTAGTACCCAGAATTTAGCTTTCAGTCAACTTTAGAAACATATGAAGGCCTCCCGGGTGCAAAACAAAAAATTATTATTCTTAAATTAAAATTTTAAAATATTAAAATTATTATTTTTTTTTGCAAGACAAAAAATAAAAAGAAAAGACTCTCGAAACGAGTCTTAGGAACCGCTATCTCCAAAAGGTCAATCTTTGCTCTCATTTGTCAGTCAACAATTTTATTGAGCTCTTTCTGTGCGCCAGGTTCTGTTCCAGCCCTGGAAATACAGCAGGGAATAAGAGTTGTGAGGTCCTTGATCTCATGGGGCTCATAAACTAGTGAGAGTGACATAATATAAGATGTGAACATATTATATAATTATATATAAGATGTTAACAATATATGTTGCATTAATATAAAATATGTATTCTATAAGTAGCATACCTAATATATATAATTTATAATATGTTAATTATGGTTAATATATATATATTAATATAAGATAGAATCTCCAGAGTGATTAGTGCTATGGATAAAATAGAGCATGTTAAGGGGATAGAGTTGTGGTGGGTTTGAGGAGCTATTTTAGAGCCAGGAAAGGCCTCTCTGAAGAACTTAATCAAATGAAGGAGCAAACTATTTGAAAGTATTATGGAAAGATGTACCTGGCAGAGGGAACAGGAATTTCAAAGGCTTTGATCAGGGAGTGAATTTGGTAGTTGAAGAAGAGCAAGAGACTGGCTGGGATGTGTTCTTCAAGGGGGGCGGCAGTAGGAGATGACGTCAGCGAGGTAGGCCAGGGCCAGATCATGCCCAGCCTTGATGGCAGAAGTAGCAGTTTATTCCAGCCGTGTCTTCCTGGCCCATTCGTTCTTCCTGTTAGCAAAGGAGGATGCCATGGCCCTTCGTTTATTAAGCAAATTCTGCACAGCAACACTGTACGTGTGTCCTGCCTTGGCTAATGTGGAAGATCTACAAAGATGAGAAAGGAATGATACTTGCCTTCATGGGACTCATCATTCGGGAGGTTCCTCCAGTACCCCAGAGAAGCAAAAGGTCAGTAGAGAGCCAGGGCTCCTGAGCCTCTCTGGGTCCTGGTTAGTCTTTCTAAAATACAAATCCAGTCATGTCTTCTATACTTGGGTGGGTGGGGGGACACACAGTGACTTCATATCACCCAAGGTTTGCTAAAGCCCAAATTCCTGCAGGTTTCTCAACCCTTGACCTCGAACTTTCTTTCTGAGTTCATACCCTGCCTCATCTCCCCAGACTCTTATTCTGAAATTTCACTGGACTCCATCCTCTTGCACAAGCTCCCTCTTCCTAGAATCCCCACCCTGGTGGCCAGCTGGTTGAACTCCTATTCATCCTTTAGGACTCAATGACAAATGGCCTCTCCTCCTTGAAGCCTCTTGCTTTCCCTCCAGGCAGAGTTAGTCAATCTCTAGAATCTTGTCCATAGTGAATATTTATATTCTAACATATTACATTGTATAGTCTCCATGTATTTACATCTGACTCCCGTAGTACATAGCAAATCTATGAATAGGAATAAATATCCTATTTATTTTCTACCATCTAGCACAGAGTAGATGTTTGTTTAATAAGTTTGGTGCTTTCCAAACTGCATTTTAGGGTATTCATAGAGATGTTAATAAAAATTTTTGATGCAGATAAGTTTAGCAAACAATGGCTTAAACATAGTTAAATTGGAGCTAATATATATAGTATGATCCTGTTTGTGTTTTTTAAAAAATAGACATACATTTATTTGTAGAAAATTCTCTGACAAAGCAAATGGGAAACTTAACAGTGTCATCTCTAGGGAGTGAAGATGGGGAATTAAGCAGCAAGGGGAAGAGAATTTTTATTTTTCTCTTATATCATCCTATACTACTTGATTCTTTAAAAAATAAGTACATGCAATACTTTTAAGTAGTTGATTTTTTAAAGATTTTGTTTAATTATTTGAGAGAGAGTGAGAGAGAGAGAACACAAGGGGAGGGGGCAGAGGGAGAGGGAGAAGCAGGCTCCCCGCTGAGCAGGGAGCCCAATACAGGACTCAGTCCCAGGACCCTGAGTTCATGACCTGAGCCGAGGGCAGCTGCTTAATCGACTGAGCCACGCAGGTGCCCCCTTTTATGTAATTGATTTTAAAAACCGTGAAATACATGGCCATATTTTTAAAAATAACACTAGCAACCTTATGCTAAAAATGTGAAGAATAGTAATTTGATATATACTCTCTCCTGCTTGTACTGTCACCCACCTCCATCCCAACATCTTCTTGGGAGACAAAACCTCCCCAGACCTCATGGCACAGTGGCCTCCCCAGGTGAAGAGGCCTCCAGGAAAAGCTATCTCTGGGCCATTCCCCGAAGAGCCCTGGAAAAAGGTTCCATTCAAGGCAGGAGAGGATGAGGCCTGTGTACAAAGAGAAAGAGCAGAGTCAAGATACTGAGTGATAGAGATTTGGAACATGAATTGAACTCCTGGATCCCACTGTGCCTGAAGCTAATTTCACCTAGGAATTCACTTTGTAAGCCAACAACTTCCTACATTTGTAAAGAAGCCTAAAGGGTTGCAATGGAATATAGCCCTGCCCTGGGAAATCGGTGACATAGTGTCTCCTAGTAACTAGCTGGATCCTTATTTCTTCTCTACAGGCCTCACATCCCACAACTGAAAAATGTATTGACTGACTCTTTTCTACCTCATCTTCGTGATCCTATATCCTTGTTTGACTCCTAGGTCCACACTCTTTGTCTAACCAGATACTGCCTCTCCTTCAGTGGGTGGGAGTATCCCGAGGGACTTATATATCTTCATTGTTTCTGACCCCAGAAGTCAGAGGCAGCTGATGTGGCTGAGTGAGTTCAAGGACAGGTGGGAACTGACACGGATGCTAGGGCTGACTCTGGGATCCTAGGGCCCAACATCAAAATGCCAGTCACTTTAGGAAGGCTGTTCCTCTTCTCCTCCCTATTGTTTCAAGGGACATTTTGAACAAAAGCAAACCAGTGAGTGCACATGCCTGAGGGGCTAGAAGACCCTTTGGTCTGGGGCTCACTTAGGTTGGGGCCTTAGAATTTAACACTATTCCCCACATCATGGAAACTGTATTTGGTTCCAGGCCTCCTGCAGGGCCTAGGTCCTGGAGGACTAAGAGAAGGCTGTGGTTGTATTGGACAGGTGACTGGGCCAGGTGGGGAAGATGAGAGTCATCAGAAACTATCACAGTGGGCAACAGAAGATAGTCCTTGTGGATGAGCAGAGCCCAACATCAGGAAAAGGGGAAGGAACTGACATCCTGGTTTAGCCCTTCTGCTCAGGTTCTGTGCTAGATACTTTACTTCTGTTTTCTTATTTAATCCACATAAGAGGTATCGTGTCCTCATTACATAGATGAAGGAACTGAGGCTCAGAAGGGTAAAAAATCTTTGTCCAAGGTCATACAGCTTGTAAGTGACAAAGGCATGACCCAAACCAGGTTGGTGTGACCCCAAAGCCTCTTAGGAGTGTGGCCCCAGCCACAGGAATAAGATATGGAAACCCTGGGGTTGTGGAGGAGGAGAGACAGACATGACTTCAGTCTGGAAGGATTGGGTGCATATGGAACCGACGCTTGAAGAAACACAAGGAAAGTGCAATGGCCAGAGCTGGGGCCTTGGGTTCAGCTGGCCCATCAGTGGGGCTGGCCACAGCTAACCCCTAACCTTCCTTGATGGAGCAAGGGCTCTGCTCTGGACACTCAATGGTGAACACATCACCAGGGTCCTTGCCTTCTAAATCTCACAGTCTAGTGGGTTAAAAGATACCACACACAAATCACTCAAGGAAATATCTACAAAGTGCAGTGAGGTGTGACTGTGTGCGAGGGGGGCCTGATCTGGCATTGGGGCAGGAGTCGGGGTCAGAGAAGATTTCCTCAACTGTGTTAATTTCCTATTTCTGCTGCAACAAACTGACACCAACGTAGTGACTTTAAACAACACACCTGTATTCTCTTATAGTTCCAGAAGTCCGAGGTCCCAAATGGGCCTCCCTGGGCTAAAATCAAGATGTCTGCACAGCTGTGTTCCTTCTGGAGGCCCTAGGGGAGAATGTGTGCTGTGTCTGCAGTGTCTAGAAGCCACCTGTGTTCCTTGGCTCGTGGCCCCTTCCATCTTCAGAGCCAGCAGTTGCATTGCTCTGACCTGTGCTTCTTCCTTGGTCTCATCTCCCCTGATTCTGACTCTCCTTGCTGCATTTTAAAAGGACCCCCCAGGATTACTTTGGGCCCACCCAGATAATCCAGGATAATCTCCCCATCAAAAGATCTTTACCTCAGTCAGATCTACAAAGTCCTTTTTGTGACGGAAGGTGACATAGTCCCAGGGTCAGGAGATTAGGCCATGGGCATCTGTGGGGAGAGGGAGGGCGTGATTCTGCTTACCACACCTAGGACTTGACCTCTGACCCATAAATGGAAGAAGAGGGAGTTAACTGAGTAAAGGGAGTGAAGGAGCGTGAGAGAGTATTCCCCAAGAGGAAACCGTATGAGCAAGGATCCTGAGGCAGGAGGGAAGGTGATGAGCTGAAGATTTTTTAAAAAGCTGGTGTGACTGGAGTACAGAAAGTGGGAAGGGAAGGTGAGACAGCAGGCTGGAGAGCAGGGAGGGACAGGCCTTCCACAGCCTTGGAAAGGACTTTGGCTGTGGTCTTTCCTAGGTGAAGAATGGGGGTATGATTGAATGTATCTTTTGAAGATCCCACTTCAGCTTCCCATGGAGAATTGGGTTTAAGGGGCCCAGGGAGCCCTTTAGATAAGTGGCGGGTGTGGGGGGACTGGAACCCGTTTTGGCCATCACTCAAAGTCTCCTGGCCCTTCCAGGTGGCACATATGAACCATGCGCACCTTGCTCTGAAGCTTTGATGTTAATTTTAATATGGAAAATTACAAACATATACACAAGTGGAGAGAGTTTACTAAAGGCCCATGTATCTATCTCCCGGTCAGACTAACTAGTCAATTCACGGCAAATCTCAGAGCATCTATATTCCTCTATCCCAGGATTATTTTGAAGCAAATCCCAAGTAGCCTATCATTTCATCCAAACTTATTTCAGCTTGTATCTGTATCAGGAATCCTTACCAAGATAATAATAATAATAATAATAATAATAATAATAATAATAATAATAATAATAATAATGTCGTCGTCATCTTGGGAGTTACTACGTCCCTGTCCTGGCTCAGCACATACCTGTGGAAGGAAGGAATAATTATTCATTTTGACAACCTCATAGGAAGAATATTCCTTTGTCATGTTTGCCCAGGATTCCAGAGCACCTTGTACGTCAAAATCCACATCCTCTCGGGCAGAGGATTTCTCTTCTTGTGTACGCCAAGCTTCATCCAGTTCTCCCAGAAACTTCTCTCGCCAACCCCTAAGGATCGTTGCTGCAGGTTCCAGTGGCTCCAGGGCATACACACCCTATTTTTCAGATGGGACGATTAAAGGCCCTGCTCCGGCTCAGCCCACGGGATGGCAGAAGCCTCAGCGTGGTGTCCCAGCCTGCCACTCTCTTGGCACTAGGCGAGAAGGCCTTTTCAAAATGACAAAAGAAGTTCATGCAACCCACGTGCTGATATGCTCATTTCCAGGACACCTGCAGTTAGCTTCCTGCTCTCCAAATTACTCTGTATTGCTGGGTGGGAGGTGGAGAGGCCTCTAATTACACCTTCTTGCAGTCTTTTGGTTCTGTGACTATTTCAAGGAGATGTGGAACCATGTTGACATCCTCCTCTCAAATGAGGACCCTCTTAAGAAGCCCCCTCTCTGCTCCTCTCTCCGTGAAAGCCTTTGTTGTCTGGTGATGTTCTCTTTGGGTTATCAACTGCTGTGTAGGAAAACCTCCAAATGGCTTGAATAACAATTAATCGTTTTGTTATGTTTGTGATTTATGGGGGAAATTTGGGTGAGCCTCAGCAGGGCAGGGCTGCTCCACGTGGCATTGAGCTGGTACATGGTTTGGCCTAGAGGGTCCAAGAAGTCTTTGCTCACATGTCTGGGGCCTGCTGGGCACAGCTGGATTCCTGTCTTCCCATGTTGTCTTAGGACCTCTCCCATGGCCTCTCTAGCAGGAGACCTAGCACAGGACTTCAAAAGTACTTGTTCCCAGACGCAGAAAGTAGGAGATGTCATCCCTTCCAGCCTGGAAACTGCTACAACACCACTCGCTTTGCTTATTCTGGTGGTAAAGGGAAAAGGAGCTGGACCCACCTCTCAATGGAAGGAATGTCAAAGAGTGTGTGGCAACCTTCAATTCTTGTTTTCAGCTATTTGAGCTTCTATAACGGAATAGCATAGACTGGATGGCTTATATACAACAGAAATTTATTTCTTACAGTTCAGGAGCCTGGGAAGTCCAAGACCAAGGTGCCAGCAAATTTTGATGTCTGGTGAAAGCCTGCTTCATAGTTCATAGATGGCTGTCTTTTTTACTTCGTCCTCCTATGGGGGAAGAGGCAAGAGTTCTCTCTTAAGGGCATTAGTATCATTCATTCATGGGGGCTTCACTCTCCTGACCTAAGCCTCTCTCCACAAAGGCCCCTCCTCCAAATACCATCACCTTGGAGGTTAGGTTTCCATAAATGAATTTTGGGGAGACACATTCAGTTGGTAGCATTGCTCCATAGGCAAGGAAAGGATAGCATAGATCCTTTGTGACCCCAAATAAATGCAGTGGTCCAGCTCGCAGGAGCTCTCCCAGGACAGCTTCGAATGGAAACGCAGGTTTCAGCATTCTGAGACCACACTGCAGTCCTGTTACAGGGAAGTCCCATATCAGCCAACGTGTCCTCTGCTTGGAAGGTAAGAGCATCGGTTTCCATAGGCAGAGGGAGAGTGGCTGCTGTGTTAAAGTAATAAATTATGGCTCTCCTGAGATTAAAGCAGTGACTTTGCTGGCTTCTCAAAAGGGCAAATCTTGTGAGTCAAGCTGATTTGAGTCACCAGCCTGGGCTAACTCTGTTCACAGTGCTTCTGTCCTTGTAGAATTGACTAGGATGTCACTTCTCTTTCCTCACCCTGAACTCTGTGGCTGAAGACCCCTGTGATGCCGGTGGGGGGCTGGGTTGGAATTCTGGCCATCTAGCATGGGCTTCCGTGTAACAGCTCACCGTTAGTAAAATGGGGAATAGAAACACTCCTTTAAGGTTTGTGAGAATTGAAAGCCAAACAGGAAGGACTCGATGTAGTTTCTGGAACACGTAATAGATGCATAAATATAATTTAGTTCTCTGGTTTCTCTTGCTTCGCTTTATTTCTTTTTCCTTTTTTTCCCCCTCTCCCCTTGCCCTCTCCTTTCTCCCTTCTCTTGCCTTTTCTCTTTCCCTTTTGTTCTCTCTCACTCTTTCCCATTTGAGACAACCAACGGCTCCCTGCTACAAACTCTGGTCCACACATATTCTCACATCATCCCCTTCTCCTAGCATGCCTTCCCCTTCTTCCCACTGATCTAAAACTTCGGGGACCTTCCTAATTTCCATACTCTTTCCTCTGTGAAATATTTCCTGCTCATCTCAATTGGACATTGTCTCTCCCTCCTGTGAATTCCCATAGTTCTGGTCCATTTGCTAACAGGAAAAGAGCTCATGGTCCACAAGTGAGGAAGCATGGATCCTATTTGGGCTCTGCCACTACATGGCTGTGTGACCTCAGGCAAGTCATTTGCCCTGCACAAGTTTTATATCCCCATCTATAAAATAAGGCAGGGAAATTAGATAATTCTTCAGTTAGGGTACTTCCTGCTGCAAATGACAAAACGCTCTTCCGATTATCTTAGAAAAAGAGAGTTTATTGCCTTCTATAACTGAAAAGTCCAAGGTTAGAGTCAAGGTCAGCTCCATTCAGGAGCTCAAATGATCATCAATAATAATTGGCAATAAATAACTACCTTCTTTCCTAATAATGTTAGTAAGACTCTCCGTGCTGACTCTCATCAGGCTGCATTGAGGCACGAGCTCATCTGAGGCAGTCACAGTGGCCAGAAGAATAAATATTCTCATTTGTCTAGATTTTATCACATGCCCACCCTCGGAACTGGTAATATGGCCAGCCCCACCAAAATGCATTGGCTGAAAGTGGAGGGATAGTTCTCTATAGAAAAGTCTGGGTACTGCTCTCAGAGGAAGTGGCAGTGCATTCTGAGAATGCAAAAATACTGGATCCTACTACAGTCCACCCCTTAGCTGATAATCTTCCCACACAACAGTCTTCCTAGAGACCCAGCTTCCTAGAAACCCAGAGTGCCCCGCCAAATATAATGCAGCTGCTCTGTGTGCAGTGCTAAACACAGTCATCTCATTCTCTAAAAAACGTAGTCCAAAGTTTTGTCTGGGCTGTATCCATGTACTTCCAGACTGACTGACTTTCTTTTTCTTTCTTTCTTTCTTTCTTTCTTTCTTTCTTTCTTTCTTTCTTTCTTTCTTTCTTTCTTTCTTTCCTTCCTTCCTTCCTTCCTTCCTTCCTTCCTTTTCTTTTTCTTTTTCTTTTTCTTTTTCTTTTTCTTTCCTTGAGATTTTAAGTAATCTCTACACTCAATGTGGGACTCAAACTCACAACCCAGAGATCACGAGTCACACACTCTTCTGACTGAGCCCACCAGGTGCCCCTCCACGCTTTCATGATGATGCATGTTCTTCTCCATCAGGTTGAGTGTGGCTCTTCAAGTCCTAGAGCCTTTGAATAAATGACATTTTTCCCCACCCACCCAATAACACTAGTGAAGGAAAAAAAAAAAAAAACCAGGGTAACTGCTATTAAAACATTCATTTGAAAAAGAGAAACAGAAAACAGGGGTTATTAGTCCATGGTTTATACCATATCCTGTTGGAGGGGGATGGGAAGCTCCCTGCACTGTCAGTGGAATGAGTGCCTTGCCACTCCAGCTGCCCTAGGTTTCGTTCTCCTTGATGCTTTCCATCAACATAGGAGAGATGGACTTTGGGGTGAATTGCCTTTCTGGGAATGCAGTGTTTTAGTGGCTGGTTTCCTGTTAGCACAAGTTCAAGTGTCTCAGAAATGCAGTCATTGGCAAGGAACAGAATGCCTGGCTAACAGTGGCTGAAACAAGCATGAATTTATTTTTCTCATATAATAATATATCCAGAGGCAAGCAGTCACCAGCATGAAATTAAATCAAGGGCCAATGAACTGTGATTTTATTGGCCTTTTCCAATAGATGGAATGCTACAGCTCACATCTGCGTTCAAGGGAGAAAGGTGGCGGGGCTGCTCCAGTGTATCTGTCCCCCTTTAATCACAAAAGGCAGAAGACTTCCCAGAAGCCCTCCCCAAGCTTCTGTGTAGATCCCACTGGCCAGAATTGTGTCTCATGGTCACTGCTAGCTGGAAGGGAAGTTGTGGAAGCTAGTATTTTGTCCATTATTCCCCAAACAGAACTGAGATTTATTAGCAAGAAAGGCCTGAAAATTGCCTTAGGGATCAAAAGTGAGGGTATGGGGGGTAGTTTGGTTTTACAAAAGAAAGTTAGGGATCAATGACTACAAGAGACAGGGAGGTATGCCAAGTAGGAAAAAACAGACTGTCATTGCAATCCCAAATAGACCGTTTCTGACTCTAAAAATCCTTGGTCCAAAGGGCATACGTTTTTTTAAAAAATGGTTTCTGGGCTTAAATAAAAGAATAATAATATTGCAGAGGAGTTTTGGAAAGTTAAGTCAGTGGCAACTTATTTTTAAAATAACGCCTTCCTGAGATAACAATGACAACTTCTGATTTTATCAGAAATTTCAGGAAGGATGAAGGAGACTTTGAGCATGCTGACATGTGCCTTGTCATCTGTAGCATAGGGTGCTATTTCTCAGGGTGATATCCAGGAACCAGGGCTGCCAGCCACCCACCTTCTCCCCAGCCCCCAGCCCTTCCCTTCTCCCTTCCCCCAGCAATGGAATGTGCTAGTGTTCACTGTCTGATTTACATAACCACTGAGGCTAAATTGCCCAGAGCCTCTGATGCTCCCTCTCCCCCGGCCTCACCCTGCAGTTAATATCCATGGTTTTAGGGCTAAGAGGGATTAAGAGAGATTTTTAGATGAGTTTCATTATTTCCAGGCTGGATTAGTTGGTTTACCCAATGTGAGCCTAAAGGCCCATGTAGAGCCCCGCCCCCCAGCCAGGGGCTCCTGAGTGGTCATTGTGGGGGTGCTTCTGTGGAGTGGACCGCAGCACAAAGTGGGTTACAATTCTGGGACAGAGGAGCATTTGGGGGAGTGGAAAGGAGATGCTGCTGTTCTGGGCATGCCCCAAGGGAATGAAGCTAATAGACTAGACATCTGCATTGGAAACCAAGTTAATTTTTGAAGCAAAGGCTAAAATAAGCTTCCCTCTTCTCCTTTCTCACCAACCCCCCCCCGACCCCCCACCTAACCTGAAATAAGAATAGACGTGATTAGGAGCAGGTCTGCTATGCAAAACAGAATAAACCTGCCTCACAGACCATGACCAGTTCTGTACCAGAGCACATGGCCAGGTCTTTGGCTAAAAAAAGAATGCATGGAGCAAAAGAGCGTCTCTCAGGCAGTTTCTAGGTCCCATGGCCCTTTAAATTTATCACCCCACAGGGAGGGAATAGAAATCCTTTTTAGGATTCATACTCAGGATTTTAATCTGTTTTCTATTTTTAACCTTTAGAAGAGAAGATGAAACCCTGCAAACTAAAAGAAGCCATTATCTTTGCTAAAGTAATTTCAGCTCTGAGAGAGCAAGAGTCCGATTTAGCTTTCTAGGTTGGGGCTTTTTAGTTTTTTTGTTTTTTTAATTCCTTGCAAATTAGAACAGGTGCTAGAAGAGCTGCAAATCTGGGGAAATGGGTCCTGTGGGCACCAGGAAAGAGGGCTGCATATGTCAGTGGGGCTCCCCCAAAATCACACATCACTGCTGCCCCCAACTACGCCAACCTGGACTACTACATATCCGTCTGGTCACTCCTCTTCCATCCATTCTCTACGGTTCTGCTCCTGCTCTTCTGCATCAGGCTCTCATGACACCATTCCTCTACTTTAAAACCACACTGTCTTCAGGAGTACAAACTCCAAAGCGAGAGGCACAAGGCCTCCCAGCCATCTCCTGGCTCCAGCCTGCCTTCCTGCATCACCTGTGTTCTTTGCAGCCAGTGCCCTTTTCCGAGCACAGCACCTGCTACGCGTTCAGTTACATTTGTCCAGCAGATGCTAACCAGCTATGCCAGTCCCCATCTCCTGTATTTGGCGCATTTACACTTCTCCAGGCTTTGTACATTCAAGCCCTTCCCTTTGCCGGGAATAGCCTTTCCCATCCTATCTGCCAAGGAAGCAGGTACTTATTCCTAAGCCTCCAACTTGAATGTCAGCTCTTTTCCATAGCCTCCCCTGACATTCCCTTCACCCACCCACACACCCCAAGGCAGAATTATTTTGGGTTACCCTCCTCTTTTATGCATTCCACTGCCGTAGCAGTTCCCACATTGTGTATTTATACAGCCTGACATGCTATAAAAAGATAATTGAGTTCCTGAGAAAATTGACTTTATCAAAATTGAATTAAAAACCAATTGATTTGGCGAGAGACAAAAGGGGTTGCAGTTAGTGTGTTCAAGGCTTACAATAACAAAGTTAGCTCTCCTGCAGGATTTTCAATAATAAAGGTGCTTTATGCCAATCACAGCGTTTAATTTCAAGCTCACATATCAAATTGCTTGATCAGAAAGACAAAAATGAACCCAAACACCTCATTTGACTTATAAGCCACACACCCAGGAGCCTTCCAAACCTCAATCATCTTGGCCTTGACCTTGCAACTTTGCTGGCGTCACAATTCATAACACAGTACACAGAAAAATCACAGGCATGAACTGGTGTACCAAGGAGGAAGCGTGCACGCTGCTGGGTGTCCTCACACTTTGTTCCTCTTACCTGTCATCCTCATCAAGGACGGATCCCCAGGGACAAGCCTGTTGTTACCAATGGCAATCAGGGTAATATAAATTGTGTTTCTTGATTCACTGACCTTATGGTCAATATGTAATTCAATTACGAAAACTCTCTCTGTAGGGAAGGGCCTCCAGTACTATCTATTACCTTCTTTCTACGTGGGAGGACACCAAAAGCAGGGACAGTGTCCTGCTCAACTTTGTCATCCCAGTTTTGCTGAACTGATGACAGATGTCCTGCATTGTGCAGATAATTAGCTTTAGTCTTGACTTTGTCTGGAGCTTGCTCAGTGCGTAGGCTGTTTTAGCATATGACCCGGATACACTCCCAGCCCCTCACCTCAAGCTTCTGTATCCTGATGACTCAATTTTATTGTTGTGAATGAAGATTGACCTTAATATAGCCCTTTTGTAATACAATGTTAACACTTATTGAAAGCTATGCTAAATCTTCTATATGCATTATCTCATCTGTTCCAACAACCCTGGAACATCAGGAATATTACTGGCCAACTGTACAGAGAGAGTAAACTGAGGCTTAGGTCAATTATGTGTCCCACAGACAAGTGGAAGATAATGATATAAAATAACCATTCCAAAATAAAAAATCTCATTTGGAGTAGATATTCCCCAACCTTTAGTTGTTTTATAGCTCTCCACTTCAAATAGAAAGTCAATTCATTTATTTGCACATTTGCAAACTTCGCAATTAGTTTATCTTGCAGGATTTAACTGCATAATGTTGGATATTCAATGGATGCTTTGTTTTTATGGCCGAGTTGGTACTGATTTGAACATTCTTTTTTTTTCTTCTTTAAAGGTTGTGCTTACTTTAGAGTGCAGGAATGAGCTGGGGGGGGGGGGGGCGGCAGAAGGAGAGGGAGAAGGAGGCTCCCTCCTGAGCAGGGAGTCTGACACCAGGCTGGATCACAGGACCTTGAGATCATGACCTGACCCAAAAGCAGTGGCTTAACCAACTGAGTCACCCAGGCGCCCCTAAACTTTTTAAGTTAGAATACCCATAGCTGGGGCGCCTGGGTGGCTCAGTCGTTAAGTGTCTGCCTTCGGCTCAGGGCGTGATCCCAGCGTTCTGGGATCGAGCCCCACATCAGGCTCCTCCAATGGGAGCCTGCTTCTTCCTCTCCCACTCCCCCAGCTTGTGTTCCCTCTCTCTCTGGCTGTCTCTATCTCTGTCAAATAAATAAATAAAATCTTTAAAAAAAAAAATACCCATAGCTGTTTTCTCTAGCAGAAAACTGAAGCCCTCAATCATTTATTTGTCCAGCATAGTGCGGGACTAGAGATGTTCTCTAAGGGAAATCTTGGCCATATCCAGGGGCACGCACTTACAGTGAGGTGTGAGGAGATGGGATGGCTGCTTTCTTACAAAAGGGTATAGACCCTCTCAGGAGTTGGCTTATGTCTCCACCCTTAATCCATCCCATGGTACATGTTCCCCAGTACTCATCAGACATATCTTTGCACGCTTGCTACCTGATTCTTATCAAGAAAACCTATTTTGTACAAATACTGTTTGTGATGATGTCTTGAAGAAGTACTGTGCCCATAGTCTTTTTTTTTTTTTTAAGATTTTATTTATTTATTTGACAGAGATAGAGACAGCCAGCGAGAGAGGGAACACAAGCAGGGGGAGTGGGAGAGGAAGAAGCAGGCTCATAGCAGAGGAGCCTGATGTGGGGCCCGATCCCATAACGCTGGGATCACACCCTGAGCCGAAGGCAGACGCTTAACCGCTGTGCCACCCAGGCGCCCCCCATAGTCTTTTTAAATCACAGATGAGGCGTTTTAAATCTGCTTTGGAATAGACATTACATATATATAATTAAGTAATTATAGTGATTTCAGATAAGCAATTTAACTTCCTTGCACCTCAGTTTCCCCACTGGTACCAGGAGGTAGTTGGTCCAGGTGACTTCAAAGTGATTTCCAGTGCTAACATTTCATCAGGTATTCTCAATTCTGGCCATACCTGTGCTCATGAGAGTCTCGTCACAAACTGTCAAATGTGTTGGAAGATCCGAGCATTGTTTCTGTTTCGTCTCGTAGGAATGCATTAGAATTTGTGGCTTCCTGGGGTCAGTAATGGAAGCCTTCCTGGCGGCCATCATCGCCTCTCCTATTGCAGTCAATTTCCATCTGGAGATTCATATGATTCCAAGGAAGCCAACTCTTCTCCAGAGGAGTGCAGAAGGTATTCCCACAGTGCATGGAAGAGGTGGTATCAGGCCAGCGTGGTGTCAATGGGAATGGACTCAAGAAATAGTTTTGATGGATTGGAAATGGGAGGTGAGAGAGAGACGAATCAAGGCTTGAACAACCTGGTAGTTGGAACTACTTGCTGAGAAAGAAAGGTAGGGAGGAACAGGTTGGTAGTCGGCACAATCACAGTTTGATATTGTCCACGTGTGTCTGTGCCCACTTCCCAGCCCACACTTACGGAAAACTGCTTGAGGGGGGCAAGCATGACCTGCTCCTCTTTGAACCCTCACAATACGCAGCACCAGGCAGTCAACACAGACTTGCTGACTGGAGGACCATTCTCAAGTCAAGATCCTGGCATCAAAGAGTGGGTAAGGGATGTATAGTGGAGACTGAGCTGGCGTTAGCTCCAAAGGGGAATTTGTTGGCTCATGATCTGAAATCCCAGGAAGAGCAGGGTGAAACTGGCCATAAGAGACAACTAGAGCTTCGGATGCCTGGGTGGCTCAGTGGGTTGGGTGTCTGCCTTCCCCTCGGGTCATGATCCCAGCGTCCTGGGATTGAGTCCCCCATTGGGTTCCCTGCTCAGCGGGGAGCCTGCTTCTCCCTCTGCCTGTCCCTCCCCCTGCTTGTGCTCGAGTGTTCTCTCTTTTTCTCTCAAATAAATAAATAAAAATCTTGGGGGGGAAAAAAAGATAGCTAGAGCCAACACTTTAGCACCCCTAGGGCCTCCTTCCCCTACCGTTTTCAATTTTCTCTGGGTGTTAGCCCTGTTCACTATCATTCATGCTTCTTACATCCTTCTTAATGCAATACTTTCACAAATCATCTTGTTCATATTCTTGTCTGCCTCCCTGCTCCATGCCCTATCGTGTAAATTCCGTGGAATTACATCTGTCTTATTTATTGCTACTTCCCCAGCACCCTAAATAATGCCTCTCTTTGAGTGGAGGTTTTGTAAAAAATTTTATGAATGGATGAATGGCTTTTTCATACAAAAGGCAAGGACTTTGTCACAATTTGCCCACCTCTGAGTCTAATCACTTGTGTCCAGGCATTTGAGGTACTCTGATGATTTCATCTTGAGTCATGCCCCTGTGTCTGGGGATGGGAGGAGATATGGAACCAACATTAGGACAGAAAAATCTGTGGGCAAAAAGAAGACCTTTGGACAAAATTAAAGGCAAGAGGCACTAAGAAGTAGTCTCTTAGACTTTGATGAATGTAAACTATTCTCAGCCCTGAACTCTCCTGGGGTATGTGCGGGCATTGTCCCCTTCAATTTCCTGGCTTCTTAGTTACAGTGATTTGGACATATTTATAAGACACACACTCTGGGCAAGTGATAATATTCTCCAAACCAAAATTTAAATGCACAGTCTGATAAATGTGTGGACAACAGGATGCAACATTTAAATTAGGCTTGTTCCCAAAATGTCATGATGGTTGCTGGTTTCTCCTGTAGGTGTCCACTCCAGGTTAGCTGGGAAGTCATTAGCCATTTGAGCCTTGATTCTACGCATGACATTTACATGGGGGAAGTGCTGGCATTAGCTCATTCACGTCACTCGCAGTATCCAGCAGCGAGTCCAATTTCCCTTAACCATTTGGAAAAGTGGCAAATTACAGGGAACAAATGTCCCTTCCAGCAGCAGGAGAGACACCTGCCTAATGAATCAGCAGTTATGCAGATGGTGAGATGGAGAAACCAAGCAGGAAAGGTCTGGAGTCGGCTTCTCTTGATAAGCAATCAGTGCCAGAGCATCTTCTCCCGTCTCTAATCCTGCTGGGCTGGACCACATGGCTTTCCACACAAATGTAGGTCATTTAAAATGCTGTCAGCAAGCTGGTGTTTCTTAACTGCCAAGACGCTGGAAAACCTATAGTGACTAGGAGAAATGATTTCCGAGCTGGTGCTTCTCACTTAGAACAGAGAATCCAGAATTTTAAAGCTGCATGCTATAATCAGAGTCATGATTATCCTTCAGTGTTGCCCAGATAGCCACCAGATTTGTCTGTGCATGTGTTGGAGGGTGGGAATGGAGGTAGGGGGAAAAGGAAGGGAAGGGAAGAGGGCTAAGCCATATTTTTAAAGGCACTAATAGCAGTTTTGCAATTTACTCTTGAAGGTATTTAAAAGCATTTTACTCACTGATAGGAAGAATCAAAATGTCATCATTTATGCCAAGATCTGGAGACACATTTGGCCCTCGGTTTGTCTGAGAAAGAAAAGTATCTGTTCTACTGATTGAATTTACCATTTTGCAAAATTACCTCTGTTTAATTCATGAAATTTAATCACGATCATGCTGGGATTTATTGCTTCTCATTAATGCTTCCTTTGAAGATGAGTGGGAAGACCTAGGGTTGAGAGGAAAGAAAGATTCTGTCCAAAGTACTATAAGACTTAATTTGGATTTTATTAAATCTCATTAGTTCAGTAATACAAAATTTATAACACTTTGGACAGACAGTGGGCTGATATTTATCTTGGTTTAATCTATGAAAAAGTGACTTTTCTCTGCAGGTGAATGATATCAATAAGTCTTAAGGGGATATTCTATATCCTTGATAGAATATTCATTAGACACTTTCTTTTACATACAAGTACCATGCTAATTTCAAAAATTTTCATATATTCATTACAGAAGATGGGTGGAAGCTACCTCTTGAAATACTTCCCTACTTACTATTACTGTTGTTTATTTATTTATACTCTGCCCCCTTCCAAAAGGTGTCTGCACCAGCCTCTAACAGAGGACACATCTATATAGACAAAATTAAGTGTGTGTCTGATTACCACATCACACAAAAATATTGAGCCAGATTTTCATTGAATTTGGAGAATATTTTTGGAGTGGTCTGTCTTAAAAAATGGAGTGAATCTGAAATTAATTTTTGATAGATTTCTGGGAAGTGCTGTAAAAAAAAATAGTGTAGCAGTTTTATGGGAAAACCCAAAATAAGAGTGACTTCAAAAAAGTCAAAGTTTATTTCTGATTCACCTAAGAGAAACCGCTGGCTAGGTGGCCGGAGCTGATAGGATGACCTTCCAGGTATCAGTGACTCAGCACCCATCTTTCTGTTCAACCATCCCAGTACTGGCTTCTATCCTTTGGGACACCTCATGGTCTAGGATAGCTGCTGGTGTACTGGGTACTACCCAGTCAACAGGTAGGAAAGATAAAAGACTCCCCCTCAATGGGTCAACACTCTTTAAGCAGCCTTCCTGGAAGTCCCACACAAAACTTAGTCCATGGCCACACCTGGCTGAAAGGGAGCTTTTGTTAATAAGGAAGAACAAGAGAACGGATGTGGGGTGGAACCAACCAGTCCCTGCCATGAACAGATAGCCAGCCAGCCATCTGAGTGGCTAAAATTGTGGTATAATCTGAGGGGGAGAACTAGAAAATTAAGAACAAGGAAAGTAAAAGAATTCATGCAGTTACAATGATTAACAGCTTTAACATTGAGTTTCTTGATAGCCACGGAAAAGAAAGCATTATTTTTACCAAAGAAGCAAATATATCAATTGTTCAGTAGAAGCAAAATGTCTATTGGAATTGAATTCTAAAATGTTTCTCTTGCTAGTACCACATAGCATAATGGCTACCTGTTGTGCATTTTCAATTACTTTCATTATTAAATATTCTATCCCAGTGTTCTCCAAACATATACTCACCCGTGCATGTCCAGTTTCTGTCTCAGAAAACGTCGTCACCATGGGTGTTGGAAACAATGACAGGCACAATTGAATGTTCTTGATGAGTTTTGCAGGGAGCGTGGAAAGTGATTCTGTGGGAATCAGAGGAAGGGATAGACCCGAAATGTCATAGCGGTGTAATCCATGCCAGGCCTTTTGTTTTTTAGGCCCAGGGGCCTCATTGATGCCAGAAGTGATCAAATCCTGGAAGACGAACTCAGCCTAACTGAAATGCCTAGGAAATGGAGACAAGAATCAATAGTAAGTAAAAGAGTTGTCACAAAGACTAAGGGTGCCTTCGCTGGCCCCATCTGTGCATTCTCTCCAGTTACGATACTTGGGAAGCCAAATCTTCATCCAGAGCCACACTTTGGATCTGTCATGAAAAATCTCTATCACGGAGGTCAGGATTACTCAAAACTCCAACAATTAATTCATTTTCCTCATAAGCAGACCTACATGGAAATCCAAAGGTTGCTTTGAAATATTTAATATTTAAATATTTAATGGCATCAAGAGCATCTATCACTACATAGATGGGATAGTTTTGCCTAGAGATTGGAAATCATAGAAACCTTTTGGCTAAGACCCTTCTTTCCTAAGCATAGTCTGAACATGAGTGGCCAACATTTCCCCCTTTGCTCTTCTTTTTTAAGGCCCTCATGACTACCCCAACCTCTCTGGGGTTGGTCATAGCACTCTTTAATGATATCCTGCTTACCTGAGAAGGCTCTGTCTCTTTTCGGTGACCTTTCACTTCTTTGCCCTTCTTCATAAAGTGTTTCTCTCCCAGGTTAACTCTGAGAGGGCAATCCAGAGTCTTGTGGGAGCACTGTAGTGAAATGCCCAAGTATGGATGTCCAGTGAGCTTCCATAAATGTCAAGAGCGTAAGACTCTAGTGGCTACCATTTACTGAGGGCCTACTACATGGATCACTGATATGGGCAACTTTACTTATAGTTTCTCATTAAATCCACATAATAAATCTGGTGGGAAGGACTATTATTTCTTCTTGCAGCTAAGGAAACTGAAACTTGCGAAGTGTATTTATTTGCTAGGGCTGCCATAACTTAGTGGCTTAAAACAAACTCAGTGGCTTAAAACAACAGAAGTGTATTCTGTCAGAGCTCTGGAGGCCTTAAGTCCAAAATTAAGGTGTTGGCAAGGCTGTAATCCCTCCAAACGCTCTAGGGGAGAATCCATTCTTTGCCTCATCCAGCTTCTAGGGTGGCTACATCCTTCCATTCCCTGCCTCCATCTTTGTGTCACTTTCTCCTCTGTGTGTCTTCTCTCCATCTCTTCCAAGGACACTTGTCATTGGATTTAGAGTCCATCCAGGTAATTCAGGATGATCTCATGATCCATAATTTAATTTCATCTGTAAAGATCCATTTTTCAAATAAGGTTACACAGGTTCTTGGGATTGGGACATGGACATATCTTTTTGGGATACTACCTTTCAGCCCACTATAGAGAGGTTGGGTTCTGATCCAGAACACTTAAAGAGTAATCTGGAGACTAGACAGAATGAATGTGGATGGGGATGCGAGGGATAGTGCCTACTCTTTAGAGAATGAGCCTAGAGCCTGTGAACCTTAAAAATAGGACATACTCAGCCTCACACAAACCAAACTGCCAAGAGCCCCTGTCTCCAGACTTCTAGCATTCTTCTGATAAGATGTAGGAGAAAGCAATAAAATGTAAATTTCTGATTTCTGTAGTCCTCTGGTGCCCAGGTCGACTCCCTTCCAGGACTGCCTTCTCCTTGGAGGAACCGTGTAGGGACCAGAACTGAGAATCACATCACAGTGACCTAAAGAAAGATAGATACAAAGCAGCTCTCAGAATAATGGCGTTGAGGCTAGAATCTGGTTCTGCTTCATTAGTTCTCATTACTTTGATCTCTCCAAGAGTGGGAGATACTATCAGAGGCCAAGTCACAGTTTGATTTAAGTGGGTCGCTAACAGTATTACTTATCAGGTGTGGCAGTTTCTGCAGAGCGTCAGCTCCTAACACCTCCACCATGTACCAGGCTCTGTGCAGTGTCTTGGGGATACAGGTACAATGCAGCCATCCTCCCTGGTGCCAAGGTGCCAGGAGAAGACAAGCCAGTAGTCAAATTAGCAGGCATGGTAAGATGCAAATGTTACAGTAATAGAAGTTTGTATTATGGCGTACCAGAGAGGAGGGGATGATTCATTTCCAGCAGAGACAGGACTCAGGGATGCTTTTATAAGGAGGTATGGGTTCTTTACCCAAGATTATACAGCCATTAGGCAAAGCAGCTCGAATGGGAGCCCCAATCTGTCCATCTCCAAAAACGTTCCTAATGTTTTTTCAACTCTGTGAAGACCTTTGTGCAAGGGCAAAATTAATGAGGTAGAAGTATGCACCCCAGGTAGTCTGACCTGGACCAAATTAGCACTTAGAATGTCTCGAGGGATGAACATAGCATTGTCTGCATCTCCTGTTCTGAAATATCACCTGTCTCAGCTGGCCGCTGAAGACGGGAGAAGAAATAGCAAAATATTCTAGGTTTCTCTCTCAGAAGGCATCCTAGAGTGCTGGGCTTTCGCCTCCCTGATTGGGGGAAGCAGGCAACCAGATGGTCATACTCTGTTTATTTTCTCCAAAAAGTACTTTAATTGCATATTTTATCTAAAAATTTAATCTTTTAACATGCAGTTTTTAAACTACTCTCAATCTAATTAGTAAGATAAATTTGCATACTCCTTAGGATAAAGGTGGTATGCTCTCCATTTCTTTGGCCCCCACCAGATCTAGCCTTGATCCCAGACTTACAGTAGGTGAGCAGTATGATTCTGTTGGACCAGATTGAGTTCTTCCTGTGCACTGTTGGTGAGAATGTGCAACGGGTAGCTGCTGTGGAAAACAGTAAGGAGGTTCCTCAAAAAATTATAAATAGAATTACCATATGACCTAGCAATTGCACTTCTACGTATATCCTGAAAAGAATTGAAAGCAGGGTCTCAGAGAGATATCCGTACACCCATGGTCATAGCAGCATTCTTCACAGCCAAAATGTGGAAGCAACCCCAGTGTCTATCTGTGGATAAATGAATAAACAAAATATGGTATGTACACATGATGGAATATTATTGAGCCTTAAAAAGGAAGGGAGATGCTACAATATGGATTAACCTTAAGGACGATACGCTAAATGAAATAAGCTAGTCACAATAGGATAGATAAGGATTCCACTTACATGAAGTACTTAGAGTAGTCAAGGTCATAAAGACAAAAAATAGAATGAGCGTTGCCAGGGGCTGGTGGGGGAGGGGAGTCTGGGGTGTTAGTGTTTAATAGGTATAGTGTCAACTTCATAAGATGAGAGAGTTCTGGGGTGAGAGAGATGGTGGTGATGGTGACCACCCATGTGAATGTACCCAGTGCCACCAAACTGTGCACTTGAAGAACGGCTAAGACTGTCAGTTTCATGTTATGTGTGTTTTAATCCAATAAAAAAAAAAAGGAAAGAAAAAAAGAAGCAATAGAGAATTCAGACAAGCTTCTTCCCCTCTGAGGTTTATCATGTTTTGGTACACATTTCAGTTTTCATAATAAATACATTGATGTTCAAAAATTTTTTGAGTTCTATTCTGCATCCCTATACAATGTTGAAAACGAGTAAGAATTCAAGTCCTGTTAATTTTATTATAAACTCAAAGCAGTAAAGCCTGTAGATAAAATAATTTGGTAATTGTTATCTGAATGAAAGATTGCTTGAGGGGTGCCTGGGTGGCTCAGTCAGTTAAGCATCCAAGTCTTGATTTTGGCTCCGGTCATGATCTCAGGGTCATGAGATCGAGTCCTACATTGGGCTCCTTGCTCAGAGGGAGTCTGCTTGAGATCTCTCCCTCTGACCCTCTCCCCATGCGTGCGCATGCTCTCTCTACAATAAAATCTTTTAAAAAAGAAAAAGAAAGATCGCTTGATCTAATATTCTAAATTTACTTTCAGTCTTGGAAAATGATAGATTCCCAGTGATAA
This sequence comes from Ursus americanus, assembly GCF_024610735.1. Lineage (NCBI taxonomy): Eukaryota > Metazoa > Chordata > Mammalia > Carnivora > Ursidae > Ursus > Ursus americanus. Next base: position 31,647,002 of record NC_142152.1, on the reverse strand, counting down.
TAGAGTTGACACTGTGACCTCCCATGAAAAGACGAGGTACCCCAGAGGAGCAGCTTGCTATAAGCTGAGAGATGTGGGGCAGGAGCATTTTGTTTTAATAATAACTTTGTTTATCCTGCTATTTTCTTTCCCTGCCCTTCCCATTCGAGCAGCCAGGTGTCGAGTCCCAGTGACAACAACCCAGAAGCCTCTGCCTGGCTTTGGTTTCCAAAAGCCTGAGGCCCTGGCTAGTTGGGCAGTTGAAGAGAACTGCTAGGAATGTTGGTGTCCCCTGACAGTTCATATGTTGAGACCCTAAGAGGAACTGTATGAGGAGGAGGGGCCTTTGGGAAGTAAATGCGATGAGACTAGGTCATGAGGGTAGAGTCCTCAACGATGGGATCTGTGCCCTTGTAAGCCTGGGGAGAGGGCTTGCTTCCCTCTCTGCTCTCACCATGTGAAGATACAATGAGAAGTTAGCCATCTATAGCCTGGAGGAGAGTCCTCACCAGATGCCATGGTGGCATCTGACCCCAGTCCTACACCTCAGAACCATGAGAAATGAACTTCTGTTGTTCATCAGCCCCCCCAGTCTGTGGTATTTTTGTTACAACCCCCCCCCAAGGCTGATTAAGACAAGGACTCCACCAAATCTTAGATGAAGGGGGGCTTTTTCTGAAGACCAAGAAGGTGTTCCCGAGACTGTGGGAAGAGGAAATGAAGGGTCAGCGATGAAGGTTCCTAAACAGGGGACCCTGCAGTCTGCTTCCTGCCACCTCCAGCAGGCCCCAAAGAGGAGATGGCTGGTTTCCAAGGCTAGGCAGGCGGCCGGCTGCACCCTGGCAGTCGTGGGGGGAGCTCCCAGACATGAAGGACCTTTGTGGACATGAACAGGGACACCTCTGTGGCGGCTGCGTGGATTGATTGCTGTAGCAGCTCTCAGGAGATCTCCTTTCCAGTAAGACTGCCTTTCCCACAAGGATAGAGCAGCAGCAGTTGAACCATTGGCTTGTCCTGAAAATGGCTGGGTTGTGTGTTTGTGGAAGATTTGCTGCACACACAGAATTGCCTTCCTCAAAGTGAGTATGTATATGGCGCACCTCCCAGCACTACCCAGCGTTGGGAGGGAGTAGAAAGCCTCCTCCTTAGCGCTGATGGCACCATTTGCAGGACAGTTTGGCAAATCTTATCACAAGCTTTGAAAGCACACAGACTGTTGGACCCTGTCCCTGCACTTCTACAAATTTATCTTCAATCATTCATTTTGTATTAAATACTAAATCAAAGATTTAAGGACAAGAATGTTCAGTGAGGCATTATTTAGAATAGAAAAATATAGTAGAAACCACCAGAATGTCCAGCCGCACGGTTGGATCAGTCATGGAAAAGTGAAAGCCCTCTCAACCGACCTAACAGAACTGATCTCCTTTTTGTCCATGATATCTGCTGACTGAGGCTGTGGTCCGTCCAGCGGGCCAGTGGGCTGTGCGATGAGTGCATTCCGTACCTGGAGGCACCTGCTCAGGTGTGCATTCACCAAGAGCCTGCAGGGATCATCCCAGAGTCGTTCATGGCATTTGTGCTTACGGTAGTCATCTCATCATATAATGAAGTATCGTGCAGTGATGCGGCATGAATGCAGAGAGAGTTGCGTCTATGAAAACTACCTTGGGCTCTTGGAATACTGTTAGTATCCCAATAATAAGATTTTGACCCAGGGTTTGCATCTGCACAAAGCTTTAAACTTACAAAGGGTTTTTTCTTTTTTTAAGATTTTATTTTTAAGTAACTTCTACACCCAACATGAGGTTTGAACTCACAACCCTGAGATCAGCGTCGCAGTCTCTACCGACTGAGCCCGCCAGCCCCCGGAGTGCTCTCACGTGTACTATTTGGTTTTATTCTCGGACCATCTCACTGTTTAAAGGTAGGGCCAGTTTTTTTACCTTCACTTTACAGATGAGGAAACTGAGGCATGCAGAGTTGGAAGAATTTGCTCAAGTTCTCTCAGCTGTAGGGCTGGGAACTGGGACTAGAACACACAACTCCTGACTCCTAGACGGGGACAGGTGTGGCCAAGTCAGTCCTTGAACTGTCCCTACACCAGGCCTGCTGCCTGGTCGCCAGCAGAGAAAGCCCGAGAGGACCTGGTTTCTGAGGAAGCAGTAGCAAGGCCCTTCTGGCCCAACCTGGGGTTTTGATGGGAGGCCAGATCTCCATCCTGTCCCAGTTCACTCCCTGCAAGGCTGGAACCTCTAGACTTCCCAGGAGGACAATCACAAGGACACATCATTCGGAAGCCCCGAAGCAACCCCGAGCACCTGCTTGTTCCTTCCTGCAAGGACATCACGTCCTGCAGGCTCTTATCAGGCGCAGGTAGCTCGTAGCCCTGTTACCGTCCCATGGCAAAGCTCTGCGTCTCTGCGGCAGGCTGGTGGGAGGTAAAGGAATGACAGTGTCTCTTCGTGATGGCTGCATCTCCCCAGAAATGAAGGGAAGAGGGGCTCAAGGTGGCCACATTTGTGCAGCTGCACGGTTTTAGCATTTCCAGCTCCACTGGTAGAGCTTGCATTTGGCGAAAGCTTCTGTCTCAAGCACGGATTCAGGGAGACAGCATTGCCATTTGGGTGGTTGTCCTCAGAATTCTTGTCCATACACTGGAGGCTCTCAGTCCCTTGAATGGCCCCATTCTGTGACAGCAAAGTCTTGGGAAGAGATGGGTTTGCCCACTAAGGAGTTTGGTACTGAAGGTCAAGTACAAGTGGCGTCCCACAGACACCTCGTTCTCCAGGCCACTGTGCAGCAGCTGCAGTCGGCCACAGCCTTCCCCTAGGAGGCTCAGAGTCGAACTTCCGGTGAACTGGAAAAGTTCTAGGTCTCCAGAATTCTTTTTCCTTCCTAGGTTGCTCAAACTGGGTGGATTGGATCTGGAAGACATAGTTTTTCAAAAAAAGAAAGAGAGGAAAGGAAGGAGGGATTGAGAGAGAGAGAAAAAGAGTGGGCAGAAGGGAGAAAGGAAAAAAGAGAAAAGAAAGGAAGGAAAGAAGAAGGAAGGAAAGAAAGAGATCTTTGAGATCTGAAAGAAGAAAAAGAGCTAATTAAGTGGAAGGGTAGAGGGAGAACATTCTGGTGGGGGCGGAGGAGGACGTACATACAGGGCAAAAATATATATACTTGTAGTAGTTCAGGTTGATACTAAGTTGCTGACAAAAGACCCCCAAAGCACAACGCAAATGACAGCAATTTCTTCCTTTCTCTCGTAAGAACCATCTAGAATGAATAGGCAGTGCTGCTCCATCAGGTCATTGAGAAACCCACGTGTCTTCGATCTTATTGCTTGGCCAACACCCTTGGGACACAGGGTGTTTTCCTTTCCACATAATCAAAGCTGGTTCACCTTGGAAATGCTATCAGCATTTCAGCCCAGAGGGGGAATAAAGAAGTGGCTAGCAAGCACCATGGGAGAGAACTTAATGACAGAGCCAGATCCGGCTGCCAGGGAGGCCGGCAGATGCAGCCTTCGGCAAGATGGCCATGTGCTCCAACAGAAATTCTATGGGAGTGGCAACAAGCTGTACTCTAGAAAAGGGAGAAGGAAAGAATGGTCATTGGGCTACATAGCTTCTGCCACAAAGCAAAAGTCTTCCCAGCACATAATTATATTGTCATCGCGCTAACAAACAGGGATGAATGTCGGCTCTTGCCTTGGTTCTGTTGAAATGACTGCACCATAAAGATCTTTTTGTAGTTTTGTAAGTTTCCTGGAAAAGTCCTTGTTGTGGCTTCTCATCTTCGAGGCACCATGAATGAGGCACTGGGGAAGGAGCTTCCAAATATTTTCATCGTCTGTGGAGTGCCAACTATGTCAGGCGCTGTGTTCTGTTCTTTGCATATAGTGTCTCATGCAAATGTTGTAACAATCCATTTTACAGATGATGAAACTGAGGGAGAGAGGAAATTAAGATCACATTACAGGCACCTATGATGGATTAGAACCCAGATCAGATTCTAAATTCCATCCTTTCACCAGGTGTGCCATGTGACCACTCCTAGAATTTATGACTCTGATGCAAGGAATTTAAGAACTATGGCGTGGCATGTGACTAAAGGAAATGAAATCACTGCATTAAAGAGATATCTGCACCCCATTCTCACTGCAGCGTTATTGACCAAGACATGAACGCAACCTAAGTGTCCGTCAGTGGATGAACGGATAAAGAAAATGTGGTATATATATATATAAGCAATATTTTATTCAGTCATTAAAAAAAAGGAAATCCTGCCACTTGGAACAAAACAGAAGGACTTAGAGGGTATTGTGCTCAGTGAAATCAGAGAAAGACAAATACTGTATGACCTTACTTATATGTGGAATCTAAAAAAAAAAAAAAAAAAATTGGAGCTCATAGAATGGATTGGTGGTTGCCAGAGGTAGGGATCTGGGGCTGGGGGAAATGGGTGAAAGTGGTCAAAAGGTACAAACTTTCAGTTCTGAGGCTGTAATGTACAGCATGGTGACTGTAGTTAACAATAATGTATTATATATTGAAAGCGGCTAAGAGAGCAGCTCTTAAAAGTTCTCATCGTAAGAAAAAAAAATTTTAACTATGTTAGGTGTGGATGTTAACTAGGCTTAGTGTGGTAATCATTTCACAGTGTATACATATCCCAAATCATTATGTTGTACTCCTTAAACTAATACAACGTTATATGTCAATTAGATCTCAATACAAGGGATGGCAAATTGAGGTAGGACTTGGCAGAGAACAAGGAAAAATACACTAATTCATATATCACTGGTCAGATACTTTCTATTTTATGTCCTTAGGAATATTCTGGTTTAAACACCTTGCTTTTGCTTCTTTCCTTCCTTCCCCTCATTCATGACTAAGCCTTCCCTTTTATCCTCTAAGTGACTGGTTTACAAACTACCCTTCTACCCCTAAACATTGGGTCATACCACATACTGGTCATTGAATACTGATTTTTTGGGGCGCCTGGGTGGCACAGCGGTTAAGCGCCTGCCTTCGGCTCAGGGCGTGATCCCGGCGTTATGGGATCGAGCCCCACATCAGGCTCCTCTGCTGGGAGCCTGCTTCTTCCTCTCCCACTCCCCCTGCTTGTGTTCCCTCTCTCGCTGGCTGTCTCTATCTCTGTCGAATAAATAAATAAAATCTTAAAAAAAAAAAAAAAAAAGAATACTGATTTTTTTTTTTTCCAAAGAGTAAGACTCCCAGCACAGATTACTTTTAATTCACTGAAGAGCATTTAACCTTTTTATTTTTAACTGCTCAGAAGTTCTCTACTCACCAGACAAACATTGATCATCCACGTTTAGTACGGTGTTAGTCACGGGCTCCGGAGATGAAGACCACCCAGACCCTGCCCTGGAGGTGCTCTCAGTCTTGTGGTGGAGGCACGCATAAGCCAGTGTTCAGGGGTAGCGTGGGCATGACGTAGTGGCCAAGGCCATCAGAGACTGCTTGGGAAGCAGCAGGGTGGGTGTCGAGGACAGGAGAGGCTTCAAAGGCATGACGATATTTAGGAGGAGTCTTGAAAGGTGGGAAAGACTCAAATAATAGACAAGGGCAAGGAAGGCCTCTCAGGCAGAGGGGAGAGCATGCAGCAAAAGCACAGAGGTGTGGCATATATGAACACCGGATTTACAACAAAAACTTCATGGCAATTCAGTAGAGAAGTGTTGGTCTTTTCAGCAGTTGATGCTGTGTCACTGGGATGCCCGTTTGGGGAAAAAATTAATTTCAATCTCTACTTCCCACCATACACAAAAATTAATTTATGGTAGATCATAGAACTAAATGTGAAAGTAAAATCCGTGAAGTATATAGAGAAAAGGAAAATATCTTCATGATCTTGGATAAGCAAAGATTCCTTAAACAAAACACAAAAAAACACTAACTTTGAAAACAAATTGAATTAAAATTTAAAACGTTGGCAAAAACAGAACATTGGAAAACAGAGGCACTAGCTGGAAGGTACATAACATATATCCAACAAAGAACTTGTATCCAGACTGCATTAAGAACTCCAGAAAATCAGTAAGAAATAGACAAAGTGCCCGTTTGCAGTAACGTGGATGGAACTAGAGAGTATTATGCTAAGTGAAATAAGTCAGTTGGAAAAAAACAAACACCATCTGATTTCACTCATATGTGGAATTTAAGAAACAAAACAGATGAACATAGGGGAAGGGAAGGAAAAATAAGATAAAAACAGAGAGGGAGGCAAACTGTAAGAGACTCTTAACTATAGTGAACAAACGGAGAGTGGCTGGAGGGGAAGGGGTAACTGGGTGATGGGCATTAAGGAGCGCACTTGATGGAATGAGCACTGGGTGTTATATGCAACTAATGAATCACTAAATTCTACCCCCGAAACTAATAATACACTATATGTTAACTAAACTGAATTTAAATAAAAAAATTTTTTAAGGAAAGTGGGCAGAAGAACTGAACAGGGACTTTGCCCCCCGCCCCCCGCCAAAAAAAAAAAAACAAAAAACACCTTAATGGCCAACAAAAGGCTCTCCCAGACCAATGTAAGGACATGGGGTTTCACTTTGCATGCAGGGGGATGCCACGGCCGCAGAGGTGGTGGTGGAGGGAGTCTGAGCAGGGGGTGACATGATCCAGTTTAGGCTGTCCAAAGCATGGGGAAGCAGGAAGACATGTTAACACATGACTGGAAAAGTCAGCAGGGCTATGGGCATAGAAGACCTTGGAGGGGAACAACTGAAGCCAGGATGTGACTTGCTCACTTTCATATGCTAGAAAGATCACACTGGCCACTGTGGAGAGTGACCCTGAAGAGAGTGGGATGGGAGGGATACAGGTGCGTAACCATTAGAATACTTCAGACTCTTCCTCAGCATCCACATTCTAAGTATCTCTATGTAGTTTATTCTAGAGAAGCAGGAATGCTGATTCGTTGGGGGTTCTGGTTAACAGGCTGCCCAATGCCAGAGAGCTCTCTCCATAGAAACCTCATGGCAAGATGACAGCATTCCCCTCTGTTCTGTCACGCAGTGTTTTCCATAGAGGAAAAGCCAACAGCTACCCCTCTACAGGGACTCTTTCTCCCCCTTCAAACAAAATGGCAACCAGAGATGAGAGCAGCAGAACCACGAGGGTTTGGCTGCTATTTTGGGTCTCGCTCAGTTTCCCAGTTCGTAGTCACTCCCATGCTGCAAAGAGAAACTAGTTTGTGGGCACATAAACCAAGCCCAGCTGTGAGAGAGGCTAAGGAAAAAGGGTCATTATCGTAGCTTCTCATTTGAATTTCATTCTTACATGTCCACAACTGAGGAAAATTGAGAGATTAAATTCATTGTGAGACAAGCGGAACTTTCCTACTTGCAAAGCTAAATCTGTGTTCTGCTGGAACTGCTCGGTGGGAAAAAAATCACAGAGGGCTGGGAACATACAGCCATTTTCAAATACCATCATTACAGAGAAGACTCCTTTAGGGTTAGGCTCAGGAATGCAGTGTTGTTATTCAAATGGATGTAGTACCAATTCTTATTTTATGCCTTTCTTGGGCTAGGTTTTAAACATTGAACAAACGTTAAGTCCCCAGAATATCGCTTATCGCACTCAAACTGTAGAAGTAATTAGGCAATCCCTTTCATTTGAGAAGCAGGGAGCAGTGGAGGTGGTTATAAGAAAACAATGGAGAATTTGGAGTTGGACAGATCTGGGTTCAAATCCCACCCTCTACCACTTACCAACTGAATGACCTTTGGACATTTACTAAACCTCTCTGAGCATAGTTTTCTGTCGAATAGAAATCAAATGCTTACCTCTTCAGGTTGTTGTCAGTATTCACTGAGAAAGTGCACATAAAGCATTGACACGTAGTAGGGGGTCAACAAAGGAGAGGTACATGACTAACATGTTATCTACATAACACTTTCATGGATGTAATTGTATAGACACAAGCAAAATAGTCATTTTGAATATTTCTCCTGGTACCAGGCCTTCAATGCGGCGCGCCAAGGGCCCATCATCACAGGATGCCCCTCTGTGTTAGACCCCACACTGGGCCAGGAGGCAGCCCCAGTCCTTCCCAGACCCCTGAAGGTCTGCAAAGGAAATAATGGATTTCCCAAGAGCTATCATTGGTATTTCAAGAAAAGAAATACCTCTAGAAACCTGCACAGACTAAAATTTCAAGAGCCGTGACTTTTCTCTGAAATGAAGTCAACCCAGGTGTTAACTCATGTTGAGCAGAAGCTCAGATTCTTTGCCTTACATGCATCATCTTCAGTGATTAAAAATGGGCAAAATGAATTACACATGTTTGCTCAGATTATCTTCATACATTCAGATGACTATAACAACAGTGCCATTGACTGGGTTGCTTATGAGCAGCAAACATTTATTTCTCATAGTTCTGGAGGCTGGGAAGTCCAAGATCATGGTGCTGGCAGATTTTGGTGTCTGGTGAGAGCCACTTCCTAGACAGACATCATTTCTCATAATCTCACTTGACCCAAGGGACAAGGGATCTCTCTTGGGGTCTCTTTTATAGGGACACTAGTCCTATTCAGGGGGTCTCTACCCTCAGAACCTCATCACCTCCCACAGGCCTCACCTCCTAATACCATCACCTTGGAGGTTAGGATATCAACAAGGGATTTGGAGGGGACAATAACATTCAGACCACAGCACAGGTAAAATCTTTCTTATGGAATCCAGAGGTCAGCTGGGGGCTCTGGGATCTGAGGAAACCTGCCTCAAGTCTCTCAATTCCATAGTTGGAGGAAGTCCAAAGCCTTCATGAGCTAACTGCAGACCTCTGGGGATTCGATTTCCGTGGTGACCTCACCATGCTGGCTCCTCTTTGACTCCACTGCGGTCTGAGCTTCATCACCATTTACACACACACACACACACACACACACACACACACACACTCCATTCACACCGTGCATTTCATGGGTTTAGTGAACTTTACTGAGGTTTGGGGGTCACAAAGATGGAGGTGTCACTGGCAACGACCCCTCCTCTTACTGACTTCACATTTTAAAAAACTCCCTTTCTTCTCTCTTTTTTCCTTTCTTCCTTTCTCATTTCTTGCTTTGTCTCAGCAAAACAGCCCAGCCAACATCTTTTGTAGCTAGAGCATTGTGTTTCTTCTCCCCCCCCCCCAATATGGCCATCTTCCTCCAATGAACAGCACGGAAGAAAAATTTTCCCCACCTTATTAAACTTAAATTTCTTTGAAAATCATCCAAAAGAGGGGAATCTTTACTAACAAAAGTATAAGAACCATTAATCTAGGGGAGTGGTTCTCAAAGTGTGGTCCCTAGGCTAGGTGCAAGGGCATCCCCTGGGAACTTGCTAGAAACGCAGACTCTTGGGACACCTGGGTGGCTCAGTCAGTTGGGCGTCTGCCTTCTGCTCAGGTCATGATCCCAGGGTCCTGGGATCGAGTCCCCCATCAGGTTCCCTGCTCAGTGGAGAGACTGCTTCTCCCTCTGCGTGCTGCTCCCCTTCTTGTGCTCTCTCTCTCACTCTCGCACTCACTCTCACTCATTCTCTCTCTCTCTAACAAATAAATAAAATCTTAAAAAAACACATTCCCACTGAAAAAAAAAAGAAACACAGATTCTTAGGCCTCACCCCAAAACCACAGAAACAGAAACTCTGGGAGTGGGACCCAGCAAATTATGTTTTCACAAGCCCTCCAGGTAATTCGGATGTGTACTAAAATTTGAGAAGCGTTGAAGGGGGCACTTCCGCTGTAACTAAGTGGGGGTTCCAAACGGAATGCCCGCAGAGACTGGGCAGTAATATCAAGGGGATTAGGCAGAAGGGTTGGTGACCAGGACATGCGTGAACTGTGTCTGGTTTTCGATTCGTGAAAAGGAAGATCCAGGAGGATCCGCTTTCCTAAATCTTCAAGAAAGCACAGAAGTGTGAATTTTTATGTGCAATCTGCACCTGTTCAAATGTTAGCAACCGATCTATGCTGTCCTCCTCGGTTCACGCAGAGGCTTGCAGACGCTGCCCGCATCATCTCCCCATTCAGATTGAGAACCACCGGTTTCCAAGCCCTGCTCCGAGGTCTGCTGTTTCCGGTTCAATTTTGAAAGCACAATTAGGAACACAGAAGAAAAGAGACCTGGAGACATTCATTGACCATGGATTTTTAAGTGAACATTAAAAATGGGTTTTTAAGTGAACGCAGGGCCGTGGAGTACGGAGCTCGTAAGGCGCCAGGGAAATGGCACTTGAACTAACGGCAGAGACTGTTTCTGGGCGGCCTTTTTATTGTCATCTATATTTTCTCAGGAAGTTGCCGGGGAAGCCGTTTTGTTTCCTGCATCCTGGTGAAACCTGGGCCTATAGAATATACAGGGTGCTCTGCTGTTGCCATGGCAACCATTAATCTCCTAATTCCTTTTCTTTTCTAAAAATAAAGTGCCCTTTCTCCAAGTGTCTATTTCCGCTTTTTATTTAAATCTCTTCTGCAGAAGCCCTATCTCTCTTTGACCCGAAGGGAGCTTTTGGTTCGCTTTGGAAGAGGTGGTGGTAACAGATACTCTGGGCCCGTCCAAGTGCTAAGGGAGAAGGCTCATGCGAGCTACAGACTCAGGGCGGTAGAACAACCCCAGTGATTTCACAGGGAGGGGTTCACGGTCACGTTCCTACAGCACAGGCAGCACCTGGAGCAGGGTTTCTCCGGCGCATTATCTCATCAGCTGATTGCAAAGAACCGTATTTACACCACACGAAGAACAGTCAGAGAGAGACGAAGAGACAGAGGGTCCACAGCCAAAGCCCCCTGATGCAGGACAGAGCCTTGCACCCTCACTCCTGAGCCGGGACTAGGCAGTTCCCCCTCCTTGGTTCCTTGTCCTTGTCGTGTGCTTTCCTTGGCCTGCAGAGCAGTCTTGAGGATCCAAGGAAAGGAAATGTAGAGTATTGGCCAACATTCTGCAGCCTTTGTACGTCAGAGACCAGGCCACTAATGGATTGCTTGGGACTTCTGACCTGAAAGGGAAATGGTCTATGGACTGTCCTTTTGGAGGCCACTTGCCATGTTGAGACACTGCAAAAATGGGTCTCGTCATGAGATAAAATGAAAAAATGTGCCCAAGGTGAAGTAAGACACATGGGTGTGAGCCCTGCCTTCTATGAGCCCACACCCAAACTAGCCCACCCTCACCTGTGCAAGCAAGTGAGTAGAAGGCATTCATAAGGTCACAAGGGCATCCCTGGCTTTCAGGAGAATGTGTGCTTGCAGTTTTCTCCACGTGTGGGTGAGCCATCCACCCTCCTCCCTCTCCATCCATCCTGTGGCCGGCCTGGTCCTTGACCATCCCAGCTTGTCTGTTAACTGTCTGGTGATAAAAAAGGCATGTTCCTCCCTGCCAACCTAAGTGGCCAAAGCAGAAATGGGAAGTGTGACTTTGGCTCATTTACACCGTAAACAGCTTGTGTTTGAAACACCCTGTGTCTAATGGGAGTCTTAAAATTTGCCCATTATAGATAATACAGAGTTCGGCGAAATCATTATTTTCTTTCTCTTCCTCTTGGAATTTTAAGAGCTAGTTTTAGCCGACATTCTGTCCTACTGTAATGTTGTTCAAGTGGTTGGTGGTCCTTTGGCACTGCCAATATGGAACCTGAGCTCTGGGGTGTCTTTACCGAGGGAATGTCACGTGCCATGACTCCAGCGATGCACTGTGGCTGGGGGTCAGGCTGGAGGTGATGGGTCAGCCACGGAGGCCTGAAAACAGATGATCAAGAATTAGTCCTCTGAGAAGTTCAGGGCAGCCCATGGGATCCTGGACCGTATCTTCAAACGGACAAGTTGCTCAACTGAACTAGGCGTTGGAGGCCCTGGCCAGTCCTACCATGAGGAGGAGAGAGTCCAGGGGTGGGGACTTCCCTGTGGGAAGACGAGGACCCCGGCACAGAAAGCGGAAGGCGCCTCACTCTGGCTGCTTCCCCAGAAGTCTCACGATCTGACCCCTAAAGACTCAGTCACCTACTTCTCAGACTGACCTTGGCTTTCCCAACGCCTTTTCTAAGGACCCATCCCAGCCTTGATCATCTTCATGTTAATACTTGATCTTAAAAACACTTGTCCTATCATAGCGGCATTATTCCCAACAGCCAGAATGTAAAACGATCCAAGTGCCCATCGGCAAAGAAAAGAATAAACAAAAGGTGCTACATACTTACAACGGGGTGCTGTTCAGCCTTCACGAGGACGGGAGTTCTGGCGCAGGCGGCCACGCCGATGAGCCTCGAGGACGTGATACTAAGTGAAGGAAGCCAGTCACCAAAAGGCAAGTACTGTATGATTCCACTTATATGAGTTCCCTGGAGTAGGCAAATTCCGAGAAATGGAAGTGGAGTGACAGTTTCCAGGGGCTGCAGAGCAAGAGGGGATGGGGAGCTGTTGTTCAATGGGTGTGGAGTTACAGTTCTGCAAGATCAAAGGAGTTCTGGAGATGGGTTGCACAACAGTGTAAAGCTACGAACACTACTGAACTGTGGCTCAAACATGATTGAGATGGTAAATTTTATGTTATGTGTATTTTACCAGAATAGAAACAAACAAACAAAACCAAAAACCTGTCCCTGGTTGAATGGTTTCCCCTTTCCTTCCCCAGCTACTCCCCTGAGATGAGCCACAGACATGGATCTTAATCCCAGAACTGCTGTTCAAACACCAAGTGACCCTGGGAAGCTCACCAAAACTTTGTGAGCCTATCTTCACGGATAATTGGGAATAGTAAGAAGTACCCTGGAGGATCCCATGAGAGAGGGTTTTGTGAATTAAATAGGCAGCACATAAGGGATAATGAGGGTTGTGAAGCCGTCATGTCCCACGTGACACCTGGAAGGAGATCGTACATCTATTTAAGGACTCAAACGCAGGCACTGAGTGGATGGCTGCAGAAATGTGCACTAGCCAGCAACTGACCCACTTGCTGAGCCAGAACAGTGAGGCCCCACCACCAATTTGGGCATCTTCTTAGCCTGCTGGGCCTTCAATGTCCTCTTTCACCTCTTCCCGAAAACTAGGTGAAGTTTTACACTCAGATGTGGATTCCCAGACATTTTGCAAGGCTATCTGCACTTTTATCAGGAACCCTGGGGGCAACAGAGCACTAACCCAAAAGAATAAATATCAGTGATGGAAATTCAGGCATTAGCAATAGTACAACATGGAAAATATGTTGGGGGCAGGGACAGAAGTTGGGGGGTCTTCTTAGCAATCTCATTGCAGCATGCAGGCAGATGCCAGGTCCACCACTCTGAAAAACCAAGAAAAACCAAGGTCCTCGTCCTCAGAGTCATGCTGCCATCTTGGTGGGTGAAGCTGCGGAGCTCAGAGTTGAGAACAAGGATACAGAAACTGGATTTGGATTCTGGTTCTGCCACTTAGCAGCTGTGTGGCCTTTAAAATGAGAGCGATGGTAATAGCCCCCATCTCAAAGGTTTGTTGTCAGGATTAAATGACTCTTTATAGAGTGAGTACTTAGTGCTGGCACTTCTTAGAAACCACTCTGCAAACATTTGTTAAGTAAAACCCAGAAAGTTCATCAACCCCCTGGTTTATTCTCTGACTTCTCCACTTGATCTTCTCCTCCTTGCTGCTCTCATCCTGTTTCCCTGCGTGGAAATTGTACTTCCCACCCAGGCCCTGGCCACAAACAGATAAGTCTCTCCGACCAGATTCCTGGCTGCTAACAAAGCTGGCTTTCAGACCTCATTTTCTAGTTAGTTGCCTAATTGAGAGACCTTGTCAATTTGCATTACATAGAAATAATGCAATAGGACTTCAAAGTGACTTGGGACTCTGCCCTGCAGCCCATAGCTCTGAACCTGCCAGAATGGGTTGGAACATTTGTAAATTATTCGACTACACAAAACTTCTCCCTTGCTGATTTTCTTATCGCTGGGCTAGGACACTTCTTGGGGTAACTGTATAGAAACAGATGGCCGAAAAAGTGCAATTTTCTACCCATAGATGGAAATGGAGTGAAGTTTGGTGTTTTCATCATAATGATATAGGTTTTTCCGTCTTTATCATTGCTGCTCTTGTTCATTTCTTTTCTTTCTCCTACTTCTTTTCGTATTTTTAATCTAACAAATCCTTGCCGCAGTTCTGATAGAATAGCATGCACAACTGCGACCTGCACCCAAAGTTTTTTATATTTTTTTAAGATTTTATTTATTTATTTGAGAGAGAGAGAGAGAATGAGAGGGGAGAGGGTCAGAGGGAGAAGCAGACTCCCCGCCGAGCAGGGAGCCCAATGCAGGACTTGATGCAGGAGTTGATCCTGGGACTCAATCCCGGGACTCGATCCTGGGACTCGAGGGTCATGACCTGAGCTGAAGGCAGATGCTTAACCAACTGAGCCACCCAGGCGCCCCACCCAAAGTTTTTTTAAAAGAACATTACAAGGCCCCTAGAAGCCCTATCATGACCCCTTCTGGGCACCCGCTACCCCCAAGCATGACCTTACTTCTGATACCCTACATGAAAGGAATCTTACAGAATGTATGGTTTCGAGTCTGTTTTCACTGAACACGATGCTTGTGAGATTCGTCTGTTTTCCTAGCGCGTGTGGTTGTGGTTTGTTCACGCCCACTGCTGTGTGGAATCCCACTGTGATTATACCACCATTTGTTTATGCATCCTATTGGATGGATATCTGAATAGTTTCTGGCTTGGGACTTTTTTGAATGGTGCTTCTAGGAACCTTCTGGTACATGTCTTCTGGTAAAGGTGTGTCATTGTTCTTGTTTTGTGCAGCTGGTTTGTCTCCCCTCTTTTCTGCCAAGGGTCCTTGCCCTCATCACAGTGAGGCAGGGTAACCCAGAGTGGGTGGTGGTTAGGAAAGGAGAAGCAAAAGGAATTCTGATGGCCTGACTTCTAGCTCCCACCTTCCTTCCTTCCCAACCACCTTCCTCCACTGCCTCCCTCATACCTGGCGTTCTGACCTACCCCAGGCACTGGCTGCGTTCCCGCTGAGGCACTTGCCCCCTGGGGCTCCAACTCCTGGGCCGGGGTGCTGCCATGTCCCTTCCACCAGCCCGCGGTCAGCGTACCTGGGCCCTCAGGAGAGCTCCTGGAAACAGACACCTAACCTCACTGACAGCTCTTTGGCATGTCCCTGTCTTCCCTTGATGCCATGATTCGCCCACTCTGCTGGACTTCTTCCATCCCTGGTAGCTGTGTCCCCTGGCCTTTTGTCACCCCAGAAAGCTCTTCTTAACCTCATTTAGTAGCTATGAGTGTGGGATATAAGGGCAGGAAATCTAGATTTCTGGGTTCTAGTTGTGTGCCCCTGGCAAGTGATTTAACCTTTCTACACTTCAATTCTCATCTGCAGTAACAGTAATAACATACACTGAATTTATAATGTGGCTGCTGAGTTAAATGAGATAATACACTTATTATTATGATAGTTATTATTGTGTTATGCTCTGTATTGTATATGCTACTTTTTTGCCTTCTAAAGTGGAGTAACTTTGTGTCATTCTTCAAAGTCAATCAATTCTTATCACAAAGAATACTTCAAGGAGTGCTGTCTGGAAGTAATCACAATCAGCCTGATTCCTTTGCCCTTTGAATACAGTATAAAGATAGAGGGGTTGAGAAGTAGTCACAATATATTGCCACATTTTTGAAAAAGAGGGAGGAGACTAATTTTTATGTGTAGTTTTTCATTTTAGAGAAATTAAGTACCTTGAGAAAGCTATTGCAAAGAAAGATAGCAAAAGGATAATAGTATTTCCCTCTGGATGGTGGTGTCCTAGGTGATTTTTATGGTGTCCCTTACATTTTTCTAAGTAGACATACACATACAAGTATTCTTTTATACACTCCTACATATAATTATCAGAATTTTAAAATAAGCCTAGTTTGAACAATGGAGAGGAAATCAGAATAATGGACTGGTTACCTGAGGATGGAGTTAGGAAATGGTTTAGTATTAGTTTCCTGGGTTTTACTTGCTTTTTTCTGTGCAAAACCTTCTTGGGCTGCCACCATGTGATGGGGGCAAGAAGGAATATGTTTGGCACCCAGGTGATCTGCTTGAGTGCCTCTTGGTACATGCCCCATTTTGACAGTGAGTGATAACGGCAGCAAGCCCAGCCTGAGAAGGGCATGGTGACCAGGGGCACAGATCCCTCAGGGGTGGTCTTAGAACCACAGCATACATCTTATAAACCTTCCTTTTCTGAGTTTCCCCCTGGAAAGAGGCCCCCTGGGCCCTGGAAGGAGCTGCTTCCAGAAGGCACATGAAGAGTAGCTCGAGCTGCTCGAAGGGTGGACTGTGGTCGTGGCTGTGAGGTATCACCTAGATCCATCCCCTTTTGAGAAAAGCTTGTTGCCCCGCTGCTGGGAGTGTTGTTGGTGACTGCCTTCAGCTGTCATCCTTCATAGCAGAGAACTGGCAGAACCAAATTTGTGATTTGGAAAGATTTCTCTAACTGCTGTTGAAGGAATGATCTAGATCCATACACATCCACATGGAGAGATATCCAAAACAAATCTTGAATGTAAAAATCAAGATGTAGAAAAATATAGGGGTGCCTGGGTGACTCAGTCCGTTAAGCATCCAACTCTTGAGTTAGGCTCAGGTCATGATCTCAGGGTCGTGGGATCGAGCCCTGCGTCGGGCTCCTTGCTCAGTGGGCAGTTTGCTAGAGATTCTCTCTCCTTCTTCCAGCCCCTCCCCCCATTAAAAAAAAAAGATGTAGAAAAATATACAAAGAATGTAACCATTTGTGTAAAACTTGGAACACATACCAAGCAGAATCTTATACTGCTTGCAGACACGTATGTATGTATATGAAGATATACAAGATGAAAACATATATGTCTATCAAAATACACAAAACAAACACAATAGATACATTTGTGTTTATTTTGTAAAACTTCATATACATAAATATTTTGAATTAGTTAGCTTTTGCTGGGTAACAAATAACCTCAGTATCTTAGTGGATAATAATAACAAATATTTATTTTTATTCCCATCATATGACGGCTATAGGTTGACCATGCCTCTGCTCAGCTCTGCCAGGCTCTGGACAGATGGTGGACAGGCTTGGACTATGGTGGGTTTATGCTCTGTCTCCAGGGAGAACAACAGGATGAGGAGGCAACAAATCATTGTGAAAAAAGTAATTCAATCTAGCACACACACCAAACTTATGATGGTAATTGCCTCTGGAGGAGCAAGAAGGGGAAAGCAAACAGGAGTTACTGAATAAAGGGGATGTTATCCAGACTGTTATATCATTTTATAAATGACTTAATGCAATATGACAGGATGATGGAAAAGAGATGATTATTTGATTATCTTTGGTACTTAGCTTTCTGTTTTTGCAGAAATGATAGATTGTTAAGGGATGAGATTAAAGATGGAGTTGGGAGGGGTAGTTAGGGGGCAGAATTCCAGGTAAAATGATAAAGACCTGAATTATGACCCTAAGAAGAGAAATGACATAACAGAGTTATTTAAAAGTGAGAGCTGACCAGACTTGATGATCAATTACATGTGAAGAGTGCAAGAGAGATGAGTCAAGAAGGCCTACAGAGATGAATCCATAGTGACCACAGGGCTCTGAGCTCGGGTGCCATTCTCTATGCGGGGGGAACAGAGCAGGAGCAAGCAGGTTATAGAGTAGGTGGGTCACAAGAAAGTGATGCCTGTCATTTCAGGGCTTGGTTGATAACTGATTCTTATTATTTTCCTTTTTTCCTCTATGTCTACTTCTCTGTTCTCTTGCTTGCTCTCTTGCTACTGGTTTGCAAACCAGGACTACAAACACTTAGCTTTAGCTGTTATTATTTGTAATCGGGCTCTTCACTTAAGGGTGTGAGTTCTGTAATAGACAGGGTTGATGAAATAGTGTGAGGCTGATCAGGGAATATGCTCCTCTGAGGAAGAAAGTGACCACAATGAAAACTCAGTGATTGACCAACATATACATATTGCAGGCTTCTTCATTTTGCTTGGGAGACTCACTTATCAGCATTAAATACATTTGTGTGTTTATTTAATATGAACCTGGAGCTTCCTTCAGAGAGATGCCTCCATGAGAGCCTGCTAAGACAGCAAAAAAAAAAAAAAAAAAAAAGTCTTATAATTTAGACTCTCAGTCCTTGTGACCTTTTGATTTGGGGTCCGTATTTGGGGTTTCCGGGGGTTTTAAGTTTATTTATTTATAATCACTACACCCAACATGGGTCTTGAACTCACGACTCTGAGATCAAGAGTTGCGTGTTCTACTGACTGAGCCGGCCAGGCATGGGGTTCATATTTGAAACCACTGTTCATCCTTCTCTGTCATTTTACCTGACCTTCGGCCATTCTGGAGGGAGCACTGTCACCCTTCATTCCTGGGACTTCCCAGAGGAAATTCTTAACCAAACCAATCAATGTTTGATCTCCTAATTGTTAAAAATCTCTGCAACCCTTTCATGTGATGAACTGACAAAAGAAAAACAGAGCTGCAGCTGGGCTTATGCATCTAAATAGAGCCTGGGCAGCAAAATGATCTTCTTTACTGGTTAAAAGCCAGCCCAACATTACCTTTAGCCCTGTCTTCATTCCTTCTCACTCTGTATACTTGAGGAAGAGACAAACGCATGGCTAATTCCCTGCCTGCCCCTCCAGTTCTATCTCATTCCACAATCCATCTCCACTATCACATCTAGAGCTCATGTTTCCAGCAGCAAAGTGCTATCATCATCTTCCATTTAAAACAGGGGCGCCTGGGTGGCTCAGTCAGTTAAGTGCCCAACTCTTGGTTTCAGCTCAGATCATGATCTCAGGGTCTTGGGATTGAGCCCCGCTGTGGGCTCCGAGCTCAGCCAGGATTCTGCTTGAGATTCTTTCCCTCTGCCTCTCCCTCTGCCCCTCCCCCGCCAAATAAATAAATAAATAAATAAATAAATAAATAAATAAATAAATAAATAAATAAATAAATATCTTTAAAACAGTACTGGAAGAAACAGTGGTGATGAAATTGCCTGGGACTAGACAGTTCTACATGTGAGCAGAAGCAATGCTGGGCTTGGAGATTCAGTCTCTCCTTCCTCTTTAGTGATTTTGAGCAAATCACATAACCTTCCAGAGGCTTAATGACCTCATGTCTAAAATGGGAAGCGTCATAACCACAATGTGGATTTTTTTATGAGGGTAAAATGTCTCACAAGCTCCCAGGTACCAGCATGCCCCATTTTATTGCATTTTGTGTTATCATGCTTTGCAGACACTAATGCCAGAGCTGCTGGGCCATAGAGCATAACTTGAGTTGCAAGCTGTTTGTTGTACCATCAGTTGTGGTAGCCACCAGTCATGTGGGGCCATTTAGATTTAAATTATTAAACTTGAATAAAATTTATAACCCACTCTATTAATTGCAATAGCCACATTACAAGTGTTCAGTAGCTGCCTGTGGCTAGTGGCCACCATTATCAGACAGCACAGATGTAGAACTTTTCCATCATTGTAGAATGTTCTATTGGGCTGTGCTGGATTAGAGCACTATAGAGATGTTAGAGAGCCGTGCAACAACACTCACACAGTGTGTACCGATACCATTCATGGGAGCTCTACGCCCTTCCCCATACCTCGCCCCATGCATCTCTTCCTTCTGGCTGCTTCTGAGATCTATCATCTTATAATAAACCAGTGATCTAGCGAGTGAATGGGTTTCCTGAGCTCTGGGAACTGCTCTAGCAAATGAATCAAACCCAAGGAGAGGGTTGTTGCAACTGCTGGTTGATAGTCATTTCGTCAGACGTCTAGGTGACAACCACAGCTTGCAACTGACATCTGAAGTTGGGGCAGGGGACAATCTCTGAGACTGAGCCCTTAATCTGGGAATCTGATGGTATCTCTGGATAGATAGATAGATAGATAGATAGATAGATAGATACAGAATTTAGTTCAATTACAGGACACCCAGCGTGTGTCAGGAGCATTGCTTGGTGGTGTGGGGAAACCGTCACACCCCACGTTGGAATTGGGTTCAGAATCACATTATTGCCCAATTCCTTCTCCAGGCTGACATCCCCATACCACTTACTTCTCTGGGTCCTACCACAGCTTTAATTAGAGCCAAAGCTGAAGTCTGCCTGCCCTCACATTATCAACAATAAAACCCTGGCCCTCTGTAGAGTCAGCTCACAGTGACTCTCAGGAGCCAACAGAACACATCTCTTCCCAACTTTGCCTCCAGTCCCATGGGAAAGTCTGGAAGTGGCCATGGTGGGAGGAGTTATACCACAGCAATCAGCAGAGACTGTAAACCATCCCCTCCACCCCCCAGAGAGCCAACTGTTAAACATTTACTAGCATACCATTGGGTATAGGAACCGTGGGGAGAGGACATGGTACTCAATGTAATTTCAAATTTATTTGGAGGATTCTCATTTTGCAGCCCCAAAATGCTTCTTCCTCTCCGTTTTCTACTATGAGATCTGACCTGGGAAACTTGCTTCATTTTCCCGAGGGGACCTTCCCTGCCAATACACAGGAGGAGTGGCCACGTTGGCAATTCAAAGTCACCATTCCACGGCTTAAGACAGAGTGGTCCCCGTGTAGGAGAAACATCAGAGAGACAATGAGACATGAGCCAACACCCCCCTACACACACACAAACACACACCCACACACCACCTATTGCTAGGTTGCTCCTGACACTCGCTTGCCTACAGGGGTACTTCCTTCAGTTAGATGATCAAACCAGCTGAATTCATTTTCCTCTGTGACTATGTGCAGGGGGGATAAAGGAAAAGTGGGCCTGCCTTTTGCATCTCACAACCATCCTTAGTGGGCTGTAACCACCATGGTAGTGATGGATCACCAGGAACTAGGTGATAGTCACCTTTGCTCAGCACTGGGACTGGGAGTGGGGAATTCAGTACAATGATGTGAAAATCATTTGGGGCCCTTGAAAGAAGCTCCAAGGAAGGCAGCCCCCTGGGCAAGCTTCTCTTAAGTTCTGGTTTTCTCTTTCCCGGGTCAGGACTGCAGCTAGAGCCAGCTCTACAGGATTGCAGTGGGCAGGGCCTCCTACCAAACTCTTACCTCCACCCCTGCTGTTTTTGCACTTTCTGGGTCTCTTTCCTCTGAAGGTTGATCCTGCCATTCAGTGAAGCCTCTTTTGCTTTGGATCAAAGTCCTGGAAGGGGAGGAGCAGAGAGTAGGGGAGGCTCCCCAGTGATTTATCCTGTGGTTTCAGCAGGGCCCCAGGCTCACTCCACTCACACCAGCACTGGATGTTAGGTTCTGCCCTAAAGATCCCCCGTACCCTCAGGCTTCAGTGGAGGGGCTACAAAGATGGAGGCAGCTCCTAAGGGGTCAGAGCAGTCACTGGCCAAAAGGAAGAGGAGAGAAGGAAAAGAAGCCTCTCTGTGAGGCGTATCATCCCCAGATGATGCTTCCCTGTCTCCTGGGCCTTCAGTTCCCTCTCCTGCTCCTTTATTCCATGTGGAATAATTGTGGGCTCTTTCTCTCCTAATTATAGCCTATAAGGGCCAATTTTTCAATGAGTTGGCACCTAAATTGAGCCTGTACTTTTTCACACTGCAGTTTGGTTTTTAATAGCTTGATCAAGTAAGACAGCCAACTCAGGTGAATCACCTTGCTCGTGAGGAGGTATTTAGGGCTACAGGGGGACAAAACATCTTTAGAAGCAGCCCACTGAAAGCTAGATCCAGACACAGCATGTCAACCAGAAATCCCAAGTTGGATATACAGAGTTCAAAATACGGAGCAGATAGCCCCGATGCACCCTAAGGGGTCTCAGTCTCTAGGAAAAAATAACTCATTCTGTGAACAACATCAACAAAAACCTAGATCATAAGGTTGGTCCAATGACCTGGCCCCCTTCATGGAGGGAAAATGACTTAAATGTTGTTATTGCCTCACTTCAAACCCAACCCACTGGTCCTACCTCTCTTCCACTGTCCTTCACCAGTAACCCACCTATCATCACTCCCTCCCTCGCAGACTGAAGTCCAACAGCACATCATCATCACTGCTTTGCTCTGCCGTTCTCTCTCTTTCCTCACAAAAGCTCACCCGTCCACCTGCTCTGCGCCTGCACCCAAACCAGTGAGCATGGTGGGAGAGAAGCCCATGGCCATGCTGTCTGTCTCATGTTTAAGTCCTCGTCTGTCCCCAAGGGGGCTCTCACTGCCATTTGGCAATCCTGTCTTTTGTACACCTGAATAATCACACTTTGTCCTCTTTCCTTGAACTTC
Source organism: Ursus americanus (assembly GCF_024610735.1). NCBI lineage: Eukaryota > Metazoa > Chordata > Mammalia > Carnivora > Ursidae > Ursus > Ursus americanus. The sequence goes on along the minus strand of NC_142152.1, from coordinate 31,624,742 downwards.
CAGTATCTCCTCTCTTTACTCTCAGCAGAGGACACTAACCTGGGAAATAAACATTTCCCTGAAACAATAGGAGCAATTAGATGCAAAAGTCACATGCTCCCACCAACACACCTGTCCAGGTGGCAGTGTCTAGGCCCTTGTGCACTGTCTTCTCGTTACTACGGATAGAACTCTCTACACTTCATCTAAAGTGAAACCCTTCCCTGAAACACTTCCCCTCTCACCTCTTGCAGTGGTCTCTCTCTTTCCTGCCTCACCAAAATCCCCCTTTCCACCGGAACATTCCTGTCAGTGCACAAACATGAAATACAAGCAAAGCAAAAGAAAACGTAGAAATGAAGACCCCCCCCCCGACCGCCTATCTCCAATCCCAACACTGCTCCTTTCTCTCTCCCTTTTACAGAAGTAGACCTTGAAAAGGTTATTTACTCTTGCTGGCTCTTCTTCCCCTCCTTCCAGTCTTTCATGAATCCCCTCAGGTCAGATTTTCCTCACGACCCTTCAGTGAGAGAGTTCTCAACCCAGTGGTCCATTTCAGCTCTGCTCTTACTTCATCGGTAGACTCATGTTACCCCGCCGAACACCCTCCCTGAGACACGCTTTGCTAGGCTCCACCGCTTGTTCTCTTGTTTCCTTCTTACTCACTGGCAACTCCTCAATCTCTTTTGCTGCATCCCCATGGCTTTCCCATCCCCAGAGTCTGGAGGGTACAGTCACTGGACATCTCATCTCTATCTACATTTATTTCCTAGATGATCTCTAGGAAATCTCAGTCTGATGGCTTTAAGTACCGTCTGTCCACTAAAGACCCACACATGTTCCAGCGTAAACCCCAGTTCTTGTGTCCAGCTGCCTCCTCAACGTCTCCATTTGGATGACCAACACTTTACTCTTGATGTCTCCCCTCCATCAGATGTCTCGATTGCTGAGACCAAAAAGCCACAGAGGTGTCTGTAATTCCTTTCTCTCACTCTCTACATCTGATCTGCCAGCAAATCTCTGGCAGCTCCACTTGCAAAAATACATCCAGCATCTGCTCACCCCTCCCTCGCCCCACCGCTACCACCCTGATCCCAGCCACCACCATCTTCCACCTTGATTCCCCAGTTGGCCTCTGACAGCCTCTAACTCAGGTTAGATTGTTGTTCCTCTTCTCAGAACCCCCAGATCACTTTCTGCCTCTCTCAGATAGAATCTAAGGTCTTCACCAGGGCCACCAAGACCTTGCGGGGTCTGCGCTGGGACCTCACCATCTTCACCTCATTCCACTCTCCCCCTCCTGCCTCAGTTGGCTTGTGTTGCTTTAACAAATACCACACACTGGGCAGCTAAAACAATAGACGTTCATTTTCTCACAGTTGTGGAGGCTCCAAGTCCAGCATCAAGGTGTCAGCAGGGTTGGGTTCTTCTGAGACTTCTCTCCTTGGCTGGCAAACAGTGCCTTCTCCTCGTGTCTTCACATGGTTGTCTCTCTGTGCGTGTGCACATCTGTGTCCAAATGTCTTCTTCTTACAAAAACACCAGTCATATTGGATCAGGGTCCACACTGTAGACCTCATTTTAACTGAACCACCTCTTGAAAGACCTTATCTCCAAATACAGTTACATTCTGAGGTACTGGGGGTTAGGGCTTCCACATAGATTTGGGGAGATCACAATGCAGCCCAGAACATCTCTGTCACTCCACTGCATCCACGCTGGCATCCAGTTGTTTCTCCAGGATGCCAAGGCTTATCTCCCAGGGTTTTTGCTGTTCTCTTTATCTGAACCTCCTTCGCCTGGATATTCCCATAGCTCGTTCTGTCTACCTTCATGTCATAGGGGAGAACCCTTAAAATCAGGCTCTGGAGCCAGACTGTTTGACTTTGAGTGAGGAACTCCCTCTTTCTATGTTTCCATTTTCCAGTCATGAAGTGGGAATAACAATGGTACTTTCTTCATCAAGCAGAGATAAACATTAAATCGGATCGTATATGCAAAGCATTTAGAACAATGTCTGGCACATAAGAGATACTTAAAATATATTAGCCATTGGAGTTGTGATTGTGGTTGTTGTGGTCACCTAATATTCTCTTCGACCAGCAGATATTATGCCCTGAGTATCCCTGAGGCTTGACTGCTGGAGGATCACTGAGATGATTGTGTAGGGACAGAAACAGCATAAATGGCAAGGGCCAATAGATAGAGAGCTATGTCAGTTGGCTTTGGCTGCTATCACAAAAGTCCCACAGATCAGGTGGCTTATACCACAAACATTTATGTCTCATAGTTCTAGAGGCTGGGAAGTCCAAGATCAAGATACCACAGATTTAGCATCTGATGAGATCCCCCTTCCTGGTTTGCAGACAGCTGCTTTCTTGATGTGTCCTCATATGGCTGAGAAAGAGATCATCTCCTTGGGGTCTCTTTTATAAGGGCATCAATTCTACTCATGAGGTCTCCTTCCTTATGACCTAATCTCCTCCCAGAAGTCCCATCTCCTAACACCATCATATTGGGGATTAGGGATTAGGTTTCAACATATGTATTTGTTGGGGGAGGGGGACACAAACATTTAGTCCACAGCAAAAGTAGAGCTCAAATGTCACCTTGTCATGGACGTCTTCCCTAACCACTGCTAAAATCTCCCTCTCTCTATTCGCCATCGGGATACATGACATTCCTTACCCATTCATTTATATATTTGACATTTGACATTCATTTATATATTATAAAATTGTTTATGGTCTGCCTTTATTGCTATTTATAACAATTTATAACTTATTATAACCTCCAACCTGACTGGGGAACTCCACAAGAGTCGGAACTTTGTTCTGTTTGCTGCTTTACCTCCAGAGCCTAGAATGGGGCTGGCAATGCCAGCTCTCAACCAATATTTGTTGACCAAAGGAATGGGGGTACTGTTCTGAGCCCAGGCTCCCGCGGTCCTGTTCTCAGAGAAAAATGCACAATGAACTTAAAAATAAAGAATACCCAAAGAGCACTTTTTCAAATGAAAACTGTGACATACAGTAGCAGAGTCACATGTGACAGTACATTTGGGGCAACAAAAACAGCCACCTCCAGAACAAACCAGTGGAGTGTGGAATGGGTACAAGGCCACTTCAGTAACATCCACAGAGCATGCTGCTGGGTAGCCACAAGGGGCGAGGCTGGCTGGGCCATGAGGCTGGCCCCATGATCATGCGCAGACTTAGCAGATGGCAGGAGCAGAGCCTTGCGGGGGCAGAGCTGTGGTCAGATGGCCTTAGCAGCTGACGCTGTTGTGTTCAGCTGGCAGATTATGGTGGCAGTGACACCTCCCACCCCAGGCGACAGGCCCAACCACAGATGGCAGCACCTGAGCGCCCGGGTGCAGACCCTTTGGTAGCAGAGTGGGTGGGAGAGCCACAGCCACATCAGCCTCGAAATTCACCAATAGCAGAGACCTGAAATTCATCAGCAGCAGAGACCACAAATCATGGCTCCAGAGGAGACCGGGTCAGCAAAATGTAGTACCCAGGAGTGGTGTGTTCACCAGCGCTCGGAGACGCTCCAGAAGACCCACGCGAAGAGCAGGAGGGTACCTTAGTGAGAGCTGAAGCTCCCATAACTGTGGAGGCGGCAGAGCCAGAGAAATACTGTTTGTTTTTGTGAAATGAAAATTTGAGTTAAACCTTATGCTGGGCATCCTCTGTGGTCCGTAAGCACATTCCTGATTTAGTATCCTCTCCCCAACATGCAGAATGATTCTGTTAGGTGCTGCTGACAAAAAGCACGGACCAAGGTTAGAAGGGAGGAAGACAGCCGAAACCATTCTTCTCCTGCCTCTGTCAGCGGTCACCCAGCAAGTGCGGCGACCACAGCCCCCCACTTGGCCCATAGCATGTTTCTGCGTTTTCTGGGCTCTAGATAACATCGTCCTTCCCTGCTCTCTGCTCCCCCAGCCCTTCCAATAACTCTGTGACCTAAATCCTATTTAAATTTCTCTCAGCCTGAAGTCCTAGAGTGGTGTCTGTCTTCGGACTGATAACCCTGACTGATACAAATTGTACCTTCCATTTGTTTCGTGGTTTGTAGTTTAAAAAAAAGAATCTTTTGAATTATCTTATTTAAATTCTATAACAATTCTGTAAGGTTGAAAAGACAGGGATTATAGTGACCATTTTTATATGGGGATAGAAAAACGGACTAGCAGGAGACTCAGGGGTCTGCTTTTTCTTTTCAACAGCTGAGTAATTTTGGCCAATTTACTTCATCTTTCTATGCCTCCGTTCCTTCCCCTGAAACATGAAGACTTTAGACTATAACCATTAGCTTTCAAACAGCTTTTGCTGCAACTCTCAATAAGAAATATATTTTACATCACTACCCAGTACTTATATCTGCATGGATATAAAAAAACTAAGACTAGGGTTTCATGAAATAAGACCCTTAAGAAGCACAATGTACTCTGATGTTCTAATTATTCGATTTAGTTTTTCAAATTGTCTTGGTAATTATTGTGGATCGAATGTGTGTGTTCCCCCAAATTTCATATGCTGAAATCCTAACCCCTAATGTGATGGTATTTGGAGATGGAGTCTTCGGCTGGTGATTGGATCGCATGGGTGGAGCCCTCATGAACAGGGTGAGTGCCCTTATAAAGAGACCCCAGAGAGTTCCCCCCTCTCTTTGCACCGTGTGAGGACTTGGTAAGTCAGCAGTCTGCAGCCCAGTCAAAGAGACTCACCAGATTCCAACTGTGCAGGCACCCTGATCCCAGACTTCCAGCCTCCAGAAATATGAGAGATCAATTTCCATTGCTTAAACCACCCTGAGTTTGCTAATTTGTTCTGGGAGCCCCGACAGACTAGGATGGTGCCCTCATACTACCCTGATTCCACAGTCCAAATACTTGGGCAGGAAACACCGGTTTCCTGAGTCTCCCTTTTCCCTCTGGAAAGTAGCCGAAATAACACCTCCTTTATAGGGTTATTGATAGACAAGTAAGGATTGATTCTAGCTCAGGGTTTAGCCCAAGATTGATGCTGGCTTTCATCCCTGGAACCCCACTGGCAGAACTAATCACACCTAGTACTGTGATTACATTAGAAATGAAGAACAGGCTATGAAAACAGTCCTAAACTGTTACAAGAATACCAGCTCTGCCAAGGAGTCCAAAACCTCTTAGAGAGGAAAACTATGCCAGGAATTCAATGTAGAAACACTCACATACTCGGGGCTCTGCAGGTGAAGAGAAACAGCTCATGTTGGAAAAGGATGTAATACCATCAAGCAGCGAGCCAGTAGACGTGTAAGTGAGAGAGTAGCCTTATTCTGTCTATGCATCTGTCCCAATGGGGTGCTTTACAGTCAAAATGTCTTTACGAGTTTCCAGTTGCCACGTACCCGCCTTCCATCTTAAAGCAACGCGACTTCAATAGTTTTCCTCTCTAAGAGGCAGTGAGCAAATTGAATTTTTATAAATCAGCTACTATGCCCCCACTGGCTTAAATGATACCTTGCGGAGGTTTCGTTTTTAATTCCTGGTTCGTTTTCGACCCTAACACTTAATTGAAAGTCTCCCTGCAATCTCTACCCTGCTTGCAACCAGAGTTCTTAGTGGAGAAAAATAGAAGGCATTCCAGCGGTTTACACAGAAACGGCATTTATTAGAGGATATGAGATTGCTTACAGAAATTCCTGGAGGGCTAGAGTCAGGCTAAGAGTCAATGAACATGCGAGCCAGGCAACAGGGCCGCTCAGGCAAGGACGTGTTCCCTATCACTAGACACAGATACTGTGGCTGCCACTCCTTACCTCAGGTTCTGGGTGCCAGACCTCTCCCTCCTGCTCCCTCCAGCTTATTGAAAGCTGGATTCCTTCATTGCCCTGTCATCTGAAAATTGGATTCTGGGAAACAGCTGTTTCCTCCCATTGCTTTCTTCCAAATTAAAGTGTCACGTGGGCGCATCGGATTGGAGATGTCAAGGTCACAAGTCTGCACCGTAGCTGCAGGGGCAGTTGGAAAAAGAAGGATGGCTTCTACCTTGGTTAGTGGGGGAGGAATTTATATTACGGACATTCTCCCCCAAATGCTGGACGGTCATAAAACCCCACCATCATTCACTATATGCTATCTTTACACCATCCCTCTGTCAGTGTAAGCAAAGATTTCGGAAGTAGAATTGTTTAGAGACTTAGTAAGCCTCTACGGTGAAACCAGAGGTGTGTTTGGTGCTGTGTGGAAGTTTTTATGTGTGTAGCAATTTCAGACACGGAACCTATCTTTGAAGAATTTTATAATTTAGGTGAAAAAATAGACCACTAGATTATAACCAAGGTTGGTAAATCATAGCAGAGTAGAACTTTAAACATTCAGGAGAACAGTCTCTGGAGACTTTGGAGTCCCAAATTTGTAAATATGGATAATGAGAATCCTGTTTGGACATATTTCCAATGCATATCCTCGCTGCCTTTTCCATTTTCATTCATATTTTCTCTCAATTTTAGACCAAAGGAACAGTTTGTTTCCTTTTCTAAGAATACATGAAACAATGACCAGAGATCCACAAAGAAAGTTGAGAGTGAGAATGCTGGGGGGCCAGGTAGGTGTTCTCAGTAGTAGAGTCACTTAGGATCAAAAATTGTGCTTAAATTACTGAAAGAAGGTCAGGGAAGTTTCATTGGAGAAAGCAAAAAATCCAGACTCCTTCAATGCATTATAAGACATTGTATGATCTGGCCCTTCCCAATTCTCTGGGCTCATCTCTGCTATTGTCCCCTTCATTCACTGTACTCCAGCCCCCTGGCCTTCTTTCTGTTCCTCCAGTGTAGCAGGTTTTCCTGCCTCAGGGCCTTAGCACTCGCTGTTTCCTCTACCTGGAATGATATTCTCCCCCGAACTTTGCATGCTAGTTCCTTCTCTCATTCAGGTCTCAGATAAAATGGCACCTTCTCCAAGAGCCTTCTCTAAACACAAGGGTAAAGGGCCACCCCCTCCCTCTGCATTCCAGCACATCTTATTTTATTTCTTTAAGTATTCTTACCGTTATCATCAGTTACCTCGTTTATTTGTTTCCAATTAATTGTTGGTCTTCTCCTTCTGAAACATAAGACCCATGAGCAGAAATCCTGTCTGACCCACTCACTGCACCCAGGAGAGTATGTGACCTGTACGAGGTACTCAGTATTATGGACTAAATGAATGAGTTAAATCTTTACAGATAAATAAGAGTTGTGAAGAAGAAAAATATGGGCAGGCATTCTAGTCTGAGAGAACAGAAGAGCATATGTCATCGGCCCTGAGGAATAAAACAGCTTTATTTATTTATACTGTGTGGAAGAAGGCCAACCGTAGGAAGGCACAGGAAAGGAGAGCCTTGCGTGCTGTGCTACAGAGGGGAACGCGTCTCTGCAGGGAGTGAGGGGCGATGGGAAGGTTCTAACCACAGGAGAAAATATACTGAGATGGGAGCATGACGTGTGCAGACGAAGCTACAGGGGTGAAGACGAGGGAAGGAGAGACACTTAACGGCAGGCTAAAGACCGTGTGTTGGATCTGCTGCAGAGTTTTTAAGAAAGCCAGGTCGTTATCTGGGTTTGGCAAACACCGTAATGGTTGGCGTGGATGCAATGGGGCAGGGAGGAATTAGAGTCAAGGAGAATGCTTAGGAGTTTTACGGATCTCCGGCAATATGTCACGAGGATGTCAACAAAGATGGCGTAATTAACAATGACCATAAGGAGCTAAAAGATATTTTAAAGAATAGGATTTGATGATAGATTGGCTGTGGGGGGTCCAAGGAAATGGTCGGGTTCTGGTAAGAGCCCTCTTCTCGACTGCAGATTGCTGCGTCTTGGCTGTATCCTCACATGGCGGGAAGAGAGCTACAGAGCTCTAGGGGGTCTCCTTTATAAGGGCACTAATCTGAGGTCCCCATTCTCATGAACTGACTACCTCCCATATGCCCCCCACGTCCTCATACCATCACAGTGGGATTCAACATATGATTTTGGAGGGGACACAAACATCGGCGCATCACATGGCCTTGACCGTCCCTTTCCTCCCCCAGCCCCTGCCTGTCCTTCGAGGTTGGTTCTCCAACCATCTCGTCATTTTATGACTCACTCTGCGCTCCAGTTAGCCAGGCTTGATTTCTGTTGTTCACAGCCAGGAACCCTGACTGGCTCAGCCCCTAATACACTAAAGATACTTAGAAAAGGAGACCCAAAACAAAAACAAACCAAGATATTTGATTGTTACTTGAAGATTTTGAAGTAGTTAAAATAGACAAATAAGCTTTCTTCTGAGTCTGCAGTAGTTGCAACTACTTTTTTTTTTTTTTTTTTTTTTTTTTTTTTAGAGACAAACAGTGCAGGGTGTGGGGGGAAGGGCAGAGGCAGAGGGAGAGAGAGAATCTCAAGCAGGCTCTCTGCAGAGCACAGAGCCCAACACAGGGCTCGATCTCACGACCCTGAGATCATGACCTGAGCCAGAATCAAGAGTCAGACACTCAACCGACTGAGCCACCCAGGGGCCCCACAACTACGTTTTAACTGGCTCCCAAGCTGAAACTGCTACATTCAGAATGAATGTTACCAAAAAGCAGCTGAAATAATAGTAAGATGCCAGCCCCTCCTTCTCCAATACCCGCTATATTCCTGTGGTTTAAACCAGAGCGACAATCTCCAAGTCATACATAGAACGGATACCGATGTAGCTGAGATTTCGTTCGAAAGTCATAGGAGGCCCTCAGAGATAATAGCTGGGCTGTCATAGAGCAGTTAAAGAGAGACAAATTGCTACAGAACATGGAAGTCAAACTATCTTTTATAAGAAGTGCTTAATTGATACAGCATGTAATAGGACATGACCTCCTGAATTTAGATCATAGGACTCCTATGGTGAGGTCATCTGCAAATCAGGTTTCTAGATAGCATTTTTGAAAATGACTCATGTTACCAGGAAGTGCTATGGCACAAAGGACTGCCCGCGTTATCCTTGAAGGGCCTTCCGCTTGTCAGGAAGCAAAGCTGCTGGAAGACCGAGCACATGTTATGTATGAAAGACGGCTTTGTGCCGACCGCCTAGCAGTGGAGGAGAAAAAGAAACTTAGAGACCGTGATAAAAAATCTGATGGAGGTGGAGGAGGGTCGTAACCCTAGAATCCAGCCACTTCTCATCTCCTCCAGCGCATTCTCACACCTGGGACTCTGCAATGGCTTTCTGTCTCTTTATTTTCCCTCTTTAGTGTCTCTTCTTGTCACAGCAGCCAGAGTGATCTTTTTAAAACCAAAGTCCAAAATTTGTTCCTAATCAGATCTCGGCAACGATGCCCCCCCCCCACAACACGCAGAAAAGCCCTTGCTGTGGCTTCTAAGACCCTAATGATCTGTCAACATCCCTGTCCACACACTCTCATACACACACGCACACGCACTCACACACACAAGCACACACACCTGACCTCCCCCTCACTCACTCCAGCCGTACTGTTGAACAACACCAAGCGTGTTCCTGTCTTAAGGTATTCGCTTGTTCCCTCTGCATGGAACACTCTTCCCTAGATACCCTTTTAGCTGTCTCCCTCAACCTTCCTGGAGTCTGTGCTCAAACCTCCACAAGGCCTACCCCGATCATCCTCTCTATTTAAAATTGCAACTCGCTGCTTCCCTTCCACCCTCCTCCTTTGTTGCTACATTTATCGACTGTTTTCTCTCTCCCCTGCTAGAACTAAGCCCCATAATCACAAGGATCTGTGCATATTTCTCCCACGACTACATCTCCATAGCCTACAACAGTACTTAACATTTACTGGAGGCTCAATAAACATTTATTGACTGAATGTTCAAGGGAGAAGTACAGCTGGGCAGAAAAGAGTCTTCCTGAGTTTCTAAAACTCTAAGCCCATGGGCAAGAGAAAGGATAGGATGTAGACAAAATGTGTGGGAGAAACTCAAAAGGGGGTAGGATTCTTCCCTACCCACATACCAGAAAAACATCTGAGGGGATTAAAGGAAACTGATGAAAGCTGAGTTTGGTGAGTTCTAGAGAGTGAACCCTATGTTTGCCTCATGGACAGAGTCCCTGGGGAACCTCAAGACCCCTGAGGGGGGATGCCCGGCGCTGCCATGTCCATGCAGAGGGGATGAAAAACAGCCTCTCGGAGAGGTATATACCCAAGAGGGAGTGGAGCTGCAGAGAGAGGTGCAGAACTGAGGACAGCCCATGGACAGGAGAAGGGAGGTCTCAGCAGCAGCCCGTGTGCCCAGATGTCCCCTCCCCACACTGGTGGTCTATAACCGCCCCCACCCACACCTTCACATAACCCTGAGAAAGTGCAGTGATCCCTAAATACTGATTGGATTTTCCCGCCACCCCATTGGGATAAAGATAGAAATTTGAGTTATGTAAAAATAAAATTCTATTTCCTGCATGCCAAAGCTCCAACCTGCCTCATTTTATGTCATGTCAAAATGATTACTAATATTTCAAGGAATGGAGTGGATTTCAAAGACATTTTTGTTATGTGCCAGGCAGAGTCCAACTCTGTCCCCAGGAGTCTGGGACAGGCACTCTGTTTCCTCTGCTGACCTTGGGTGCACTTCTGCAGGGAAATTCGAGAAGCATTGGGTGGCTGCACACAGCTGAGTAATTGCCATGGCAACCAAAGGCCCATCACCTGAGCTTTATTCAAACTGCTTTATCAGGAGTGAATTGCACCCAAGCTCAGAAAATGGAAGATGGAAAATTCATCTTCTCTCTCTCTTTCTTGTCCTTTCTCGTGTTTTGGTATCAGAGTTCTAAAAGTGGCCCATCCCGTCTCTTCCTAAAATTATTCTGAATGCCTTTTTATTTCCATCTCTGATTTGTAGTCTGATTCATGGATCCTTGCACTTGATGAGGTGAGGGATTGGGATAGAATGAGCACACGGCCGTTCCCTCAGGGGTCACCCTGCCATGTCGCACGTTGGAAGGCTGGCAGAATGACGATGTGTCCCTGAAGAGGCCACAATAGAGCAAGCACATCTCTGGTCTGTTGAAGGGGACCCATGACCCTGTCATTCTATTGTCTGGATAGAAAAGTTGTCACGTCAGGCTGTTTCTGGACATGGAGTTGTGTTAATGAATAAATGATGACTTGCCCAGATCCTTGTGGGTTTTATTTCTCTCTGATCTATCATTTAAAGTAGAAGACAGTAAACATGAAATCATGTGGAATACAGTTCAGGTGATGGGTTCCTAGGTTGCTATGGTGATCACTCTGCTACAAATCAATGTCCCTTCTAAAAACAGTTCTAATACCTTAATAAGCCTCAGCATCTACCACAGAATATGTCTACTGTGTTTATGCCTAGGACCCTTCCCCAGGATCTGATTTAGCAGAGATGGATATAGGGCCTAGGAATTTGTGTTTTTATTTTCAATTTTTTTAAGTTAAATTCAATTAGCCAACATATAGTACATCTTTAGTTTTTGATATAATGTTCAATGATGTATTAGTTGCGTATAACACCCAGTGCTCATCACATCACATGCCCTCCTTATTGCCCATCACCCAGTTACCCGATCCCCCACTCACCTCCCTTTCTGCAACCCTCAGTTTGCTGCCCAGAGTCAAGAGTCTTCTACGGTTTTTTAAAAAGCACACCCTCCCCAAGGAGGTTCTCATTCAGATGGGCTTCACACCACACTATAAGAAAGGCAGCACACCCAGAGGCTTTCCCCATGAGCAAGGTTAGGCTGTATGAGTACAGGTTTGGTGACATTCCAGTGAGTCTCAGCTGACTTTGGGGTGGAAAAAGTGGCTGCAGTAGGGTCTGCCGCTTAATTAGGCCCTCTTGAGCTAGTTACATATCCTCTATTTTCTTATCTGTATTTCCTTAGGCAGGGGTATCTGGAATGCTTATGAGTGAGTGCCTGATACAAAATTACTACACCCTGAATAGCAAACATAGGCACAGGCAGACAAAGAAAAGTTAATTCCAGACTGGCTCATATTAAAATAGACATCACTTTTACAAGAACCTCGTAATAATGATTTGGGAGAGAAGATTCCCATTCTCGTGTGAAAAGAAAGCCCAATCTTCTAGCTTGATGCTGAGATTGCATAAAAAATGGATATTCTGTCTTCACGTCTCCAGAGCTGCTGTAATAAGAAGTCATATAGGTTTTATGGAAACTTTTGTTAACTTTGCCTTAAGGGTACATACATATATATGTATTTTGGTGTGAAAGACATAAAATCATTACATATATGGTTATAATGGGCTGCAGAGTAATGGATGGAATTGAATTAATTGTTGGAATTTAATTAAACTAAACTGTTGCTAATTATCCCTTGAAAAAGAACAACCTGTGGGTCAGTTATACCATCTAGACAAAATTACTGGTTTTAAAAAGGAAAAGAAAGAAAAAGAAAGAAAGGAAGGAGGGAAGGAGGGAGGGAGGGAGAAAGGGAGGGAGGAAAGGAGAAGGAAAGGAAGGAAGGAAGGAAGGGAAGGAAAGGAAGAAAAGAAAGAAAAGAAAAATTGGATCACAGAATTTTCGGTTGGAAGAGCCCTGAGAGCTGCTCCATTCCTGTTATTTACATTCACAGATTTTGATTGTCACGCCTGGGCAAAATTCTCAGCACCACCTGGATCCTTGCATTGCTCTGGGTTTTACCATGCTGATGATAATTTGAAATAGGTCCACTTGACTTCAAGTATCTTTGTCATTTAGACTTTGTTGCTTCTTCAGTATTTGGATTTGATTTCTACAAATACATTTCAAACTCTGTTTTGCTTTTTGGTTTGTTTTGCTTTGCTTTAGAGAACGGGGTCAGATGTAGGGAGTTGTTTGAAATAACAGAATAACAAACTGATGCCAGGACTTTAGCAAAAATAAATAAATAAATAAAATAATGTAGGGGATAATAAGGCAAGATTAGCTCTGCTGCTATAACCAAATACATACACTTGGTGGCTTACAGAACAAGTATTTATTTCCTACAGTTCTTGAGGTTGCTAAGTCCAAAATTAGGGTGCCGGCAGATTCCATTAATGGTGAGGGCCTGGTGCGTAAGCATGCCTTCTCACCGTGTGCTCACATGGCTGAGAGAGTGTGTGTTAGTTTCTCTTGCTCTTCCTATAAGGGCACTAATCCCATGATGGGGGTTCCATCCTCATGACCTCATCTAAACCTAGTCACCTCCCAAATGCCCCACCTCTGAATACCATCATAGTGGGTGGTAGGGCTTCCACGTATGAATTGGGGGGGGAGCACAAACATGCAGTCTCTAACGATGGCCTTGCATGAAAAGCATTCAACATGGGGGTGCCTGGGTGGCTCAGTTGGTTAAGCGTCTGCCTTCAGCTCAGGTCATGATCTCAGAGTCCTGGGATCGAGCCCCACATTGGGCTCCCTGCTCAGCAGGGAATCTGCTTCTCCCTCTGCCTCTGCCCCATCCCTCATACTTGCATTCTCTCTCTCTGTCAAATAAATAAATAAAACATTAAAAAAAAAAAAAAAGCATTCAGCATTGCTCAGAAGACCCTGTCCCCTTGGCGATGGTGGTTTTGAGCCAGGCCTTTCAACGTTCTGAGCAATGCCCTCATCTGAGACAGAAGGGGAGGGACTAAACACTTTGTGCAAGCTCTTCTGGCTGTGAAATGCTGTGACTCCATGAGCAAATAGTACCTGGCTCCTGGTAGTCACTCCAAACACATGTCCGAATGAATGATTACATGGATTAGGTGCCCATAAAGAGAAAGAAATCCCTGGGCTTCTATGAGCTTCCAGAGCCTGTATCAAAATTCATGCTTCTGAGATAAATTATCCAGGGGTGCCTGGGTGGCTCAGTTCGTTGGGCGTCTGACCCTTGGTTTCGGCTCAGGTCATGATCTCAGGGTCGTGAGATGGAGCCCCATGTCAGGCTCCACGCTCAGTGTGGGGTCTGCTTGTCCCTCTCCCTCCCCCTCTGGCCTTCTCCACATGGGCTCTCTCTCTCTCTTTCTGTCAAATAAATAAGTAAAATCTTTTAAAAAATATTTGAAGCAATTGTAAATGGAAGCATTCAAAATTTTAAAAAAGATAGAAAAGAAATTATCCAGCTGAGAAGGTATTGTCAAGGTCTATGAGCAAAGCTGTTTTAGTGGAAGATGTTTCAACCTTTTTCCTCTTAGCAATTCTGTTTACACAAACCCAAAAAGCAACACATTTTCCTGCATATATGATAAATTTCACTGTTTCTCTTTTCTAGACTTTTCCACAGCGCCTAATGCAACCCTGGCTAAGGGGTCATCTCAGGTTAGTGGATTTCAGCGTCATGTGCTCTGTACTTCATGTTGATTTCATCCGACTCTTTGAGCCTCATACAAACGCTGACAATTCCCATTTAACTCTGAGCCCAATGCCTAGTTATTTTATATCAACATCCTGTGCTTTAGTTAACACAGCTTGAAGCAAAGCTATGTCATCTGCGCATGAGCTTTTCCGCACATTTTGAGGATTTAACCATAGGAAATATGTCTATACATAGTCTTTGAGTTATACTGCAGAAGAGACACAGTATAATGCAGTGCCTGGTACACAGTGGAACTTCAGTAAGGGTTCGTTGAATAGATAAATAGCTGCCACCTTAACATTCTTCCCAAGACAGGGACACCTGGGTGGCTCGGTCAGTTACACGTCTGACTCTTGATTTCAGCTCAGGTCATGATTTCTGGGTCGTGAGATCAAGCCCCGCGTGGCGCTCCATGCTCAGCAGGAGTCTGCTTAAGATTCTCCCTCTCCTTCTGCCCCCTCCCCCGCACACATGCACATGCACACACACTCTCTGAATGAATGAATGAATGAATGAATGAATGAATGAATGAATATTCTTCCCAAGACAGACCTTTCCTCACTTGCCTGCTAATGTCCCTTCACGTGCCAGCCATTCCTGGCCCAGAACTTTGAGCCCAGAACAGACAAAGGCGTGGGCCACTATTGACCCTGACTGTGCCACACACATAACAGCCCTAGTTCCTCCCAGCAGGCTTCTGTTACTCCCATGCGGACTTCGGTGTAAACATGGCCCCTGGCTGCCTGTGTATTTTCCCTCTGAGTCAGAGCCCTTTATCAAGGACACAAAAAAGAGGGGGAGGAGGAGGTTCATTTTTACAGGCCCTGCGGGGTGTGCAGCCAATGCTTTTCCAATTTGCAGAAGGGAAGTTCAGGCTCTCTTTCATAAAAGCACTTCTCCATCCTGACCCACTGTGCCCAGAACAGTATTCTACCTACACAATCCATGAAGACTTTTGTTTCCCAGATACCTGAAAATCCTCTTTCAGGGAGGGCTGGCCCCAGTCAAGGTGATGGGAAATGGCAGACTTCATTCAGAGAATTAGACCATTTTACCCTGCACACAGGATCCCCTGTAGTGGGTTGACTAGCGTCTTCCAAATATTCATGTCCACCCAGAACCTCAGAATATGGCTTATGTGGAAATAGAGTCTTTGCTGATGTAATTAGTTAAGAGGAGGTCATATTAAAGTGGACTCTAAATCCAATAACTGTGTCCTTGTAAGAGGGGAGAGGACACATACAGACACCCAGGGAAGGAAGCCATGGGACAGTAAAGGTGGAGTCTGGAGTGACACAGCAGCAAAGCCAAGGATTGCTAGCCACCGAGGAAGAGGCTTTCAGAGGCAGCAGAGCCTTGCTGGTAGCTGGAGTTGGGACTTCCTCCTGCAATGTGGGATTCCCCCAAATGGAAGTATATTAAGATAAGACAGCATGGTTCTGGATTTTATGCCATGACATTGTAGGTCCACAAAGGCTTGGACCATTATGGGAAAGGGAGGTGGGGGAGATGGGAGAAGAAGGAGTACAGACTGGCTCAGGAGCAGAGCACTGAGCTCGATGTTACCATGTCAGATGGGAGGGTTTTGAATTACACAAGAAAAGGTTGGAAATATTAAATAGAGACTTAAGCTGAGGATGCCTTTTAATATTAAGAATAACTACTAAGGTGCCTGGGTGTCACAGTAGTTGATTGTCTAACTCTTGGTTTTGGCTCAGGTCATCATCTCGGGGTCCCAGGATCAATCCCTGCGGGGGGTAAGGGGGGGTCTACTTGTCTCCCTCTCTCTCTGCCCTCCCCATGCTTGTGCGTGCACCTGCTCTCTCTCTAAAATAAATGAATAAATCTAGAAGGAGGAGGAGGAGGGGAAGGAGAAGAAGAAGAAGAGAAGGAAAAAGAAAAAAGAAGAAGGAGGAGGAGGAGGGAGAGAGGGAGGAGGAGGAGGAGAAGGGGAACTACTAAAATGATGTAGAAAGAGCTTGTAAAACTTAAAAATCAGTAGAGAGATGCTAAAAGGAATATTCTATGGGGCACCTGGGTGGCTCAGTCCATTAAGCATCTACCTTCAGCTCAGGTTATGATCTCAGGGTCCTGGGATGAAGTCCCTCATTGGGCTCCCTGCTCAGCAGGGAGTCTGCTTCTCTCTCTTCCTCTGCCCCTCCCCCCTGCTCATGTGTTTTCTTTCTCTCTCTCTCATGGATAAAATCTTTAAAAAGAAAGAAAAGGAATATTCTCCGACTCTCCTCCAGGGCCACCTCAACTTCTCGCTGCCTTTCAATTCTAGCACCACCACCATGCGAGGGAACCAGACTAGTGCTGCCTAGCCAAGGAATTTGCTTCTCGCTCCCACTGGCTATGGCAGGGAAGTGGGAACCGGGATGTGTTGTTTAAACCATGTCTGCAGATAAGGAGCAGATACTTCCAAGAGACATCATGGACTCTGCTGGCACTGTTATAATATGTTTATTCTATGTGGTAGATTGATGCAGCTAATATGAGGCTATAAAGATTGTTTCTGTATTTAAAGCAAATAGAATGGGGCACCTGGGTGGCTCAGTCAGTTAAGCATCTCACTTCAGCTCAATTCATGACCTCAGGGTCCTGGGATCCTCGCTTAGCAGGGAGTCTGCTTGTCCCTCTGCCCCTTCGCCCACTCACACGCACACACATGTGTGCTCACGCTCCCTCTCTCTCATAAATAAATAAATAAAATCTTTTTTTTAAAAAAGTAAATATAAGACTTTGAATTCCCAAATGGTATCTAAATAGCAACTTCTAGGATCTTCAGATTAACTTGCAATTTAAAAAAAAGAATATGATCCCTCCACCATATATAAACCTACACCTACACACACACACACAGATACACACACACACACACACACACACACACAGATACAGCAAGAAAACACCCTGCAGAACCCCAAAGGTGTAATCTGTGTGGCACCGTGTGGGCAGAAATTGATGTGTGAGCAAAGCCAGCACAGAAAGTGTCTCGAAACACTTATTCATCCTCCCACCCCCTTCCAAACGCATTGCGTTGGGTTTACAGCTTTGAAAATGTAATTAACACTTTTATTCATGGGAGAGTAGGCCCTGAGATTTTTTTAACAGGAGGTACTAGAAGCAGATTCAAATCTCAATGAGCAATGGTTTACCTGAAGGATAAGCCAAGGAGAGCCGCCATTTTCTGGTCTCCCGGGAACCTGGAGACCATCATGGGCTTAAGTCAACCTTTATTTGAATCCTGCTCTCATCGTTGTCATATCCCTGTATCCCATTTGAAAATTAAACTTCACATTCCAAGCAATACCATGGTGAAAGCCCAGAAAAGCTGTTTGAGTAGAGCCTAAAGCTTTCTGGCTCTTTGCTGGGATAACGTCACCAGCTGCCCTCCCAGTCTGGGGATCTGTAAGATCCAAGGTGGCTGCTTTCATGGTGTGAGCTTAGGGATGCCATGGGGCTCCTCCTGCCCCCAAATGTCTCTCATATCCTTCTGCCATGATGCCTGAAATCTCATGTGAAATTACAAGTATTTTCCTTATGCGGGAGAAACGCATAAAGCTGCCAACATTAAAGAGCGATTTTGGCATCATCTTGAGGGAAGAAGACAGAAGTGGCAAATATTGGGGAAGGGATACAAAGGTCTAGAACAGGAGATGCTGCTGGGCAGGGCAGGGCAGAACCCCGAGACCTGAGCAGCAGGAAAGGAAGCTGGTGAGCCAGAGGGGAGGGGGTAAGCAGGGACTCACTCAACACAGCAAACTCCACCCACTTCATTCTTCTTAATCGAGCTGAGAAAATAGAAGGAGAGTGTGGGTACTGCTGGGGAAACCGCAGGCTAAATTACAGATCTTCGTCCTGAAACAGCTGCTTTGTGTGAAAATGCGACGGTTATGTTATTTTTATATTAAAACAAATACAGATATGCTTTGGGGTTAGTTGCAAGATCCACATGGCTATTTTAAAGAGAATAAACCAGAAGGCTCCAGCCTCAAATGTCATGCTCACTAGGGACCTCTTGGGGCGACTTTCTCAGCTCTGCCATCTCACCGGCCCCTGTTAGTGAACGTCACTGTGCACCTGGAAAAGCTGCTGGCTAAAGAGCTTCAGGGAAGTGAAACTAAGGAGCCTTGTCCTGGGAAATCAGGAGCACAGTGCAGTCGTGAGAACTCCTGTTCTTTTCAGTCGAAGTTCCTGAGAAATTTTTTTCCGATTGACATCCTATCAGGGGCTATAAAATCAAAATAAGCCCCCTGTAAGCCTGGCAGGTCAGCATGGGGGGGGGATGGGCTGCATCCCGTTTCTGTCAGAGCCATTTGGGATTTTCTCCCTCCTCCTTTGGAATGAATGGGAACATGGCCCATGCTTACTCCCTGTAACGTAACGAAGACGTGCTCAGTGCTATTTGAGGTGAGCGTTTCCAATCATAGGACTCCCTAGCCTGGGAAGTTGAATATGTTCTTGCCTTTCAGTTAGCGTCCACATTATTAGCAGGCTGCACGGTTGGGAAAGCGGAAATGAACTGGTATAGCGGGGAATAGACGTATCCAATCCTCCATTGGACTCTTACCAGCTGTGTGGCTATGGGGGGACCGTTTTATGTCTCTGAACTTTCTGTCTCTCATCTGTAAGATGGGGGGTCCAAAATGCTGGATGGCTAGCCCCCCAGAGTTTCTGAGACTGTCAGAGAAGATCATAAAAGCACTTTGTGACCTGTAGAACTCATGTAAATATCAGCACATGGTCTGACGAGAGAGCTTTTGTTGTGTCTGAACCATGTGTTCCCTCACGTCCTGATGTTTATTGTATTTGTGGAAAGCTGCCTCCTTGTCTTCTACTTTTACCAGTTTATCTGTTCTTAACTGGCTGAAAGGAGATAGCACACCAAGAGGCTGAGATTCCTAGTTTTGTTTGTTTTTTTTAATAGATAAATCTTTTTTTAAAGGTTTATTTGAGAGAGAGAGCGAGCAGGGGGAGGGGCAGAGAGAGAGGGAAAGAGTGAACCTCAAGCAGACTCCCTGCTGAGCATGGAGCCTGACTTGGGGCCCAATCCCAGGACCCCGAGATCGTGACCTCAGCTGAAATCAAAAGTCAGCCACTCAACTGACTGAGCCCTCCCGGTGCCATCCCCCACCCAGCATTGCGTTTTACTATCTAGGTGACCTTGGGCATGATACGGAACCCCTCTGAGGTCATCACTGGGAAAATGGGAATCATGACAGTTAATTTGTAGAATTGTAAAGATTACAAGCAGTGGGTACCTAATCCATACAAATTACCTCTTATTATGATGTTCTCTCTCCCCACCTCTGTTCACCAGTGTTTCATGAGGGTCTCAAAAGGTAGTCTGGATCCTTCAGCTTGAAGTCTGTCTAAAGGAAGCTGGGACACCTTCCACTGGAGCTTTACTGGACACCTCTCTCTCAAGTTGTAGTAATAGGTAAGATTCTTTAATAGATATTGGGCTATTTAGCTTATCTATTTCTTCTTGAGAGAACTCAATAATTCCTCAAAGTGCAGGACACCTGGGTGGCTCAGTCAGTTAAGCGTCTGCCTTTGGCTCAGGTCGGGATCCCAGAGTCCTGGGATGGAGTCCCACATCAGACTCCTTGCTCAGCAGGGAGCCTGCTTCTCCCTCTGCCTGCCGCTCCCCCTGCTTATACTCTCTCTCCCCTCTCTCTCTCTCTGACAAATAAATAAAATCTTAAAAAAAAAAAAAAGGTAAAGGTGCTCTTAGAAACCACCTAGAGGGGTGCCTGGGTGGCTCAGTCAGTTAAGCATCTGACTCTTGATTCCGGTTGAGGTCGTGATCTCAGGGTCGTGAGATCGAGCCTGGCGTCCAACCCCATGTCGGGCTCTGTACTCAGTGTGGAGTCTGCTTGTGATGATCCCTCTCCCTGTGCCCCCCCTCCCCATACTCTGTCTCTCCCTCTCTCTCTCTCAAATAAATAAATAAATCTTAAAAAAAAGAAAAAACCCACCTAGCAAATTGGTTCTCAAACTTTAGAATACATCAGGGTAGCCACAGCCTCCCCCTGGACACTAATTCTAACATTGTAACAAATACTATAATGGAAAAAACTGTAGCCTGGGATAAGTATTAGTGTTTTTATTTCCCCCAAATTCCTGTTTCATGAAATACAAAAATATAACTAGTAGCCCTGCATTTGTAAAAAGACAGCAATCTTGTTCAGAAAACTATTCGTTGCAAACCATGATTAATGAAGCGCCATCTGTGATATCCAGTGTTCTTTTCATAAGTTGGGACTATTTAGGCAATTTTTATGCTTTTGAGTGTGAATGGGAGAGACAAAAGGGTGAAACAAGCAGAAATGTGGCATAAACTATCTGATTGGTTGCATGTACTAGGCAGTTGAGAAATTTTTATTATTTAGTATAAATGTATTCATTTTCACTCTTCCTAGAAAACTTAATTTAAAATCTATATCCAACTTCATATTATCCAGCTGATCCTAAACACTGCCGCCAGATCAGTTCTTACAAAACACCTGCCTCCTCTTCAACCTGAACTCGGGTAAAGCTTGAACTCCTGAACTAGGGATTCAAAACCTTCTGCGTTCCAGTTCTTCCTGTGCCTCCAAATTTTGCTCTCATGCCCAGCCTGCTCCTGATGCTACTGCCCAACTCCCATCCAGACAAATTCATGTTCTAGTGGCCCCCAACTATGTTCGCCTGTTCACATTGCCTGGAAGCCCCTCCCTAGCCTATCTCTTCTCTGGCTGCTCAGAAACCTTCTTCTCCTGCCATTAATGTAACATGGTGTCTCCTTTCTTATACTTGTAACCTATTCATGTCTTTACATTTAATGTGGGTTTTTGTAGGTAGTGTGGGTCCTTCTTCTTGTCCGATCTGAAAATCTCTGCCTTTTACCTGGGGATAATTGCATTTAATTTAGACCAAACTATGGACTGAATTGTGCCCTCCCAAATTCATCTGTGAAGCCCTAACCCCTGATAGGACTACATTCGGAGGGAGATTGGGCTTTAAGAGGTAATTAACATTAAACGAGCTCAGAAGGTTGAGACCTGAATTCAATACAGCTGGTGCCCTTAGACAAAGAGACACAGCCGAACTCTCATTCTCTCTGTCTCGCGAGGACAGGCAAGGAGGCCGCCATCTACAAGCCAGGAAGACAGCTCTCACCGGGAACGGAATTGGCTGACACCTTGATCGTGGACTTCCAAGGCTCCAGAACTGTAAGAAAATAAATTTCTGTTGCTTAAGCCACCCCGTCTGTGGTGGGCTTATTATGGCAGCCCACGCTAAGACGGGCCATTTACAGTTAATACCATTATGGATCCGGTTAAGTTTAAATCTACCATACTGTTTGTTTTCAGTTTGCGCCGTCTCTTCTCTGTTCCCCTTTCCCTCTTTTTCGTCTTCCTTTGTTACCTGCATGGTACAGGCACACTACTGTGGGACTTCAGAGGTAGGGGACGTTTTTTGCACCTAATCAGGGTGCACTTCCTGAGGGAGCTGGATCTGAAGGCATCTTAAGCTTTGGACGTGCGAAGGTTGAGGTTAGGAACATTCAAGGCTGAGAGAAAACCATACCCGGAAACCTCAAATGCACCGAATATGCTGAGAACTAATAATTGGTTGGAGCACAGGTGGCATAAAGGGAAGGCGTGAAAAGTGCGGAATTCCAAGTAGGTTTGAACCGGGAGGATGCAAAGAGCTGAGAGTGTTCAATTTATAACAAAATCCATTTGCCTTTAAGTGCTATATATAGCTCTTGAAATTTTTGGAAATTAATAACTCAGCCAACACATAATTTTGAAAGTATTTTCTTGGGAAGAAAATGTGCTTCTCTAACCTTTCATGTATTTACTCTGCCAATGCCATCCAAAATTCTCACACCTGGGTTTTACCTACATGTTTTCCACGGAAAAGAAAAATGTCAAAATACAATACAGTAGGTAGCTCTAAGATATAAAACTAGTGAGAATAACTAAGCACTTCCTATAGGAAAAATTTCCACGTGTCTGATCTGGTAGGGTAGCATTTTAAAATGCAAAAAGTCATCATTTCATAATATAAAACATTAAAACTTCCATTAAACTTTTTAAAATTTTAATTGAGATATAACTGACATAGAACATACTAGTTTCAGACATACAACATGGTGATTTGATATATGTATATATTTCAAAATGGTCACCACAATGAGGAGTTAATATTTATCACCTCACATAGTAACATTTTTTTTCAGTGATGAAGAGTTTTAAGACCTATTCTTTTAGTAACTTTCAAATATACAACACAGCATTATTAACTATAGTTACCATGCTGTACATTGCCTTCCTAGGACTTATTTTATAATTGGAAGTTTGTACCTTTTGATCACCTTCATCCATTTTGCCCACCTTCCATCCCCATCTCTGGTAACCCCCAACCTGTTCTTTCTATCTATGAGTTCAGGGGTTTTTTTGCAGGGGAGGGTGGGGGTTAGATACCACATGTAAATGATACATAGTATTTGTCTTTCTCTGAATTATTTCAACTAGCATAATTCACTCGATGTTCATCCATGTTGTTGCAAATGGCAGGATTTCCTTCTTTTTTATAGCTGTATAATGGTCCATTGTATATATACACCACATTGTCTTTATCCATTCATCCATCAGTGGACACTTAGGTTCCTTCCGTGTCTTGGCTATTGTAAATAATGCTGCAATGAACATGGGGGTACAGATAACTTTTCAAGTTAGTATTGTTGCTTCCCTCAGATAAATACCCAGAAGTGGAACGACTGGATCATATGGCAGTTCTATTTTTAATTTTTTGAGGAACATCCATACTCTTTTCCATAGTGTCCAATTTACATTCCCACCAACAGTGCATGAGGGCTTCCGTTTCTCCGCATCCTCGCCAACACTTGTTATTTCTCGTCATATGATAATATTCATTCTAACATGTATGGGATGGTATCTCACTATGGGTTTGATTTGCATTGTCCTGATGATTAGTGATGTTGAGTACCTTTCCATGTACCTGTTGGCCATCTGTATGTCTTCCATGCAAAAATGTCTCTTCAGATTCTCTGTCCATTTTTTTAATCAGATTTTTTTGCTGTTGTGTTGTATGAGTTCTTTATATATTTTGAATATTAACCGCTTATTAGATATATGATTTGCAAATATTTTCTCCTTCAGTAGGTTGCTTTTGTGTTTTGTTGATGGTTTTCTCTGCTGTGCAGAAGCTCTTTAGTTTGATGTAGTCCCACTGGTTTATTTTTTGCTTTTGTTGCCTATGCTTTTGGTGTCAGATCCAAAAAATTGCCAAAACCAACGTCAAGGAGCTTACCGCCTATGTTTTTCTTCTAGAAGTTTTATGGTTTCTGGTATTATATTCAAGTATTCTGTTTTGACTTGATTTTTGTGTTCCAGTTTCATTCATGTACGCGGCTGTCCAGTTTTCCCAGCACCATTTGTTAAAGACACTGTCCTTTTCCCATTGCGTATGGTTGACTCCTTTGTCCTAAATTGATCATATATGTGTGGGTTATTTTTGGGCTCCTTATTCCTTTCCATTGATCTGTGTACCGTTTTTAGGCCAACACCATACCGTTTTGATTACAGCTTTGTGATATAATTTGAAGTCAGGATGCATTACACCTAGTTTTGTTGTTCTTTCTCAAGATTGATTTAACTTTTCTGGCTCTCTTGTGGTTCCAAATCTTAGGATTTTTTTCTATTTCTGTGAAAAAAATGTCATTGGAAATTTGATAGGGATTGCATTGAATTTGTAGATCGTTTTGGATAGTATAGGCATTTTAACAATATTCCAATTCATGATCACAAAATATCTTTCCAATTATTTACATCTTCAATGTCTTTCATGAATGTCTTGTAGTTTTCTTACAGTTTCAGTATACAGGTCTTTTAAAATTGATTGTAATGATGGTTGCCCAACTCTAAGTACATTAAAAACCATCGAATGGTACACTTTAAAAGAGAGAGTTGTATGGTATACAAATAATATTAAAAAAAGCTGTTATGTTAAAACAAAACAATAAATCCTCTGGACTTGCTAATTGGGAGTTATTAACGACCTCCATGGGAGGAGTTCCAGTAGTGCTTGGAGTTGAAGCCAGACTGAAGAGGGTCAAGGAATAAGTGAAATGAAGTAAGCGATAGACATCGCCTGCCTCTTCAAGATGTGACAAAGGAGATAGGGTAGTGCTTGAAGGGGAGGTTTAAAGGGGCCGTGGTTTTAAAAAGAGAGAGAGAAACAATCCTGTAAAGAAATTCAGAGCAGGTGTGAGGTGTGAGGCATCGGCAGTTGTAGTGTGGGAGCCCACAGAAACTTGAGTTGCAAATACCGGAAAAGGGTCCACTTATTGAAATACGAAAAAAAAAATCTTTCTTCCTAAATTCTGTCTAGGTTTGGCCTTTTCTTTCCTAAGATAACTTAGTTGCTTTCTCCAAGAGTTTCTGTCCTTTACACTTCACTAACAAACTACTCCTGCTGAGTCAGGATCCATGGAAGGGGAATGATCACAGTGTAGGAAGTAGAATGGTCCCCAAGGATTATAGTGTGACTTTTATTAATCCTTATTCTTTTTTTTTTTAAGATTTTATTTATTTATTTGACAGAGAGGCAGCGAGAGAGGGAACAAAAGTAGGGGAGTGGGAGAGGGAGAAGCAGGCTTCCCGCTGAGCAGGGACCCTGATGCGGGGCTTGATCCCAGAATGCTGGGATCATGACTTGAGCTGAAGGCAGACGCTCAGGTGCCCCACTGAGCCACCCAGGCGCCCCTAATCCTTATTCTTTCATCTCAAGAATTTGGCTTTAATATCAAGGACATAAAATCACACCATCTCTCAAAAATGTTTTTAGTCAGCCAAAAATAGGACTAATGCCATCTATGTGGAAGGGTGTAAAACTGCAGTTGTTTTCAAATTGCTAAATCAAATTTTTCCCCTAATATCTGAGCCTAGATAACCATTTGGGGGAGTCTAGAACATGTCCGTGGACCATTCCCATTTATCTATTCCCTAGAACTTAAAAACTATAGTAATGGCTTTTCAACTAAACTCCATTTCTGGGTTATTTCCCAATGTTGGGTCCTACCACAGTATTTAGAAAATCTTTGCGGTTTTCCTGAATGCTTAAACTCAAACCCAGTTGAAAGCTCTTGATAGAAATCCCTCATGTTAAGAAAGAGTTAGTGGTGGAAACCACATTAAAAGTGTAATGATGTGCTGTCTTTATGAATTTTCTTATCTCTAGGCCATAAATTATGTTGGGTGCTCTGATGCTGGGACATGCCATTCAGAAATCTTAACAGAGCGATGAGTACCATGGTGGACTGGTTCAGATGTGACATATTTGGGAAGGAAGAACTTCCAACCCCAGCAATTACTGTGCTGGCAGTAGTCTTGCCAGATCTTATTTTCAGCAGTGAGAAGCTCAATGATGTTAATTTTGGTCGAACAATTTGTATATGGATTGAACACCTTTTTAGCCAGGGTAGAGGTCAGTGGTTAACCTTCCTTCTGTAGAAGTGTTGGCACCGAAGCCAGTTATGCAGTCCAGAAATAATTTTGTTAGAGATGTATGTAGCTTCTGCTGCCCGGTGTTCTTTCATGCCATCACTCTGCCTGGAGCTGTCCTGACTCATTCTTTGCATTGGTGTTCACATCGAATTAACATAAACTCAAGACAAAAATATCTCCGTATTACCTTAGGAACACTGACTCATTTTTTTTGCTGTGTTAATATTCCCTTATTATCCCATTTTACTAATGCGTAGAACATTCATTTTAAATGGTAGTAGCTTTATTTACAGGAGAAACACTGAGATGATTTCCCATGAGGGGTAAGAGCACGTCCCGGGGGACCCATGCTGCCTGCATTTGAATCCCAGCTCTGCCACTGACTAGCTTGATAACCCCGAGCAAGTTACTTGACTTCCCTGTGCCTCATTTTTCTCATAAGTAAGATGGGAATAACAGCACCTCATGGGACTGCAGCGGGAATGAAAGGATGAATCCACATCAAGCGCTCAGAACAGTGCTGGGCACATGCAACATGGCCAGAAATGTAAGCTGTTGTTAGCTCTTATTTTAGATCAACTAAGAAAATGATTCACATTACAAAATTTCAACCTAAATACTCAGTACAGTTATGAGGACATTTGATCGCGCTTGAGGAAATTCTCCTGAGCTAAAAAGCTAGCACTAGCATGTCTTAGAGAAGCGGGAAAAGGCAAAGCACAAGAACAGGGTCTTGGGTTCCAGTCGTGACTGTCCCCACCACCCAGCAGTGTGACGCTGGCTTGCTCTGTTCTTCTGTGCCGCAAAGACCTTCATCTACGCACCCTCTGAAGCCCCTGCCGGCCTCTGATGGGTCATAATTCCTCGAATTCCCATCGTTTTGCTCTGTCAGCTGAGGAATACTACTGATACAAATCTGACCAGGAACAAGTATCCGTAAAATAGTTTTCATGACATTAGAAACTGAAAAATAACACAGAGGGGTCCCAGAGTCCAGAATCTGACTTTAAGTGGCTTTGTCCCTGTGACACATTTCCTTGTATGAACACATTGATGAGAATTCCACTAAATCTGGGAGAGACGAGTTCAAGAGCCTTTCCGGGATTTTGCAGTGCATGGTCCTGGGATCTGGCCTAACCTTCTTGGGGCTGACTGCAGGTGGGGCTCTGGGCCTGTGGCTCCATTTCTAATCCTGATATTCTTGTGCCAACAACGTGATATTTCATAAACAGCTTCTCAGGAAAATATAAATTTGGTGGTACATCAAGTAAAATGAAAATGATGACTTCATTTCTTTTTTTTTTTTTTTTAAAGATTTTATTTATTTATTTGACAGAGATAGAGACAGCCAGCGAGAGAGGGAACACAAGCAGAGGGAGTGGGAGAGGAAGAAGCAGGCTCATAGCGGAGGAGCCTGATGTGGGGCTCGATCCCAGAATGCTGGGATCACGCCCTGAGCCGAAGGCAGAGGCTTAACCGCTGTGCCACCCAGGCGCCCCTGATGACTTCATTTCTAAGGTTACTGGACTTCTAAAAAAACTTGTTTTACCCGAGATGCCTAAAATAAAAACTCATGAAAAATGACAGAATGATGGTGCATTACACACTGATTTGTTTTAAAGCATAATATGTAAGAAAATGTATAGTCTCTTACAAAGCATTTGATAAATAGTTTTAAATACAGATTTTAAGCTCTAAAATCTCTAATTGGGATGAATACACACAATTTTAGCCCTAAAAGTGCAGTTTTAATGGCAGATTTCAGACCTCTGAAGTTACGTTAGCTAATGGCCAGCTTAACAACATTAAAAATATGCATTTATAAAAATTTGAGGAAATTCATGAAAATGTTTTAATATTATACAAGTTATTATTATAAAGTTTGCATTATAAATTCTTGTGTAAACTCCCTTACATCCTCTTCACTAATATCAAGCACAGGTTTGTATATCCAAATATACAAGCACACTGCTTTTTCCCTTGTGTAATGCCCCCTCGTGAGAATATACTTGGTCTGTGGGACATCAGAGCATCGCAAAATGCTGCTTTAGCTGTTTAATTAAATGCTGGGTGTCCACATGGTCTGGAAATGCTGCTTCCGACTTCTGAGCAGCAATATAGCTTCTCTGTAGATCCCCAATCTGTAAGAAATGCCAGAGTAAGACCACAGAATGAGACCAGGAAAAATGAGTAAGAAAGTAAAAAAAAAAAAAAAAAAAAATGATGTACTATCTGTACACTGTAGAAAATCAAAGGGTTTTTAAGGGTAAATTGCTTGATTATGCCACTTTGATTTTAGAAATCTTTCACCTAGATTACAATTCAATCTTGAAAAATATGAGAAAAATAAAATAACCAATTATACAAATAATTTCTGCTCCATTACAGCTGTC
Organism: Ursus americanus; assembly: GCF_024610735.1. Classification (NCBI taxonomy): domain Eukaryota; kingdom Metazoa; phylum Chordata; class Mammalia; order Carnivora; family Ursidae; genus Ursus; species Ursus americanus. The sequence goes on along the minus strand of NC_142152.1, from coordinate 31,596,533 downwards.
TAGTTATGAATTCATAAACCTTGTCTTCTTTTCCTGTCATAGGTAGTATTATGAAAATAAAATAACATTTGCATACTACAACAGCCAGCTCTGTTTACCCTTAGGACAACTATTTGTAATGTACCATAAAGACCTATTTTGGCTAGGGCATTATCTTTCAGACAGAAAATTCAAGCAAAAACGATTTTATATAAGATACAATAACATGCTCAGGGAGGTTTTAAACGGAGCTAGCAGAGTATTGTGGGGGAAGATATCTGGCTTTGGAAGTTTATTAAGGGTATCTCTGATTTTCAATAAGGCTGATGTCAAAGTCCAGTCCCAAAGAAAAGCCCACAGTATCTGGATCCTTCTGAATAGATCTGGATTCATGCATCCATTTATAAAAAGCAAGAGCCTTTTAGTGTGTGCACATACAAAAAACCTAGGTAATTCAATTCCGGCAGGATTTTTTTTGAAACATGTAATACATGTTAAAAACATAAATTTCCTTTTTTAAAACTCACAGCATTTCTTTTTAACATACCATTTTCTTTTATGGAAAATAGAGCCTTTTGCTTAGAGAAATATCTCATTTGAGTTACATATTATTAAAATGTGATAAAGTGAAAGAAAGTTATCAAGCCTGTGGTTTAAGTAGATGGCAGCAGCGGGCAATGGAAAACACATGGGCATCATTGGGTGCTGGGTATAAATTCTGACCCTGCCATGGCCATGGGACTCTAGGGGAGTCTTTCAGGCTCGACCAGCCTTGGGTTCCATTAGAATGTAAGCTGCACGAGGCAGAGGTTTTGTTTTATTCCCTGCTAACACTCTCTGTGCCTACTACAGTGCCAGGTAATAGCAGGGGCTTAATAATGAAACATCAGTTGTATGAAAAAATGAGTCAGGAAGGTGAGGGACACCAACATGACAGGTGTTGGGAGAATCAGAGAGGGTGTGCAGAGCCCCTGGAACAGTGGCTGGCACTTGACAAGCCCTCAAAAATGACAATGTAGGAATGACAGCTTAGTTCCAAAGCAGAAATGAAAGTGAGGATAGCTTCATGTTTGTGCTTTGAAAAATGACATTTTCGTAATGTCTTCTGGTCTATAGAGTCTTTACATCAGCAAACACTTTTAGCCATTTCCTTACCCTTCAAACTCACTTTCTATGTTAAAGGAAGATTTCTCAGTAGAAGTTAGTTATTATTAGATACTTTTATTTGTTGTTCATATTATTGAAAATGGCATGATTCCTTTTAGTTCTCGAATATTTACTGACTTGTAACACAGTATTAACAGTTGTATTTTTCCCACATTGTTCACGGCTAAGATAGCTTTCACTCCTATCCCTAATCTTGTAACAATTATGCCAGAGCTTTTTTTTTTTTTTTTAATAATGATTTTTTATTATGTTAGTCACCATACAGTACATCCCCGGTTTTCGATGTAAGTATGCCAGAGCTTTGATGGCAACACGGTCTATAACAAAATACAAGATTTCTTTGCTATAAAAGCCAATTACCAAATCCTTCCTCAACCAGGAGTTACGTAATGAGTATTTTTTCATGACTAAATGTCATATTTTAAAAATAAAAGAATTCTGTAATTGATAACAATCTATAATGCAATCTGTAATATTAAGTTTAGTCCATAGTCAGTGATAAATTTCTTTAAAACTGTCCCTTGGGAAAGACAGATGTATACAATACTTAAAAAATCATTTCTTTCAAAACATTATTAGAATTTCCTTATTTATCTGTACTTTTTTTAAAACCAGGAAAGAAAAAGAAACAGATCGAATGATGAATTGATAAAGAGAATACCTTATCAGAGACCGTTGCAAAGTTAAAATGTGGCTCGTACATATGGGGTGCTAAAGATGATGCAGTTTGTAACAGTGCTCTTGCCTGTATTTAAAAAAAAGGGGGGGGGGGGAAGAAAACCAAAGGTATATGAGCATCTGTCAGTACTATATTTGTGATGTGTTTTGTTTTGTTAGTAAAAGAATCCTTTACCCAAGATAGGAACTTCATAAATGTGATCCTGTGATAAATACAGATGACATTCCTTGTGAAATATGACTTACTGAAATACAGTTAATATTTACATTTTGCCAAATTAATGATAAAACTGAAAATATGAAAAGAGTAGATTTAAAGTCAAGAACCACAGCTCTTGTAAAGTTTATATTTCAATATGATGCTAAAAAAAAGTCTTATTAACCTAGTTTTTATTGCTGTTGATTGATTTCTTAAGCTTCTAATTACCTGCTCTCTAACGCTACAACAAAAAAATAAAAAATAAACCCGCAGTAAATTTCCAAGCCCCAGGTTCTGGAAGACAGTGAGGAGTACTTACTACACTGCTGACCTCGAAATGAATGCGACTGAAAATGACGAGCTTTCTGTTCTCTCAAAAACCAAAATTTGCATCCCCTATAGACTCAAAGGATTGTTAGGACCACAAACTCACCATTCCAAACTGCTGACCATCCCTCCAATTTGTAACTAAACCCAAAACCTCCATCCATGACCTGTGGACAAATCTGTGTATCTTTTTTTTTTTTTTAATGGAAAATAGCAGTTTGATAGATATTTTTTGTTTTGTTTTGTTTTACAATTAGCTATTTTTCTTTTAAAAGAGGTATAATTTTTAATAATAAAATAGAGGTTAGTATGAAAACTTTCACCAAAACCTTTCAAATCAGTTGTATAGTAGAGAAACTGTAGTAAGTCGGAAACAAAATCACCAACATGGGAACAGAGAAAATCACAAAAGCACTTGTTGCATACGGACATAGGTAAGGTTCCCATTTTAGAGTACGGCTGACCCTTGAACAACAGAGGTTTGAACTGCACGGGTCCACTTAGGCGTGGGGTTTTTTTCAATAAATACAGTACTACTAATGTATTTTCTCTTCCTTATGATTTTCTTAATCACATCTTATTTTCTCGAGCTTACTTTATTGTAGAATACAGTATATAGTACATATGACATAAAATATGTGTTAATTGTGCACATTCTTGCTAAGGCTTCTAGTCAACAGTGGGTTCTTAGTAGTTTTGGGGGGTTCAAAAGTAATACTTGAATTTTCAACTACATGGGGGGTCAGCACCCCAATTCTGTGCTGCTCAAGAGTCCTCTGTAGTTATTGTTTACAAAATACAAACCCATCTTATTTGGGGGAATTTATGAAATAAAGGCAACAGCCAAGGACGTCTCTTCTCTTGTGTTACAAGTTCATCACGGTGCTTAGCAGACCAGGTGGGAGGTGAACACTGTATCGGCAGGTAAAGTTACTTACCTTCCTCGAGTCCCTGTTTCTTCACCTTCAAGTCTGGAATGTAGTACATATCTAGCCTTGAGTGTCACTAGTATTGTATGAGTGTGTTTAGCACTTTAAACTTTTTAAATATAATTTACTAAGCATCTCCCGTGTGCTCAGTACGAGGCCACCACGCCCAGTGCTCTCCACGCATAATCCGCTCATCCTCACAGAACACCTTCCGGTACTGCTCTTACCCCACTTTATATGCTGTCCGTTCACTTCACAAATACCCAGTACCTACCACATGCCAGCCACCGTTTCTGAGCTGAAAATATAGCAGTTAGAAGACAAAGAAGGTCCCTATTTTCATGTGGCTGCCGTGCTACATTCTACATATAAATATGAACGTATCTGATAACATAAGTATTGTGAAGAAAAAAATAGTAGGCGATGTGACAGTGCCTGAGGGCTCCTGTAGACTGATGTCTGAGCTGACCTTTCTTAGGAGGTGTGATTAAGCTAAGACCCGACTGACGAAAAGAAGAGTCAGTGCAGGATCTGAACGAACATTCCAAAGGCTGTGAGTAGACACAGGCACAGAGTATGTGCAGAGCAGCGAGGCGGCTGGTGTGTCCGGAAGCCCGAAGTCGGTGTGGAGGGAGAGATGGGGAAAGATGTGGTCTGAGGGGGAGCCAGAGGCCGGGTTACGTGGGACCCTGTAGGTCAAGACCTGAATCCACACTTCATTCCAAGCAAGACTTTGGAGGATGCTGAATGAAGCAGTGATGAAATCATTCTCGTTTTTAAAAAAAATCCCTTCCGCTGTTGTGAGGATGACGTGTTATAGGATACAATTACTTGCTGACGTAAGTGGAGACAAAAAGACCAGTGAGAAGACTGTTGTCGCAGAGTCCAGGAAAGCGAGGAGGGCAGTCCAGAGAAGGGTGGCATAGAGGGGCAAGAGTGGTCAGGTCCGGAATGGGGCTTGGAGATAAAACTGGCAGGGCCTGCCAAACGCGATGGGGCATGGGGTGGCAGCGCGAGGCAGCCGGGACAGAGAGGTTTCAAGGGTGGCTCCTAGGATTTTGGCTGGAGCACCTAGCTGGTGGGTGGGGGACTGGGAACGGTGCAACAGTTCACTAAGGCAGGGAAGACTAGGGAGGTATAGATTTGTCCTGATAAAACCAAGGGTAAGAGAAAACAGAAAGGTTAAGTAACTTGTCCAAGGTCACATCACTAATATGTGACAGAGCTGGGATTCAAATCCAGGCCAGTGAGACTCTCAAGCTCATTTTTCAACTGCAGCATGTAGGAGTGCCTGGGTGGCACAGGGGGTTAAGCATCCAATTCTTGATTTTGGCTCAGGTCGCGATCTCAGGGTCCTGGGATAGAGCCTAGGCTCCGTGCTCAGCGGGGAGTCTGCTTGGGAGTCTCTCTCCCTCCGTCCCTTCCCACACCTGCTCTCTCTCTCTCAAATAAATAAATTTTTAAAAAACAAATAAACTGCAGCATGTAAAGATAGCTACGCCTGACAGCTCTTCTTTGAGGAAAGCAGACTGTGCACTGTGCCACAGTAGTTCACTGACCTGCTCGACGTGGCCCTTCCGCATCTCCAGCACGGCCAGGTTGTTGTAGGCCTCGGCGTGGTGGTTGTTGTTGACCAGAGCGAGCCTGAAGCACTGATGGGCCAAGTTCATATCTCCTATACCCTTGAAAAGAAAACAGTGTATTCGCACACAGATCCATTTGCTTCCGCCCCCCATCTCCTCCCTTCTTTCCTCGTGTAAGTCTCTTCTGCTACCAAGCAACAAGTACCGATCACAATCAAGTGTGAATTGTGTGTATGAGGAGTTAACCTGAGAAAATGAGTTCTAGGGTGACTCTCGGAAATTGCTACATTGCTAGGGAAGACCGTGACCAAACCTGGATCCCTGAACACTTCTTCCAACGGTGGCTACCTTTTCTACACCAGAAATCACATCAGAGAAACAACCTACCACAGCTACGTGGCCCAGGTTGTACCAGACATCAGCTGCCTCTTCTTCGTTTTCAGCCAGAGCGAGGGCACGTTCAAACGAGGTCAGAGTCATATCATACTGCTGGGCATAGAAGCAGCAGAGCCCCAGATTGTTAAACAGCTGGCAGTTATAAACACCCATCTGCAGGAGTCGCCTTTTTGAAAAAGAGCACACACATTTTGGTGTTAGGCCAACCTGATAAATAGTAAGACCTATTTTTTTTTTTTACAAAGTTAGAAATGAATGTTTTGTAATTTTTAACATCCCCAAAAAATAGATAGTATTATAGGAAATAAAAAAAAATGTCCAAGCAAATACAAAAGCATGTCTTTTTTAAGTGTACTAGTCATGGGCAATGTGTCCAGAGGCAAGGTCAGAATCAACTTACATAATTTCTTTTCCCCCAAAAAACTCTGTTAGAGAACCAAGATACAAGAGAGGCACTTAGGTAAAACCCACAACATTTTGCTTCATAAAGGTTTGGTGCCAGTCCGTAAACCCCTGAGATCTTCTCATTTGAGGGCTGCCTGTAGGATTTACCCTCAAGTTTTCAGCTAAACTGACTCTTGGTTTTGGTTATCTGTAGTATTTTGTGGTTTAGCTGTGTCTACTGACCTTCCGGTGAGTTTCTATGAAGTAAGGCAAGGCCATCAGTGCAATCCCGACTTTATCTACTTAGCTCTCATGCTAGAGCTCAAAAATCCATTTGTTTCTAGGCATCACTAACCCCAAAGGACAAGACAGTTCAAATAAGCAAATGAAAATCCACCTCGGCAACCCTGAGGAACCCATGACCCATTTTGGGGGTGGGAGAGTAGAGGCTGCTGCCTGTGCCTAAAACAGCATTGATTTTATCATATTTTATGTGGCTGACGTCTATTTGGAAAGAACTCTTGTCAGTGGCCAGTTACCTCCTTGTAAATTACCTAAGGGCAGAAGAAGAATCAAAATTTAAAAATTAATCTCAGAAGCCATCTGTAGGATAAAATAAGATTGTGTTCGAAAGAGAACCAGAGACCAGAACTTATTTAGGCTTTGACAAATTATTTGGACAAGAGTTGACAATACTTCACAGAACAGGGGAACCTGTTTCAGGTCCTCGTCAGGGCTCGGGAACGTGGTACCCACTGCTCTTTGCAAATCTCGTCAGTATTTCAGCTTCAGGGTCTTTATGTGCTACGTGGTGGTATTAAGGGAAGCAGTGATGGGGAGAAGTGTTTCCAGGAACTATTCAACAGTTACTCGTTGGCAACAAAATGGCTAACTCATACAATGGCGTGGCGTTAAAAACTCAATCATCCAGGTATGTTTCTGCAAGATGCCAAATATCTGCACATTTTGAAATGATCAGATGTCACTTGCTCATAAAACCTCTGGGTGCTTGAATGTTTAGTCTCCTACACACATGGCCCATATACTGTCTGTCTACATTTTCACGCCATCTTTACTGCTGTTGCACCGATATTTCACAGGAAAGTTCTATGAAGAGAGTGTAAAGCCCACCTGTAAAACCGGAGCGCTATTTCTGGTTGATCAGAGTAAAAGTGGTTGCTGCCAATGCACGCAATGGCTTCCACATGAGTATTGTCCTGTTTCAAAACTTCTTTGTAGTATTCTGCTGCTGATGAAATATTGTTCATTTCCTATTCTCCATCAAGACAGAAGAGCAATACTTCAGTGCCAAGAAATTATTTTTCTTCTGGCTGATTTATGTTAATTCACTCAACAAATATTGAGAGCCTACCATGTGCCAGACCGTGTTCTAGGCCCTGAGGACACAATATGAACAAAAAGACAAAACTGCTGTCCTGAAGGAGGGTACACTGGTAAGGAAGACAAGCAAATGAACAAATAGGTAATATAATGTCAGGCATGTATAACTGATGTGAAGAAAGGCAAGGAGAGGGGCGCCTGGGGTGGCTCAGTCAGTTAAGCACCTGCCTTTAGCTCAGGTCAGATCTCAGGGTCCTGGGATTGAGCCTGCGTCTGGCTCCCTGCTCAGTGGGGAGCCTGCTTCTCCCTCTTCCTCTGCCCCCCCCCCACTTGGGCTGGCTCTCTTGCTCTCTCTCTCAAATAAATAAAATCTTAAAAAAAAAAAAAAAGACACACCAGAGAGATGATCTCTCTCGCTACCATGTGAGGGTATAGATAGGTGTCTATCTGCAGACCAGGACAAGGGCCCTCACTAGGAAATGAGTTGGAAAGCACCTTGATCTGAGACTTCCCAGCCTCCAGAATTATGAGAAATAAATTTATGTCCTTTAAGCCTCCCAATTTACAGTATTTTGTTACAGCAGCCTGAGCAGACTAAGATGTTGTCCTTCCAAAGAATAATCTCCACACCGATGCAGCAACCTGACCTCTGAACCTAATGGCCCTGGGCAGCTGGGTCCCCGTGAATATGACTTTTCTGGTTTCCAGGGCAACAACACCCCACAGTGCAAGGCTTCATGTCACCGTTGCCAAACTTGGTGTATGAGTCTGCTCGGGCTGCTGTACCAAAATGCCATAAACTAGGGGCTTAAACAACAGAACTTCATTGTCCACAGTTCTGGAGGCTGTAAGTCCAAGTTCAAGGTGCCAGCATGGTTGGGATCTAGTGAGGACTCTCACTGGCTTACAAAAGGCCACCTTCTCACTGCATCCTCATATGGCAGAGCGAGCACCAGCACACTCTGGTGTCTCTTCTATTAAGGGCATTAATCCCACCATGAGGGCCCCATGACCACATCTCAACCTAATTATCTCGAAAGGCCTCATCTCTAAATACCATCACACTGGGGGTTAGGGTTTCAACATACTAATTTGGGAGGGACACGATTGCAAAAAGACTCCAGCCTGAATGGGTAATTGTTTCAAGGCTTTCAGTTCTATAAAATTACCTTGGAATGTCTGTACACTTGATTGATGGGCACATAATTAATTTATGTAATCTTGAGAAATTTTAGACTGAAACTAATTTATGTTTTTGGCAACCTCACATGTAGTTTTTTTAAACGTGTTATTGTAAAATATGTGCTTATGTTAAATAAATTTAAACACCGCAAAAGGTTATAAAATGAAAAGTAAAAGTTCCCTCCCCAAATCCAGCCAGAGGTACTGTGAATAGTTTGAGTATTTTTCAAGAAATTTTGTGCATATATGTACACATACATGTGTATACATTCTGATTCACGGTTCATTGTTTTTTACTCTCAGTATCTTGACTCTTTCCATATCAGTACAAAGGGTCCTACCCCGTTACTTTTTTATTGCTGCATAGTTTTCCTTCAATACATAGACCCCAGTTTATTTAACCAGTCCCTTTTTGATGAAGTGTTCGTTTCCGTTTTTTTAGTTGTTGTTGTTGTTATAAAAAAATACTATAAAATCATCCTTGCACAGATCTTTCTGAACTTGTATGAAAACATCCTTAAGGAAAATTCCTACAAGTGAAATTGCTGGGCCAAAGAGTATGCAGGCTTGGAAATCTCATCAGTAATCGCAAACAGCCTCCAGATGGGTTGTGCCAACATATACTCGCAGCACCAGTGTTCATACGTGGGGTATGTTCCTCCACAACCTTGACAACCCTCCATGTCATGGAACTTCTCCATCTCTGTCAACCCGATTAAGTCGAAAAAGGCATCTCATTTTCGTTTTTATTTCTTTAATTATGACTGAGGTTAGGCATTTCATACACCACATATTTATATTTCCTGTGAACTGCCGATTCATGTCCTTTGCCCATTTTCCTATTCTACCTTTTGTCCTTTTACTTGTGGCTTGTGTTATGGGGGTTTGGGTGGGAAACTGGCCTCCTGGATACAGGAAAGCTGGAGGCAGACATGTGGCTCAGAGATCCCTGGGCACTGACTCTGTTTCTCCTTCCAGATTAAACGAGTCTGCCGATAAGACTTAAGTTCAAAATCCAGGAAGTCCTGGTGTTTATAAACATTTCCTTCAGAGGAGAAGTATAGATGGTTTAAGTTCTTCCAGATGGGTCAGTGGTGTAGACACACTGTAGCTGGAACTGGCTATTGTCTCACCTCTGGGGTGATTTTACTTTCATGAAGAGGCTCAGCAGCCACGAGGCAGGCCAGTAGGAAAACAAGGGCCTAGGCAAAAGCCACACCATGATTTTGACCCACAACTGCTCTAAGGAAACACCTTGTTTCCATATGGGTTTACAATCTTGACTAAATGAGAACCTGTAAGTTTGTGTGCATGCACGTTTATGTGTGTGTGTGTGTGTAATTCTCCCACCAATTGGGAAACCACCTGAAATTCAGCAACTTTTAAGCAATGTATAGACTGAGGAAATTAAAAGTAGTCTTTTGTCTGTTTCAGGTATGGCAAATATTTTCCCTGTTGGATATTTTACACTGTTTTGGTTTTATTTCTATTTGCTTTTACAGAAAATTTAACTATATAGAAAACTTATTTAACTATAGAAAATTTAACTTTTATCTTCTCAAATTCAATCTTTTCTATTATGGCTTTCAGCTTTCTATCACACTTAGGTATTCCCATTCCAAGTTTATACAAATAATTCATCTGTGTCTTTTTTCCTGGAACTTTCATGGTTTTAAATCTTTGAGTCATCTGGCAGTAATAGATTCTTTTAGTATAAGAAATCATTATTCCTCCAGCTCTATTTTTTAAATAATTCAATAATCCAATTGGTTTAATAGGCAGTCTTTATAACGTTGTAAACTGTCATATGTATGAACATACATACTCTATTTTGCTCCTTTAATCTATTCCTGCATCAGAATTCTTTATAGTAACTCTAGCATGAATTTTGTTAATGTAGATTTAAAAAGTATTTTCAAATATATAAATGTCATCTCAAGTATATAAATAACCAGTGATGTTGATAGTGGTTATTTTGGAACGAATTCACAAAATACTAAGTATAATTCGATTTAAGTGATGTTGATAGTGGTTATTTTGGAACGAATTCACAAAACACTAACTATAATTTGATTTAAGTTATTTAAAATAAAATTGCAAATAACTTGAGGTGAATGTTGCAGTGGTTCTCAAACTCTGGTATACACCGGAAACACCTAGTGAGCTCAAACATACAAACGATTGCCTAAATCCTGCCTCCAGCACATCTGATTCAGTAGGCAGAGGACAGGCCGCCCTTCTCAACCACTCCCGAAGTCATTTTTACACACCGTAACCTCAAGGAACACCAGAATGATATTTCCTAGCATAACATTTCTAATTTCAAATATCTTCAACAAAGAGTTCAAACAGAGACCTGCCTTTTGAATGGAAAAACAGAATTCCTCAAGAACAATTAAAACCACAACCAAACAAATTTAGCAAGAACAAATCATTTTAAACAAGAAGCAATGAACAACAGGCAGCACAACATGTTCGTGTTAAAATAGGAAAACACTGGAAAGATACAAGATCAAAATGAAAGTGATAAATAAAAAAGAACATAAAGGAAGAGGACCCCTCCAGGGAAAAGTCTGATGTACACACAAAAATCCCTAAGGCATATGTAGTGTAGGCTGCAATGCTAAGGGACAAGCTTTACTAATTAACTCCAAACGCACTGTCACATAACGAGAAAAAAGAATACACTGGAAATCTGTCTTTGTATGGTAAACTTTGGCACAAGGGAAATTAACTGTTAGGTTCAAGGGGAAATACTGCATCTCACTATTTTAAATTTGCGCTTAGTCCTGGGTCATGCTTTCTGTGCATGATAAATTGTCCCCACAACTTGGATGCTTTCTTCTCCACTTTGAGAGCCAACTCCTATTCTACTTTTCTCCCCAAACCTTCCCCTGAAGACTTATAAAAGGGTATGGTCCTACTGGGGAGGGTATGTGTTGTGGTGAGCGCTGTGTATTGTGTAAGACTGATGAATCACAGACCTGTACCCCGAAACAAATAATACATTATATGTTAATAATAAATAAAAAAATGAAATTATTTCTAACCAAATAAGAATATCAGTGTACAGAAAGAAAAAATTTATTTATATCTATTATCTGAACTTCAAAAATGGCATCATCAGAATAATTATTCTTGGTAAATATTAATGTACTTTAATCAGTTTCATAATATTCTTATATTATGCCATTGGTATTTTTCTGATGAATATATTTTGTTCAATAGGGTCTTACAAGTATAATTTTTTCATATAACTACTGACAATCATCTTAAAGATGGCATTTTAAGGTTAATAAATGTTAAAATTGTTTAAAAAAAAAAAAGGATATGGTCAGACCCTGAGCATGGAAGGATGAAGGGAGCTGGTTAAGGGTCTACTCCCTGTCCCAGCCAGAGCAACAGTGACTATAACAGAGGCTTGGCAGGAATTCTTCCAACCAGCAACCATCAAAGATTCCATAGATGTCTAGCTCTTTCTGCCAGTACTTCCTGCCTGAGAAGAAGGGTAGAAGGACTGAAATGGGCAGAAGGCGGAGCTTAAAGGTCAGAGAGCTCTGATTGTATTGAGGTAGTCACTGGTCTGCATGAATACCACTGCTCTCAAAAATCAATTCTATTTCTTAAACTTCTTGGTCAAAATTTTGTTCATGTTCAATTTAGGGTCACACAAGGACAGATACAGAGATAAGAATACAGTATTTTATTTTTATTGAATAATCAAAGCCTTCTACTTATGTGTTTATCAGAATTATATTTCAAAAGGGGAAACAGTATTTCTAGACAATTTAAAAATAAAATTTGTTTTTCATTTTAAAAGTAATGCATGTTCATGACAGAAAATCTGGAAAATACAGAAAGTATGAAAAAGAAAATAAAAGTCATTCATATACTATTACCCAGATATAGCAACTATTAATATCTTCCACTCTTTTCCTAACAAAATAATTTTAAAATATTGTACCTAGAATTTCAAGGAATTTAAGAGAGGACAGAGATGCTTCTTGTCAGTATTGTACTGGAAGTCCTAAACAATAAGATTTTTTTATTAAGTGGCAAAATAATTGAGACAAAGAGATGAAACTATGTTTGCAGATGATAACTATTTTGTTTACTTAGAAAAATCTAAGAGAATTTACGGATAGGTATTAAAACTTCAAAAAAGTATTAGGCTATTTTCTTTTCTTTCTTTTCTTTTCTTTTTAAAGATTTTTAAAATGTATTTATTTAAGAGAAAGAGCATGAGCAGGAGAGAGGGGCAAAGGGAGAGGGAGAAGCAGACTCTGCTGAGCAGGGAGCCCAACGTGGGGCTCAATCCCAGGACTCCGGCATCATGACCTGAGCTGAAGGCAGATGCTTAACTGACTGAGCCACCCAGGCGGCCCAGTATTAGGCCTGTTTTCTAGTATCAAATGAACTTCAAAAAATTAATGTATTCCTACTTATCAGAAATACTCAAATAGAAAATACAACAGAAAAAAAGGATTCCATCCACAGTTATACCTAGGGATGGATCTATGCAGGAAAGAGTGTAACAGGCCTGAAACTGCTATTCCTAGAAAGGCCTGCTTGTAAGGTTGGTCCCTGGCTGACTGGCATCTGAGAACTTAGTGGGTTCTCTATATTGATATAAAACTTCCCTCAAAGGATAAGAGGGGCTCACACACCTAAACTTTTTGTGCAACCAGTGTGGTGCATAGACCTGATGTGGTGCGTGAATACCTGCCTCATGGCTTCGAGTCTGGAACGCTGGGAAACGGAAGGCAGAAGGTGCCCATACGACCAACCCCCAGTAGTCATCTCGAGTACCAAGTCTCTCATGAGCTTCCCTGACAGGCAATGCTTCACATATGTTGTCACACCTTGTTGGAAGAATCAAGTGTGTCCTGTGTGATTCCACCAGGGGACAACTCCTAGAAGCTTGTGTGTCTGATTTCCTCTGAACTTTGACCCATGTGCCTTTTCCCTTTACTGAGTTTGCTTTATAGCCTTGGGGTATAAATCTTAGCCGTGAGTACCACCGAATGCCGGGTCCTGAGTCCTTCTAATAAATCACTGAAACTCAGGGTGGTTTGGGGGACCCCCAATATAACACCTTCAAAATGGAGATAATTACAAAATATTAATTGAAGAAGAACTAAATAAATGGAGAATTTTACCATGATGGAGAGTGGGAAGAAAGGCAGTCCTCCACCCCCATCATTCATATATTCAAAGCAATCCCAATCAATATGCCTGTAGGAGTTGTTTTGATTTTTATTGGTTCTTGATAAGTCAATCCTAAAATCAATATGGAAAAGCAAAGGACCAAAAATAGCCAGCTGTGAAGAAGAGTAGGTGGTAGAATTTGTCCAACTTGAGATAAGGAATTACTGAAAAGCTACAGTAATTAGGCAGCGGGGGGATATCTCAGTGGGGCTTTCCATGGAATTTGTCAACATGATTCTCAAATTTGTAACAATAAGTAAAAGTCCAAAATAGACAAAACTTTCCTAATAAAGATAAAGAGCCATACCAAGTAGAATTTGAGGCTGCAATAATTAAGATGGTATAATACTGGTACAAGGATAGACAAACAGACCAACAGAACAGAAAGCCCCCAAAACACATCTACCATATATAGAAAAAAAGTTGATATTTGACACTACAGACCTTGGGAGAAGGATCGATCGACGTGCTGGACAAATAGCTATCTAGAGTGGGAAACTCATTTAAACCCTATTTCATACCACACTCCTTACTCTTCTATATGTTTGAAATACATCATAATAAAAACTTTGTTTGACTAAATGCATACACTAAAATCTCTTACTCTGTTAGTAAACCATAGGCCAGTAATCATAATTTTACAAATTGTTCTCCTTGCTAGGATCCCAAGGGCCTATGACCTTACTTTAGTGACACAACCTCAATTTCACATCAACTTTTTGAGTAATATAAGCCTTACCTCATAGATCCTGGCAATTCCACAAAGTAGGGTTACTTCTCCTGGAAACTTATCTAAGCCTTGTTTGAAAAGATTTAAAGCTGTCACTGGTTGATCCAATGAGATATAAACCTAAAACCAAGATACATTTCAATAAAAGTACTGGTTCTTAAAATAACAGTATTTGTTACGACGAGTTTATAACTATAGCTTAGTAACAGATTATCTCCTAGATATTACAAGTAAAAAGTTGTCAGAAACATGGATTAATTTTCAATGGTGATGTTATAGTCTTATCTTCACATGTCATATATGAAGCATTCATTCATTTATTCCTTCAACAAAACCTCCTTGTGGGCTTGCTATTGCCTCAGAGACTGAGCAGTGACTTAGTAAAGGAATGAGGGAAAGTCTTTTTAGGATAGAACAGACGGGAGTTATGTCTATAAGCACGCACAAAGGAACCAATTATGAGATGGAGGTTGGAGACGCAGGAGAAGGAGGAGAGGACCAAGGAACAAGAAGGTCTGAGAAAGAGCAGCAGTGGAGAGCCCTGAAGAGAAGCTGGTTTTGGGAAAGGGCCCTCAGAAATAGAGGAACAGGTTTGTAAGGAATGGGGTCAGGGAGTTGAGAAAGTTAGCACTTGATGGCTTCCACCTAATGAGCAATGAGAACATTAGCATAAATAACTCATGCCCTTTGTAGGAATTTCTAAAATAGGGAATTACAGTTTTAGGCATGGAAACATAAGATGATGACATTTTTTCTTCATGATATTGGACACTCTGTTGCTTTCCAAATAGACTGTGCTTGGAAGAAGGCCCAAATGGATACACAGAAAAACTGTTTATAGTGTTTAATGCTAAAGTATGAGATTAAAGGGAGAGCTATGGATGAAAATACTTCAACTTTTACTTTATAAAACACTGTTGAGCTGCTTTTTAAAATACAATAAATAATTTAATATACCAAGGAATATAAAATATTTAATTTTTTAAAAATTAACAATCTAATATTTTCAAAAGTAATATTGTTCCTAAATCAGATTGATCTCTATTACATAGCAATTATTCTTTCATATATTAAAGAAAATAAGTAAATTTTACTTTTATATAGTCATGTAGGCAATAATAGACGTAAGCAAATTAATTTATGGAAAAATATGTCAAACCATGTATTCAACAATAGTTAAAAAGCACATTTTTTTAACCACCTGGCAAGTGATTATCAGTTAAGAAGATGACAAATAGTGTGACCTGAATTTTAATTTCAAGGTATCAGAAAAGTTTAAAAGTCAGCTGTGATGCTTAGAAACTTAAGAATTCTAGGTTTAATATATAAAGTACAGAAGGTGGACCTAATTTCAAACCTCTCTGAAAATTACGGTAAATAGATCAAGATTATTTAGCACTGTAAGTTTATATAGTGTAACTTTCATTTTGTTTCCTTTTAGTGTGCAAATTCTTAAAACCATATTTAGGAAGTAGTGGCACTTCCTTTTATAGCTCTTCTTTCAACCTCCTTTTGCACACTTTTCAATTTTAAAAAATTCGTCAAGATCCAACAAGATGATGTCCTAACCAGCACTTCACCAAATGTTTCAAGTAGCCCTGGCGAGGGCCAAGAAGTAACTTTTCCCAAGACTGAAAATTCTGGTGGCCCTTCACTTCCGCTGTGGCTGTGGGGAGCAGGATGGGGCAGTGAGGAGGAAGACCTGCGATGGAATGCTGGCTCTGAACAGCCAAGTGACCCTGAAAAACCTACTTAGCCTCTTCAAGTCTCCACTGACATAAGAGTACAAAGGAAATGTTAAAACCTACCTTGTGGGGTTGCTATGAGGCTTAAATTCACCTGTGGGTGGAACAGACCAGATATAATACCTTCTCCTGAAAAAGTGTTCAATCAAGGAGAACTGTTGTCTTTGTTATTATGGCAAAGCCAAGAAGCCGAGGATCTACATAAAACAATTCTGGTTCTCTACAGTCTCCTTAGGTGGGAGACCGGCATGCTGTAGATAAGAAGACCTCTCCAGAGCCCGTTACCCGTGGAGGTGGTAATAAGCCCGTGGCAGTTTCTTCTGCTCTAACGGGCAATCTTTCAAAGGGGTTTTCTTATTTTTCATGGCAATAATTTCCTTGAGACAGCTACCCTCCATATGTTCTCACTTTTCCACTTGCTATAAAGAAAAATAAGTCTGAGCACATTAACTTGCCAACTATTCCTGAAGAAACCGGCAACTCTCCGTATCTATTGGCCAGAATTTGAACATTTATTTTGAGAAGACAGATTTCACTCCAGTTAAGAATACTCACTCACTTTTGCCAAGTAGAGAAATGTATCTACCATTTCCTGCTGCTTCAGGGCCGATTTAAACTGTTTTTCTGCTTCACGATACATTCCTAACCTAAGAACAGCCATTTTAAAAATTAGACGTTCAACTTAAAAATAAACACTATGGCATTTATTCACACACTGAGGATATGAATAGAGACAAATCACATTTCTATCTGTAAGAGTGAGCGTGTACTAAAGAAGGTAATATCATACACACAGACAAATCATTATCAGCTTTGTGTTTATAGAGTTGAGCACCAAGTTGCCTATTTCCCATATTCACTGTCTAGGCAGCCGTCCTGCGGTGTGTCGAACGTCTGTCTGAAGCCTAGACACAGCAGGACAGCTGCCAGCGAGCCACGGCACATCAGTTTACCACCCAAAGAGCTTAGAATCAGCTGGACGTGCGGCCAGTGACCGGGGTAAATGCTTTTGGGTCTCCATTTTATTGGAAGAACTTACGGATGGCATTTCTTTGAAAACATTGTCTACTCTGAGACAAAGGCCCATTTTTGAAGCCGTTTTTAAACAGTTTTGATGTAAGTAGTAATTGCCACTTGAGTGATATAGTTATACCATTTTGTGATTCTAAAACATTTTCCTTTTTTATCTTCATATCCGATACAGATTGTCCTGGTCTACAAATTTGAGATTTGTTCCTTGCCTAACTAGAACCGTCCTGGTATCAGCCCCGTTTCTTCTGCCCAGGGAACATTTTATTCCTACGGAATCAATCATTAGAGCATTAGAGCTCAATCAGTCATTAAGGCACACTTCAGCCTCTTCTAGATCTGTTGGGCGTTCTCCTAACTACTCATCCCTAGCCAGTTACGAGCTGCTTAGGCACTTGAGGATGCTTCCACTTTGCGAAATGAATATTTCACAGGATGTTCTGCTGTGCTGCTTTCCTTCAGAGCTTTGACAGAAGAGCTCTGACCTTCTACCTGGGTTGTCTAAGCCTCGAGCACTTGGGTGCCTACACACGAACAGCTGTGGGAAGATGTGGATGAATGGGGTTAAAAGGGACCCCCCCAGAATGAAACATGAGAGACTATGGACTATGAGAAACAAACTGAGGGCCTCAGAGGGGAGGGGGGTGGGGGAATGGGACAGACCGGTGATGGGTAGTAAGGAGGGCACGTATTGCATGGTGCCCTGGGTGTTACACGCAACTAATGAATCATCGAGCCTTACATCGGAAACCGGGGATGTACTGTATGGTGACTAACATAATAAAAAATCATTAAAAAAAAGGGACCCCCCAAAACTGCCCTAAAGTTGGAATGTGTGAAATGGCAGAAGCCCCTCCCCCCCACTTCAAAGCTCCCACAACTTTTACCAGGAGTGTTCACAAAATGTTACCAGAGAACTCTCAAGTTCTCTGAAAAACAGCATAGTTCTCTACAGAGCTTCAGCTGAACATTCAAATCTTAAGCATGTGGCTAAAGTTCAGCCACACTTAATTATCCATGAGAGTCTGTATATTTTTATCTAATGTGTCTCTTCCCAAAAATGATTTAAAAGGGATTACAATATAATCCTATAAGATACATATAAAACAAGAGTATGAAAACAAATAGATTTTTTTTAAACAATGGTGATGGAAAGATAAACAAATTAAAAAAACAAAAACAAAAGAGGAGTCAAAGTCACTTAGCTACCCTGGAAACCAAAGGAAGGAAGGATGGGTCATACATTTTTTTTTTTTTACTACTACATCCTCCAGAGATAACTTCTTCTAGTACTATCAAAAAGGAATAACCACATGGGTTCTTCTGCAAAGGAAGTTAAGTGGGCCATATGTAAAGCAAGCCTAGGAATAAGGAAAAAAACAGTCAAGTTCATGAATACAGGCCAATATCAGAGAGTCCCAAGTCCCAAGATAACCCCACCAACCGCCAACTTCTTCTCTCCAATTTAATTCAATAAATATTGTCAAGCACCAACTGCATGCACATTTTGTGATACAAAAATGAAGATCACAACCATGAACTGAAGGCACCAATAAGAATGGAACAAAACATGTTCACAAATAAAAATGGAATCGTATTATGGCCAATAAGAAAAAAAAACATGCTTTGAGAGCACAGAGGCGGAGTGAACCAAGATGGTTTCAGGGAGGAAGTGACAGGCAAGACTTTGAGAGCGTGACAGGGTGGGGAGGGGGTGGGGAAACATCTCAGATGGAAGCAGACTATCAGCACAGGCACACAGCAGAGTGCACCGCATGGAAGGGGATGCCAAGCTATTTGGTTTAACTGAAAGGAAGCAGACAGTAAGTAATGGGAGAAGGGAGTGAGAGGGGCAAGCATGGACTGGGACAAGATCAGATATGCCACACTTAAGATCCAGACTTCTTCCTAGACGTAGTGGAGATTAACCAAAGAATCCAAGTTATTCTGACGGCAGTACATAAAAAGGATTGGGGGGCAGAGAACCCAGGTAAGAAGCTAATGGAACAATTCAAACAAACAAAGTCAGAAGTCAGGCATTGGAGTGGGAGTGGGGTAGTAGGGGAACTACTGTAGACAAAGAACGGGCAGAATTTACTGGTCAGGGGCAAAGAGACACAAGTCAGTTGGAGCTCCATCTGCTGGTAATCCATCCTTGACCTCTCCAGTCCAACTTAGGAGCTCTTCTCCGAGCTTTCCATGCTTGCTTCTATCACAGTGGGAGCCATGCTTAGGATTGTTTACTGTCCTCCCTCCCCCAGTGGACTGTAAACCATCGGAAGGAAGGACTATCTAATAAATACTTGTAACCCTTGTACCTGGCTCATTAACTATCTTAGCGAGTCGGTGAATGCAGGAGTGCTGGGCACTTACTAAAGATGAGAAGCTATTAAGGGACAGAGGAGAACTGATTAATATGGCAAGGTACACTCATCTACATGCCATCTTATACAGATGGCAGAAGAAAGCCAAACTGTGCTTTTCTTTAATTATTAAAGATTTCTTCAGGTTTTGTTTAGAAGCTCAAGATTTCAAGCTGGCCTTCAGAAATTATATTCATAAAAGTTTAATGGTATAATGCTATGAGATTACCTTTTACTAGAAAATACTTCCTCAGCCTAATAGCAGAAAAAACATTTAAGTTCTATGTAAAATATGTAAGTGGAAAGTAGTCTTAATTTCAACCAAAAGGGAACAAGTGTCCTTTTTATTCCATTTATATATTTCCTTTTCCTCAGTGTTTGATAAGTAAAGTTTATAAGTACTAAAGGATGCTTACAGTAGCTGGTCTACCCTGTTTTGAATACTAAAAGATGTATTTGTATTTATAAAATAAAACTGCCTGCTTGTCTCTATTTTCCAAATGCTCCAAATGCATTTTAATACCAGGCAACAAGTGTTAGATCTCAGTTACCAGCTGCTATATAATATTCATAAAATTAATTACAACTTTTCTGACCTCTCAATTTGCTTAAAAATGTGTTTACGGACGTCTGGGTGGCTCAGTCAGATGTCTGACTCTTGATTTCGGCTCAGGTCATGATCTCAGGGTCATGGGATCGAGCCCTGTGTGGGCCTCCATGCTCAGCGGGAAGTCTGCTTGAAGAGTCTCACCCTCTGCCCAACCTCCACTTGCGTGTGCACTCTCCCTCCCCCCCAAAATGTGTTTAAACATTAAGTGAATTAATGCAAGAATATTCAGATCCTAGAGAAACACTGAAATTGTGCAAGTAGTAAGAGAACTGGCATCAGAAAGCTGAGCTCAAATTCTTGTTCCGCCACTTACAGGCTGTGTGAATTTGGACAAGTCACTTTATCTTTCTGAGGCTCAATTTTTCTCATCTGGACAAAGTGCTAATTGTAATAGCAACTACCTCCAGGTGCTGTGAGATTTAAGTGAGATAATGTAACATATGGACAAGCTAGCTCTCAACTGTGAAGCACTTTACACATGCGAGGCATCAGGGGACATAAAAAGACTTGAGAGCAAAAGAAGAGGAATGGGAATCAACAGACTCAGTTCTAACAGGTCCGTTACTGGTCTTTTACTAAGTAGTTCCTGATACAAATCACAGGCTCTCTCTGGCCTCAGCTTCCTCATCTGAAAAAGGGTGTTGGATCTGATGGTCTCAGAGTTTCCCCTGCCCAGCACTACCATTTTAGTATTCCAACGCTATCAGTCCTTAGTGCTACCATGTTCAAATGCTTCCTCACCTAAGTCAAAGACATATTTCTCATTTCTACCCAAGGAAACCCACCCAGAAAAATAATGGTCAGAGTTGAGACTAAAATATGCCACAGCATGTCTAAGCCCTTCACAACTAATCAAAATTTTTACCTGTAGTAACATTTTCCAATCTGCACTTTCCACCACCAGTCCTTGTACTGAGAGTACTCTGTGGAAAGGGCAGCCAAGTCCAAAGCCTTTGAAAACAATTCATTTGGATTAGGATTTTCGTTTTGAACAATGAACAGAAACAATAAATAATGAAATAAACCGTATAATTAGCACCAATCAAAACATGCATTAGAAATCAGACAGAAACTCAAGTTGCTCATGTTTCCAGATGGCTCCACCAATTTTCCCTAAATAATCAGTTCCAGACAGGAGGGCTGGCAGCAGATGAATAGTAAAAACTGATCAAAGAAAAGCAGATGTACAATATATTAGAATACAATTTTGATATACAAGGCACAAAATGGATATTAAAAAATCCCCTAAGTTGTATGCTCTCCCCAGCCTTTCTCTACCGTCCAATGATTCAAAGTGCCTCCAAACTCAGTGGCCGCCAAGGCTTTGGTGTGTCAGCCAGGTCCAACTGCAGGCCCCACTTGAAGACAGACGTAGAGAAACAGAGAAAGAGCAAGTAAGCAGAGAGGAGGAGGTATGAAGCCTCAAATGAGCAAGGGCACTTGGATATCCGAAGTCTTCCATCACCACTGTCCTATCATTCTGACCCCAGTTCACATCTCGTGATGCTGACGGTCACACTTGTCTTTGCTGCAGACTGAGAAAGATCCTCTGAGCTGCTTTCTTATTTTACATGTGTTTATCCCTTTCTTTCTAATGCCTTGTAGTTTGTTCCTTCTAGTGTTCATTCAAGATCAGACATGAGATGACTAGGAATTAGGATTTTATACACAACAAGTGGAAACCATTTGGACAAAAAGGAAAGCAAATCGATCTTTACACAAATTTGAAGCTCAGGTGAAGATCTAGTGAATGAAAACTCGGGTTATTCGTTAAAAGAGAATTCTCGTGTTTTATTATATTCATTATTCTTTATCTCAAGGTTGGAAAGCTCTTATTCTCTAGCCAGTGTTAGTATAACTGTGATATTCAACAGTTAAAGTAACTCTCAGATTTCAGTTCTATTAGCTCAGAATATATCCCATATTACTGTCCGTGTCTTAATATGAACTCTTTCCTGAAATGCAAGCCAGATGACTTCCTTCAATCTCCTACCACAGAATTAATAACTTTTCCTTGTGTTTCCTCATCTTTTCTTGCTCCAGGGGAGATTTCTAAATATGCAAACTCTTTAGAAAAGGATGATGTCACCACACTGAGGTTCTAATGGACCTAAAAAAAATCAACACCTCTATTTGAAAGCTATGGAAATTAAAAACAAGCCACACACTACTTTCATATGCTTATTCTCCTTTTTCCCCAAGCCAGACATAAAATTGGAAGCAAAAAAATTCAGGGAAAAAGTATAACTTTCATTAGCATTATCTCTGAAAGTACTGGAAAACCATATTTTCAATCAGCTCAATTCAGGACTGCAATGTAAATATCTGAACATATTAATTTTAACTTAATCTTTATAAAGAACTCTTCCAGCAGATAGATCATATTCATTCTCATGTTTAATATAACAAACCTTCTAGTTTTTCAGAAAAATAGTCACTCTAAATTTGTCACATATTCTAATTTCCCAAGGCTAGATTTAGCACTTATTACAGACTGCTGATTTTGCTTATGGTCCTAAAACAAGTCTTCCTATGTAAGACCTTGATGTTTGTGCTGAACTGATTAAGGAAATTAACATGAATTGTTGATATAGAATAAAAATTGTAAAAAAGAATATACATTTTTTTAAAAGATTTTATTTATTTATTTGACAGAGAGAGACAGCGAGAGAGGGAACACAAGCAGGGGGAGTGTGAGAGGGAGAAGCAGGCTTCCCGCCGAGCAGGGAGCCCGATGCAGGGCTCGATCCCAGGATCCTGGGATCATGACCTGAGCAGAAGGCAGATGCTTAACGGACAGAGCGTGTTAAAAAAACAATTTCTCTTTTCTTCTTCCAGCTAAAGTTGTAAAACATTGGGAAAAAGGGTATAAAAATACACAAGTGCACGCTTTTTGCTCATTACCTAAATCCTTCTCCCATTGAGAAAATAACATTTGTGGTAAAAATCTAAAATGACATCTTTTTTTTTTTTTTAAGATTTTATTTATTTATTTGACAGAGAGACAGCCAGCGAGAGAGGGAACACAAGCAGGGGGAGTGGGAGAGGAAGAAGCAGGCTCATAGCGGAAGAGCCTGATGTGGGGCTCGATCCCATAACACCAGGATCACGCCCTGAGCCGAAGGCAGACGCTTAACCGCTGTGCCACCCAGGCGCCCCTAAAATGACATCTTAATGGAACAAACTGATCCATAACAGAACTATGATGTGATGAGCCCTTAACAGAGTAAGAAAACACACATGGCATCTGTCCTCCTCGATACTGCTCACATCCATCCCAGCACCAATACACAGGCACTCGGTAATTCCTTGTTTAAAGAATAACCCAATCAAGCAATAAGCCATTAATAAATTAATGAATAAGAGGAAAACAGAGGAACCAACAACTTGTGCTTTCACTAAATAAGAACAAAAATTGCTTAATTTCATGTTCTATGAAAAATGTGTATTGAGGGTAAGCAGATGAAAATAATAAGCAGCATGCAATTACAAGCATTCTAATTTATTACTGCCCCTAATTTGTAGCTAAATTTATAAATGAAAAGTTGCTATAACATTATTGAAAATTTTGGAAAAAACTGGATAAAATTTTGGTAAATTTAGATAATTTCCATTAGTGCCACGAGGTATAGCTTTTTTATTTACTGTTGTAATGTCAGCTATTGGCACTATGTAGGCATTAGCAAATACTTGTAGAATCAATACCACGTCAACCCTGTAATACTTTTATTTCCATTTTTTGGTAATACCTTCTAGTATATGTTATAAGTTTAGAGTGATAATTCTATTTAACATATGTGCTAAAGAGTATGCTTTGTTGGCTTAACATTATAAACACTTTTCTGTTTCTGCCTTATTTTTGTAATTATGATTTTTAATGGCTGGATAAAGCGCCGGCGTGCAGTGTATCGTAATTTACTAAGCTCGTCTTCTACCACTGAACATACAGGTTATCGTCCAGGTTGCTTTGCTACTGTGACCAATGCTACAATGAACATCTTTGCAAATACAGCATTTCTTTTTTTTTTTAATAATAATATTTTTTTATTATATTATGTTAGTCACCATACAGTACATCCCTGGTTTTTGATGTAAAGTTCCATGATTCATTAGTTGCGTAATACAGCATTTCTTTGTGATACTTCTTGAGAAGGGAAATTACAGAAATAAATGGAATAAGTATGTTTATGGCTGGGGTGCGTGGGTGGCTCAGTCAGTTAAATGTCTGCCTTTGGCCCAGGTTATGATCCCAGGGTCCCGGATCGAGTCCCGCATCGGGCTCCCTGCTGAGCGGGGAGTCTCCTTCTCCCTCTGCCCCTCACCCCTGCTCATTCTCTCTCTCTCTCAAATAAATTAATCTTTTTTTTAAAAAAAAAGTATGTTTATAGTAATCTATTTTATATTATCATACTCTTTTCCAAAATATAATACCATTTAAAATATCATCTATAATATATCGGGTATAACAATTACTCTTCTCTCTCCCAGCATTTTCCCCAAATTTCATAAATGTAAAATTGCAAGTGCAAAATTTTTTAAACATTTTTGTGTTAGAAAGTGCATCTCTAATATGCTTGTTTACTGACATTTTCTCTAATGTAAATTTTCTGTTACTGGATCATTTCCATTTCCATAAAACATTTCCTAACAAAGTCCGATAAGCTTTTTCCTATTTAACAAACACTAACATTTTAAAATCATGCTCATGGACATATTTCACCCTTCTGTTGTCCTTCTATGTTTCATTTTGTTTTGTTTCTGTTCACTGTGCCGAGAGAGAAATGAATCAGTAAGTCTTCATCCTTTGTGATTGCTTTGTAAATCCAACCAAACTGTGAACTATTCTATTGCTTGTTAATTTTTTTTTAAATCTTCACTAGTCAAATGTCTACAAGAAAGTCTGTAAATAAATTTTCTCAGCAGTATTGTTTAATGAAATATAAGGATCTATTTCAAAAAGAGTCAAAAATTATGTTCAATGTTGCCTGTTTTTGGAGTATTAAAGAGTCTTTCAATGTTCCTAAGAATAAAAATATAAAATTAGTAGGAGGGGACTTTAGCTCTCATGTGTCACTTGCTTGCTACTGAGATCTATCTGGCAGTCATTTTTGCTGTGCCTTTTCTCTTAATTTGTGGCCTTCCTCCATTGAGGCAGGAGACACACTCCCTCCTATCTGTTTGTTACGCTGTTCATGTCCTGTCCATAAGTCCTGTTCGTGCTCCCAGCTCTATTTTCCTACATTAGAAGGCCTAGCATTCCAGCCTTCTATTAATCATTGCCTTTCAAAGTATATTCTTCAGCAGTAGTTCCCAATGCTGGCTGAAAATCAGCATCGCCTATGGAGCTTTTATTAACAACAGATTTACCAGACATACCCGTTGGGATTCTGATTCAAGAAGTCTAGCAAGGATCCAGAAATCCATTACATTAAAATTCACCAGGTGATGCTGAAACAGTGGGATTTAGGAACTACTTAAGAGCCCCAGGCTTTGAGGGGCCGGAGCTCCCATGGTGGAAGAGTAAGGAGGAGGCCAGGTGGGTGTGTTCTTGGTCTGCTACTTCTGCTTGAATTCAAGCAGCCCTGCTTTTGTCTGTTTTATACGGCAGGGTCTGGAGGAGATTTCATTTGAAGAGAAAGGTTGTGCTGCTTAAAGAAAACATTTGAAAGTCACTGCTCTCTTTAAGTTTTTCAAATTTTAAGATTTTAAGATATTCAAATTTTTTTAAATCAATGAATATCAAGAACCATGAAAGCATTCTAAAATACTCAAACGTAATATGTAAATGTTAAAGTCTGTTAGACTCTTCAGAGTCCTTAGAATCCTTAGAATCTTTAGAATGTAAGTTCAGTTAGGGCAGAGAATAAATCCTGTTTTATTTCAATGTGGTTCCTATTCCTCAACACCACTGTATCAATGCCAAGACGTAGAGCAACATCCTCAAGATGAATCTATTGATAAAGACACCATCACCATGATCCACAAACAGCATACAATCTGTCTACTTTCTGAACCCATCGTCTGCAACTCCTCCCCTCACAGACCTCACTCCAGCCACCCCGGCCTTACTGTTTCTTGAACAATCCAAGCGTGCTTCCACCCAGGGCCTTTGCAGTTAAAGTTCTCTCTGACTTACATATTCTTCCTACACAGGACTGTACAGTCGGCCCCCCTTCATTAGGTCTCGACCACTTTCCACCCCATCCAAAATAGCATCTTGCCCCGTGGCACTGTCTATTCCCCTACCTGCCTCCCTGCTCCGGTCCTCTCATAGTACTTATTATCCCATGACACGGGCTGTGTTTCTAAATTTGCTAGTTGTCTCTATTCCTTGCACAACCAGGATATAATCTCCAAAAGAGGAGAGATTTTGTCTGCCTGCTTCACTCTGTGATCTCAGGGCCTTTGAACAGTGGCTGGCACACTGCCATGGCTCAGACATTTTTAGATGAAAGAATACATGTCTCTTCAATAACTGAATTAATCCCCAAAAAGTCAAGATACAGCTTTATGCTGGGTAGAGACTGACTCCTTTATTTGGATGTTTCTAGTAAGGACAGTTTAACTACATGATTTTACATGTCACACTGAAAGCCTCTGACCAGCTTCATATTAAGTGAAAATGGCAC
Organism: Ursus americanus; assembly: GCF_024610735.1. Lineage (NCBI taxonomy): Eukaryota > Metazoa > Chordata > Mammalia > Carnivora > Ursidae > Ursus > Ursus americanus. The sequence continues at coordinate 31,570,054 of NC_142152.1, read as the reverse complement.
GAACCGACTTACTTACAGAAATGTGCATGAGTTCTGCTCCAACCGCAGTTCCCTCTCTTCCCTACACGGCCACATGCGCCAGCACTTCACGACAGACAACGTCCACATTCTGTGTATGGGGCCCAGGCTCTCCCCTACAGTTAGGGCCACATCTTCCAATACGCGCAGCGGTATCTCCACTTGGATAGCCAGTCACAATTTCTAACTCAAAATGCCTTCAAGTGAATTATCCAGCTTCCATAGAAACCGACTTCCTTCCCTAATTATCCCATTTCTGTCAGTAAAACAATCCTCCTCCTTGTAACAGCTTTAGAAGGCAGATTTGATGTGTCTTTCCTCTGTCCTCCACATTAAATCTATCATCATGTTCTGCCACTTCTTTCTTTAAAATGTCTCTTTGATGCTCCCATTTCTTAGTAGACGGCCTATGTATTTCTCACTCCATACCTTGCTCATGTTTTTACCCTTTCTTTACATTTATTTTCCCTCCTTCCACCCAAAAATCCGACTTACTTTGTGGCTCTTTATTAATATCACCCCTTTGATATTTTTTCCCCTTTGCTACCTAGTAACAATTTCACAGCTTGGCAATCATCTCGTTAATTGTTTCATTATGCCAATTTTATTTTCTCAGCTAGATTGCATGGCTTATGGAGTCAAGGAAAAAATATTTTTATTAGTTTTCCTAGAATATAGCACAGTGGTTGACACATAAAAAACACAACTGAGGAAAACGTTTTTATTTTCCTGAATATTTACCATATGGTTATAAAGCTTTTCCCCTAAACTAGTAAGAAAATGAGGGAAAATGCTATTATTAGACACTGCAAAATCAACTACATTCAATTTGACAAAATTTGTGAGGTAACCGGTCATTTGCATATTAGCATGTAAAAAGTGAAACAAATGAAGTCATATCCATATAACCTTAAAACTCTTGGGGCGCCTGGGTGGCACAGTGGTTAAGCGTCTGCCTTCAGCTCAGGGCGTGATCCCGGCATTACGGGATCGAGCCCCACATCGGGCTCCTCTGCTATGAGCCTGCTTCTTCCTCTCCCACTCCCCCTGCTTGTGTTCCCTCTCTCGCTGGCTGTCTCTATCTCTGTCGAATAAATAAATAAAAAATCTTTAAAAAAAAAAAAAACCTTAAAACTCTTTAAGAAGTCCAAGATGATTGAATATTACTGAAGCTGGGTGACGGGTGATATTGGCTCATGTTATTCTCTCTACTTGTGTGTGTTTGAATTTTTCTATCATAAAATGTTGAAGGAGGGGGAGGGGGTGCATTGCAAAGAAACCAGGAATACTCATATGAGTAAACCTACATGAGCATGAAAAATAAACTGTAGCACAAGCACATTATGCAATATTTTCAATTATCTGTATCTTGCTCTTCAATGGATATCTATATACTCTATGGATCAGGCACAGTTCTTACCACTTCTATATTTATAACAAATTTTCCTATTGAAACTGACAGTGAATTTGAAAGTATCAGTAATCCTCCAATTTTTAATAGTTCCATCCATTTATAAGGTAAGAAATAGAACATTTCAGAATCAAAAGTCCCAAAGTCAGAAAAATTACAAGAGAAAATAGCATGAATTCAAAACTTACAGTCTTAACATCATTTTCATGATGAAAGATATATTCAAACAAAGCCTATAAAGAAAAAAATGCCAAAAATACATTAGATTTTAACAAAAGCACTCTATTGTTACATCAAAACTGAAAGACCATTTTGACAGCAGCTGGGTTGAACCAAAATAACAAGGTACTCTACAAGTGCCTTTATAAGTGAAGGGTCTATCCATTATTTGTTACAATCACCATTTTAAAATACGGTGATTTATACCTGATTCCTGCTTTTATAGAAAACAAACTGGGAAACTCAAATAACTAAACAGTGTTTTTCCTATTACACATACTATTTTACTAGAAAGAGACAAATGAAAAGACCAACTTTGGAATTATCCTAAAACAGATTCAGCCCATTCTTTTACACAAACTACACAGATGATACAGTGATTATGATATTGATAAGGACACTTTAGACATGGGGAAAATCTGGAAGTTCCTTTTGAAACAGAGTAGAGCTTAAGTGTAAAGTGGGGTGTGTAGATGACTCTGGTGTGCAGCCCGGTCTGAGAACCTTCATTATAGAACTTCACTGAACTCATCTGCATAAATAAGCACTTACTGAATTACCCCTTGGTGGTATCCCATTTGCCCATAGCCCACTTGCAAAGAGGCTAGCGTATCAAGGTTATTACCAGAGAAGAGGCAACCAAAGAAAGAAAAAAGAAATCAGGACAAGGCCCTTCTTTTAAAAGCTACACCTAACCCTCCGTTGGTTCTGTTACAAAGAAGAAAAGCTAAAAGTGCAGTTGGTGCTACCACTGCTGTGAAAAGAAGTTACCGCAGACCACTCAAGCAATCGTTATTAGAAATGAGTCCTGATGAGTAAAGGCGAATTGGAAACCAAAGACAGAAAACTGGGCATTATTTCTGCAACACACTAAAAAAGCACAAAATCTAGTTCAGTTTAAATCTA